>NC_080786.1:62664085-62982835 GCF_028018385.1 Neofelis nebulosa
TCCCAGATTCCCAAGTCTTAACCACCCATGGGAATGACACTTGATGACTGCCACTTCTCTGTGGTTGTGTTTCTTGAGTTAGGTTCTGTGATAGACTTGAGTACTGTAGCATAAGTTACTGTACAAGAGAAAGGGTGTTGGCTCTTGGGGTGAGCCAGCTTCCTTTTTTGAACAGACACTTGCTGGGACATTACTCTGTATGCCACCCATATGTATTGCCTCAGGCCCATGGTACTACACTGGGCCATTTTACAATCTGGACAGCACAAACTAACCATACACAGCCAACAGTTTCATGACCTTGAGCAAAATGGGACTCACCAATCCAATAATTCTACAATAATGTAGTTACCAATTCGTTTCTGCATCTGGTATCATTTACTCAACAAATATTTGTTGATCACCTAGTATGTGCCAGGCTCAGAGCTGAATGTGGGGGACAGTTATGACCAAGACAAACATAGTACCTGTCCTCACTGATGTTTTAGCCAGAGGGAAAGACAGACATTAGCCACTACCTACCAAGATAATTAATTATAGTTGAGGTAACTAGCGGGATGGATGTTGGAAAGACAAAGGTCTTTTTCACGTTGATGCACCTTCCAGTCAAAGTGGGGTCATCCCTTTAAATATTTGGTATGAAAAAGCATACTGGTGTTTTTATGCAGGTTGCCAAAGACTAACACACTGAATGTGAAGAATTCAAATCAAATTATGTGGGGTTTTTTTTCAGGTAAGCAAGTACCTCCCCCTCCTTTTATTTTATTTCTATTTTATTTTATTATTTTATTTTATTTTATATTTTATTTTATTTTTTAATGTTTACTTATTTTTGAGAGGGAGAGAGTAAGTAGGGGAGGGGCAGACAGAGGGTCAGAGGATCTGAAGCAGGCTAAATGCTGACAGCAGAGAGCCCAATGTGGGGCTTGAACCCATGTCATGACCTGAGCCAAAGTCAGATGCTTAACTGAGCCACCCAGGCACCCCCCTCTCCTTTTATTTTAAATAAAAGGGTTCCTCTGCCATATACCCTGTTCCATAAATATCTTCCATCCTAACCTCCACCAAATTATTGATCTTTACTCTCTAACTTGCCTTCAACATGGAAATCTCAATTCTTTGAGAATACTGGAATTCTTCTCAGTATAAGGGAAGATCCTTTATCTGTAACAAGATGCTCCAGATATATACACAGCTAGCTTGCTGGCCCCTCTTTCTTATCTGCTCTCAGTCCACTCATCACCCCCCTCCCTTCACCTCACTGCTGCCACTCCTCTCCATTCCCTTCCCACTCCCTTCCCCATCTTTTCAGTCACTTTGCCCATACCCCTGAGGCTTTATATAAGTAAGCTAGCCTTTTATAGACATCACCGGCCATTTCCCTTCCACCAATCACAGTAGAGGAGCCTGCAGTGTTTCTCTGCTATGCTTGTCTCTGCTGGTTAGTGATAGGGCTACTGTGCACCGAAAGAGTGGATGGTTCTTGTTCTTCAAAAAGGAGAAGCGAAGGAAAATGAGCTATTTCTGCAATGCACGCAGAAGCCTATACTTGCCAGGAGACTGCTTTTTGGAAAATGAAGGGGTATATTTATGTATGCATTTTTACTATTACCACCTGCAAAATGTCAATTACCAATACCTTGAAGGACTACATCTTTCTTGGTATTTCTGATTTCATTTGCAGGGGCAGGGGGGTGTCATTTGTTATTTGGTGGTTTGTGTTTGGGTTTGGGTTTTGCTGTCTTCATTAACAACTCATGGTACAACTCCTTAAGAGACTTTTCTGTACCTCACAATTTAACAGAAAACAAACACATTTCTGTTATAACCGGCAAAAACAATTAAACTGTATGAAAATATGTAAATCCCCCCCAAAAAGTCATTTCCCTAGGACGACAGGAAACATCAGTTAAAAAAACAAGTTGAGAACTTAAAGCTAAACACAAATTTACTAATGTGTTAATTGTTCATGAGCATTAGCCAGTTCATGACTTTCAGCCATATATCATCATGTTATGTTATACTGAATATTATAAACAATTCTGAAATAATGTTGAAAGTAGCTACTTAAAAAACCCTGAAAACTATTCACAATGTCTAGAATATAATGTCTATTCCAAACGCGTAATGATAATTATGTCCTATTATCCCAATGGCAAATTAATTTATGTATAATATTATATTTTATAAAGATATTATATAAGTTCTATAGTATATAGCATATTATATAATTAATTTATATATATTTATATACATTTATTATATACATATACATACATATATTATATACATTTATATGTGTGTGTGTGTGTGTGTGTATATATATATATATATATATATGTATGTATCCTCAACAACTTTCACTAGCTCTTTGGACATTTCCCTAAGTAGGACAATCTCTTATCTCTGTTAAATAAGAGAGCATGAATATTACTGCAATGAATAATGCATTGAAACTCGTAAGCTTAAATCTAAATTTATATGGAGAAAACTAAGTACAAGTCAATCACTCTACTATCATATCTCAAATTTCTACCTCAACTGTGAAAGTGTGACTGTTTTTGTTTGTTTGTTCTTTAAGTAGTTGTTTTTTTTGAGGGAAGGAAAAATTTAAAGTATAATTCTTGAAATCGTGTTCTGAATGGGGAATTTATAAAAAAATATATGCTCTTTCTCTCTCTCACACACACATACTCTCTCTCTAGAAATTCAGCCTTAATACTCCATACAGACATGTCAAGTGCTTCATTACACTTCTAGTAACTGTAAAGTAAAAGTTTCTCTTACCTCCACAAATATTTTATCCCAAAAGAGAAAAAAACAACACAAAAAACAAGCCTAAAAAACAAAGGGTCCAAATCTCATAGCCTGTACTTCTCTCAGTGGTATGGGCTGCTCACAAAGGAAGCTCTCATGAAGAAACTAAGATGCACTGGGGGGTTTTACTCACCAGTGTCATTCACCACCAGGAGGACAGTGCAAAACTATCTCGTAGGAGAGTTTAACCTATCTGCTAACAAGAGGAAGTCATTCATCGAGAAGTCAGTACTGGTTGTCTCCTTGGCAGTTCATATTACTAAACAAGCATTAGCCGAACTGAAAAGAGGAATTCACATAAACCCACTCTGAGAAGACTCTTCTTATTTCTGGTGAATAGCACTGTGATACTTTACATGTTTTAGCTCTTCATATCCGAAACATTTAAATTGATAGGCCTTTTAAATCTATGACCATGAACTAAAGACTTGCCAATATTTCTAATGGAAGTCTCCAAAAGTACATAACAATACATATATCGACTTCTTGCTTCAATAAGTATCAAGATTAATTGTCTCTGTAAAAGTAAGTAAATATTGACAGAGGTTTCACTCTGGTCCATATTTTCCACTCAGGTCAATAAATCTTGGTATTCACCCCAACTGAGTCAATATCAAATGATTATTAATTCATGGCATATTCGACTAGGAGCCAAAACTACAACTTAACATATAGAAATGTAGTCCTGCAGACCAATTTATGCTCCAAATAAATACATGGAGTGAAAAAGCACTGAATTGTTTCATACACTTAATGGAAAAAACCTACAGTCACAAGAAATATGAAAGAATCTGTTGTTATTCTATTATTTTTGGATTTGCCTAAGACACAATTTAAAAAAAAAAAAAAAACTCATTTTGCTTCTTTGCTTATAAATCCCATTCCTGTTTGTAGTTACTGGTGAGTTTGTATGTAGATCAATGTTTACATGAGAAAAAAAAAAAGGAAGAGAGAAGGGAAAGGAAAGAAAAATTTAAAAAGAAGAAACAAAAGAAGAGAGAAGGTAGAAAGAAAGAAGAAATAGAGTTGAAAGAACCAAAGAAGAACTTGGTGAGAAGAATTGGGAGAGACACAAAAACTAAACTAAACTAAACTAAAATAAAATAAAATGGTAAGGAGAAGAAGGTAATAGAATCAGAGAGAAACAAAATTAAAATATCACCACTGATTAGCTGTGTATTTTTGTAAATTTCAGTAAGAAGATATTTACTTCTTTCCAATATTGCCTTCCATTTAAAAAGATACTTCTGCCCAAATTCTAATGAATTAAACATCATAAATATTCTAGCTTTTCATTCATGATCTAAAATGCAAAGAGCTATTAACTTATATAAATAACTCAAAGAAAATTTAGAGCAAATATTTTTTACGCAGTAAATTTAGGACAAGTTCATTAAAGTTTTTAGGGATTGAGTCATCTCAGGTAATTCTGGGAAGAATAATTAAATATTACTAAGAGGTGGATGGTTCGTATGAAATTATGTCACTCTTTACTTTCTATGAAGGCACACCAACATTTGAAGACAGGCTGTTTAAAAAAACAGGTTCATTAACACTAGACATTGACAAGCCTATCAAAAGAGTTACTGATCTTTACAGTATTCAAGCCCACATATATTCACAGTAAAGCAAGCATCAAGACTGAACACATTAGCTATTTGATATTACCCAGGGAGGGCTTTACCCATTAGCTGGGCTTTGAGTCCACATTCCTGACGCACTGCATTTCTGCTCCTCATTGCTGCTCTTTCAAGTCAAAACAAGGTTAAAAACATCTGTCTTTGCCTTTCAAAATGTGCTATTAGCCAGAACTTTCTGATTAGTGTCTATATTAACTGAGTACTGTACATTCAATAAAATATTTTTAAATGCAAATTTATCTTAAACATTACACAGTTTCTAAGACTTCTAAGCCATTCATTAGCTTAAATTTACCAACCAAAAAAAGTGATGATAACTTAGAGGAATGGGTTACAATGAAACACCTCCAGATATCTGAGACACTCCTTCAAATCACTAGAAGGGTTTTGGAGGTGAAAGCAAAATGGAGAGCATCTCATCCAACATCTTTACATTATAAAGAGGGAAACCAAAGTAAAAAAGAAAATACACAGCTAATTAGTAGCAGAAGCAAAATGAGAATCCAGTTCTATTTTACTAAAGATGTACTGTTATCAGATCTACTTCCTTTACTTCTCAAAATGTTCCAAAAAGCAATTCGACAGTTAGCTATACAATATTACAAATATACAGTATTTCACTAATATCCCCCAACATAGGTGACTTTGAAACATGTAAGATTTTCAACAGAAGCATAAGTTAAGTCTTTCTCCAAAGAATGTATATATATATTCTTCTTTCTCCAAAGAATATATATATATATATATATATACTCCAAAGAATATATATATATATACTGCAATATATATATATATATATATATATATATATATATATATATATATATATACTCCAAAGAATATATATATATATATACTGTCCCAGAGATCCTACTAAGTTTAATGTAATTTTAGGCATGGAAAGAGGAAGAGCCTAGGAATACAAAATGATAAATTCTCCCTTTGTGCTTTTTAATGATTCTTTAAAAGCAAAAAATAAATAAAGAACAACAACAACAACAACAAAAATGATACTGAGCTGAAGCTTGAAAGCAGATGCCTAACTTGAGTCTTAAATAATAATAAAAGTTAGTCAAGGAAAGGAGGTAGTTAATGATAAAGCAGAATAGGCAATATAGCACTAAAACAAGAGAGCTCGTGATATATTCCAGAAATGACCAGCTCCTCAACTTAAACATAAAGTATCTTTGAGAAAAAAAGTGAGAGTAGAGGTCAGAAAAGACAAAGCAAGACTGAATCTTTCCAAGTGGTTGGAGTTTATTCTGCAGCTTTATGGTAAGCCACTCAATGATTAATATGATCAAAATCTTCAAGAATGATTATTTGACATCAGTGCTGACGGTATGTAGAAGAAAATGACCCTGGATACATAAAAATCTGTAGAAACATTTTTTGATCATCTAAGAGGGAAAAGAGAATGCCTGGATAACTAACAGATTTGGGTTATAAAGACAGAAAAAAGCTATCTCCTGTGATTTTGGCTTGGAAATAGAGAATGAAGAATAGGATTATAAAGTCAAATATGAATTCAGTCTGGAATTCCCATGCTGTAGAAACAAATGTAAAACTGCTTGAAGCAACATAACTTAAACGTAGCCTTTACAAGATACCCTCTGATAGAATCTTATGAAGATGAGCTCATTGCCCCAAATTACAAAACATACAATGAAATATTCCTTCAAGGGAGAGAATAAGCAGACACAGGGACTCCAGGATTAGATATAGCCTGTAGAATAATCTGATAGAGACTGTAAAATAAATTTCCTTACTACTACTAATAATAATTAATAATAATAATTAAAATGTAAAATAAGAATCTAAAACCAAAAGAAAAAAAAACATGATTTTTTAATGACAGATTTTTTTTTTTGAGAGAGAGAGAAAGCACAAGCAGGGGAGAGGGGCAGAGGAAGAGAGAGAAAGAATCTTACGCAGACTCGACACTCAGCACGGAGCCCAACGTGGGGCTTGATCCCATGACACTGGGATCATGACCTGAGCCGAAAGCAAAAGTCAGATGCTCAACTGATTGAACCATCAAGGCATCCCAATGACAAATTTTTTAAAGAAACAATTTCTTGAGTTTGAAAATATAGTGACTGTAAGAAAACATCAATAAACCACCTAAATTGAAGAGAAGAGAATGGAACACAATGCAATATAGACCTCAAAAACTCCCCTGAATAAGCCAAAAAGAAAAATAGCAAAGAAAAGTTAAGAGATATCAAGGACAGGAAAAAATCATCCAACATATGACTAGGACTTCCAAAATGGGTTAAAAGATATTTGAAGAGATAATGGCTGAAAATTTTTCTGAAGTAATAAAAGACAGGACTTGTCAGATTCAAGAATCACCAGGAGACCCACGTAGGAAAAATCAAAATAATTCCACATCTAGATACATTATAGTAAAACTATGGAACACCAAAGACAAAGAGAAGTAATTAGAGAGAAAGTCAAAAAGCAGGTTAATACAGAGAAACTACAATAACAGAAGGCAAGATCCTCAACCCCAGCAGAAGCATAAAAAAAATGGAATAATATAGTCAGTGTGCTGACAGGAAATAATTGTCAACCGTGAACTGTGAAAAACTACTATTTAAAAATGGAAAGAAAATGAAGACATTTTCAGTCAGACAAAGGCAAAGAGACTTTACTACTCACAAAACATTGTTAAAAAAAATACCAAAGAACATACTTAAAAAAAAAATCATGCTGAACCCAGAAAGAAGGAATAGGATCTAAGAAGCAACAGTGAAAAAATAAATTGGCAAATAACATGTATCAGTCTAAATCATCACTAATTGCATCAATAACAATGACTCGTTCAGAGGTCATAAGATGGCCCCAAAACCTCAGGCAGCAATTAACTTGTAAACTGTGGGGCAAGGAGGACAATCTGAGTTACCGTGTTCTGCAGCACTCACACCTTTCAGAAAGAGGGTCAATATTGTTTAATGTGAGACTTTGTTAAATATGCACATTTAAAAGTGCCTATTTAAAAAAATGCAAATAGAATATAGTAGAGGAAAGAAGAAAAAATAAAGAAAACTCAATTCTATAGGGAGCAAGAAAGAAGAAAAAAGAAGTAGAGGAAAGAAAGAAAAAGAAAGACAGGAAGGACAGAAAAAAAGAAGGAAGGAAGGAAGGAAGGAAGGAAGGAAGGAAGGAAGAGGGAGGGAGAGAGGAAGGAAGGAAGGAATGAAGGAAGGAAGGAAGGAAGGAAGAGAGAGAGGCATCGGGGAGGGAGGGAAAGAAGGGAAGGAGGAAGGGAGGAAGGAGCCAAAAGCAAAGCAACTTTACCACAGAAAATAAAATGAAAGAAATAAATCCAAACAGATCCCTAATCACGATAGGTATATATGGACTAGAAAAAGAAAAAGGACAGATTTTATTTAAGAAACAAAATCCAACTGTATGTTGCTTAAGAGAGATACATGCAAAAAGAAAAAAGACTCAGATAGTTTGCAAGTGGGTAAAAAGAGATATAACCAAAAGAAAGCTGAAGTAGCTGTATTAACATAAAACTAAGTAAACTTCAAAGCAAAAGTCAATATTCCCTAATTATTACAAATGACAAAGGAAAGCTCTGCCAGGAAAATACCATATTTTGGATTTGTAGGTACTTAATATCTTAAACTCCAAAAGCATGAAGCAAAGATTGATAAAATTACAATAAGTAATTTTAAGTTCACAATCCCAATGGCAAAATTCAACACATCTCTCTCAATAATTAATAAAGACAAGTGATGAGGAACATAAGATTTGAACAGCATAGTTGACGTTTGATCTAATGAATATATAGAAAAGTCTGTACCCAAAAATTATTTTTCCAGCTCCTGTGATGCATTTGTAAGATTTGCCACATTACCCACAAAAAGCACAGTATAATAAACATCAGTGACAAAAATCTAACAAATATCATATGCTTAGAAACCTTTTAAAGCATATGAAATAATATGTGGGTCCAAAGATAAATCATTTTGAAATTATAAAATATTTTAAACTAAAAATATTGAGAACATTCAATATCAAAACTTGTGGAAAGTGGCTTAACCAATATTAGAAGAAATTTATAGTCTTAAATGTTTATATTAGAAATGAAGCAAATGAAAACCAATGCATAAGGAGTCAATTTAAAAATTTAGGAAAAGGCCAGCGGAATAAAAAAATTATAGTTTTTTTTAAAGAAAAGAGAAGATACCTATAAAACTAATAAAACACAAAATTTTGGCATTGGATTGATAAAAAAAGAAAGAGGCAAAAATAAAAACATAGTAATTTAAAAGGAGACATATAGAAACAGAGATTGTTAAATGCTTAGCCAAATACTATGAACAAATTTATGCTAATAAATTTGAAAACCTAGACAAAAGAATAATTTCTTAGACCAATAAAACTTACTAAAGTTGACTCGAAAAGAAGCAAATCCAAATGTACCCAATAAAAAACTTAATGTCTGTAATCAAATTAAATGTGATATGTAACTGGTTCCCAAAACACATTAATCTAGTATGAAAGAGGAGTTTGTAACTAACCTTTAAGTACCAGTAATCCCATCTTACGAAAACTATTCTGGAGAACAGATGGAGAAAGTAGCAAGTCATATCCATTTAAAATATAATGGGATTTTTAGTGAAGCCTGACAAACTGATCCTAACACTCATATGGAAGTACAAATGACTGAGACAATTGTGGAGAAGACAAAAAGATTTGCCTTACAGATGTCAAGACTAACTGTAAAGCTGTGGCAATTTGAAAAATCAGTGTTAATGGCATCAGAACAAAGAAAGAGACCAATGATCGGAATAGAGAGCCCAGAAACAGACACACACACTTGTGGGAACCTAGAATATGAGTGGATGAAAGATGAATTATTGCATAAATAGACCCAGAACATTAGTTAGCCATACAAAAAAGGATAAAATTGGATCCCCACCTAATAAACATTTTTTTTTTTTTAACTGAAACTCAATCGCCTGCTATTCGAAGTGTGAAAGGTATAATCACAAACTGGGATTAGCTGGCAAATTTTAAGACGCACATAAACCATGACCCAGCAATTTATCTTCTAGGTATTTATTTACCCTAGAAAAATTTTCATACATTTGCATAAGACAGTCCAAAAGAGATGCTCAGTACAACGCTGGTTTTGATAGCAGAAAAGCAGAAACAGCAAAAGCAGCTCTTTATAAGAGGAACAAATTAATCAACTGTGGTGTATTTATGGAATGGAGTGTTATACAACAGTTAAAATGAATGAATCTTTTGGACATTTATTAGCATGAATTAATATCAAATACAAAATGTTTTAGTAAAAAAAGCAAAATGAAAAGCAAATTACGCACAGATCCACTTATGTACATTTTTTTAAACATACCAAAAGGTTATACATAGTTTATTGTAGGACATATGCAGTAAAAGTATAAACACGAAAGTGGAAATACCTCACACCTACTCCAGGATATTAGAGAAGAATAGGTTTCTAACTACATCTCTTATGTTTTATTTCTTTCTATTTATTTCTTCCTATTTGGTCCTTTCTATCTGTTTGTTTCTATTTATCTCTGTTAAGAAAAAATATGCAAAATCTTAATATGTGGATATATATTCTATCCTATTCTTTTTCATGTATTTGAAGCATTCATAATTTAAAATAAAACAAATTATTAACATATATACCAAGAGAAAAGAAAACAGATATTTCCACTTAAAAATCCTGCCCACCTGATGGTTTCCTAGACTCAGCCTTAGAGCCACTCCAGACATTTGCCAACCAAAGTTGATCCACCCAGGACAAGCGTCCTAACCAAGGAACCTGGCATTTCTTCCAGGTTTTGTGGGTATGGACTATGGATGATACTAGAAAAAGCCTTCAAGGGGGTGATTTCCAGACCAGGACTCCAAATATCAATAATTACAATAAATAAATTATACACACACACACACACACACACACACACACACACACTTAACATCACCTCACAAAAGAAGAATCATTATAAAGAAAAATTTAAAAATATCCTCAGAATAAATAAGTCTTTGAAATCAATTTATCTTATAAATAACTACATTTTTATCATCTTTCTCATTTTGCCTTAGAACAGTGAAAACTTCCTAATAATAGACCAGAAAGAGACCATACGCCAATGTTTGGGGAACACTTGTCTAGGAACATCCTCAGCATTCAGTTACCAGCCACAGCCTAGCCAACCAACAAAACCAGCATTATGGGACGACAATAGCAGCGACCTCAAGTACATTTCAGGGATTACATGATACCTTTTGCATTTTCTTCACCAATTCTTCCAGTTTCATGTTCCAGTGAGAAAGAGAAGCTGTCCAACACTAAAAGGACAATGTGCTGTGACTCTCGTCACATTCATCGACTGTCAGTTATGAAAAAAAGTTATTATTCTCTTGCTGGTTCAAGAAGTAATATAATTGCATCCGTTTTTGCTATACCTTGCCTTGCTTTTGTGCCGCTCAGTAGATGATGCACAGACCATATTTAAACATTTAACCACACTTTTATTTGGGACTAGCATCCTTAAAAATACTTATTAATTTTTCCAATGTGATGCATTAATATTGTCTTCCATTCTCCTCAGCACAGATATGCTTTCAGTTTTCTGGGGTCAGTGGCATAACTCCACCAACTTTGAAGAAGAATTTGAAAGGAAGAGTTATTTGAAAGGAAGAGAATATGAAAGGAAGAGTTGCATAATGTTGAAAATATATATGAGGATACTTGGGGTTTGCAGCTAAGTGGGGGTAAGAAGAAGTTGGGAGGCAAGAAATGAGCTCTTTTTTTTTTTTTAATTTTTTTTAACGTTTATTTATTTTTGAGACAGAGAGAGACAGAGCATGAACGGGGGAGGGTCAGAGAGAGGGAGACGCAGAATCTGGAACAGGCTCCAGGCTCTGAGCTGTCAGCACAGAGCCCGACGCGGGGCTCGAACTCACGGACCGCGAGATCATGACCTGAGCCGAAGTCGGCCGCTCAACCGACTGAGCTACCCAGGCGCCCCAAGAAATGAGCTCTTTATGAAAAGCAAAATACAGCTGAGTCAGTAAATTCAGTGACAACATCAGTCAAATTGATTGTATGACAGCACAACCTGTTGAATAAGTGGGTCACTTTTCTATTTACTCCTGTGCCCCCAATTTCAAAGCCATATAGGTTTAGCCAGTCTCAGGCTTTGTCATCCACAAAAGATCACTCAGGAATCACATAAAAAAATCTCTGCCTTTGATGTATTTTCGGTCTAAATAGGAAATGTAAAATAACTACTTGTGATAAGCACAGAATCACAAAATGATGTAAAAGATCAAGGTAAATAGAGCTATTTAACATATATGTGTTGAATACTACTATTATATAATACTTCCTATCTATAATACTAGTTTTGGAGAAATAATATTAAATGGAGTAACCATTGAAAAGAATCCAAATTTAGAAACATAAGCATACCCATCTTTCTTTTCATATTTTAATTTTTTTTTTCAACGTTTTTTATTTATTTTTGGGACAGAGAGAGACAGAGCATGAACGGGGGAGGGGCAGAGAGAGAGGGAGACGCAGAATCGGAAACAGGCTCCAGGCTCCCAGCCATCAGCCCAGAGCCTGACACGGGGCTCGAACTCACAGACCGCGAGATCGTGACCTGGCTGAAGTCGGACGCTTAACCGACTGCGCCACCCAGGCGCCCCTCTTTTCATATTTTAATAGAGTAGAAAGCAATAGAACAATGTGCAATCTTGCTATTCAACTATTGAAACTTTTGCAAATATGTATTTAAGGCACCAGATCCTAACACTTTTCCTTTGCTTGCAACCATACCATGCAATTCATTCATTCATTCACTTAAAAAGACATTGGAGCTGGACATCTGGAGCTCAAAAACAGAGCTCACAGTTAGGTTATACGTTATAGTTTATTTGATCAAGTAGCATGCCTTATAGAACCTGACTCTAAATATCTGTGCAACACTATGCATCTTATTTTCTTCACCTTTGAAATGAATAATTGAACTTTCAATCTCTCAGAAGACCTGAATGATGCTTGTCTCATCTGGGACAGCTCCTGGAGCTCCCCCTAGTAACAAAACCACAAGCTGCCTCCTTCACTTTGCAGCTCCCTTCGAATCTGATGATGAACATTGCACTCTGCTTTAAGCAGTGTAACATATTCTTACCAAAAAAAAAAAAAAAAAAAAAAAAAAAAAATATATATATATATATATATATATTTATATATTTATATATATATTTATATATATATTCAGGGTAAGCTCCTCAGATGGAAAATGATTTAAACTGTAGTAACATTTGACTGTGTATATAATGCTGTGTGAAACAGAGGCAACCCTGACATTTTATGAATAGGGAAAGGAGCAAGCATGTTAAAGAAGGCTTGACAGTAAGAATGAGAGAATGAAGATTCCACTTCAGCTGTTGAAAGCCTAACAAGATAAAGACAGGCAGGAAAGACTCTCCTTAAATGTGATGAAATAAGGCCTGAAGGGATGGAACGCTAGAGAGATTGACGAGTATACACTTTGAACAGAAGATGAATGTGTTCAACCTGACAGTAACATGTGGTTAAATTAATCAAAGTACCCATAGCCTTAAACGGTAGGAAAGCATACAGATTTATGCAGCAATCACCTTTGGTGGTAGGTAGGAAGTTTGAGATAGCCCAACCAGGTGGAGTTTTTGAGAGAAAATAATTGTGATGATTATACAGCCTTCTCATAACACAAAAACGTGACTACTGGTGGCATAACAGTCTTCTCTGATTTCCTTATATTTTATTTCCTCCACTTTACAGTGTAAGACAGGGACTAATAGCAGTTCTTACTGCCCAAGTGGTGTATTTAATTTTAAGTGATTTTGTTCTTGTGATTCTTAATGATGAATTTTTGAGAGGGAACATCTTCAGAAAGTAAGCCTATTGGTAAAATTAAGAAGTTGAGAGTCAACACTGCTCAGTTCTTCCTCTCAAGCTCCCAAAGGCATAGTACCTCCCAAAATACAAAGCCCACCCTTTGCTTCACTCTTTTTTTTTTTCAATTTGAGACAGAGGCGGGGGGGGGGGGGGTGCGCGGAGGGCAAGCGGGGGAAGGGGCAGTGGAAGAAATGGCCAGCTAATCAGAACACCCCACTGAATATACTCATCACTGAAGTCTTCCTATATACCCTTGAAATCTTCCTCCTTTCATCTACCAGCATTAACTAAGTAAAAGCATAATCTTTAAAGCAGTTATTTTTCAAGGAAAGGTGGAGGCTAGTGATGGATCCTAAGGCAACTGTATTTTATAAAATCTCCACATCTGGCAATTCTGATTCCTCCTGCTGCTCCAAATTTCCATCTGAGAATCACTGCCTTACTGGGAAGAAAGCTTTTCTTTATATATTAAACAGTCCCACCCATGGTGCCATTCATCTCCAATTTTCTCATTAAAATTTTTCTCATTGATGGTAGAAGGAATGTAAAAGAGTTGATAGATGGCAATAGTGAGGATGGAAACGAAAATCCCATTTGAAGGGCCCCTGGGTGGTTCAGTCCGTTAAGCATCCAACTTCATCTCCAGTCATGATCTCTCACTTTGTGAGTTCAAGCCCCATGTCAGGCTCTCTGCTGACAGCTCAGAGGCTGGAGCCTTCTTCGGATTCTGTGTCTCCCCCTCTCTTTGTCCCTCCCCCACTTGCGCTCTGTCTCTCTCTCTGTCTCTCAATAATAAATAAACATTAAAGAAAATTTAAAAAAAGGAGAAAGAAAATCCCACTTGAAACTCACATTTGATTAAATCCCTCCTGTTGTAGCGTAGTCACTTTTCCCCTTCTATGAGATGGATTGGAAGACACTTGGTCACCATGCTTCTCTTCATAGTCCTTCATACAGTTGAGGACAGTTCTTAAGTCACCTCTAAACCTTCTCAATACCCGTAATCCTGATTCCATTCATCTTTTTTCATCAGCGCTGTTTTCCAACCCGTTAATCATTTTCATTGCTCTCCTCTGGACCCTATCCAAGTTCTCCACGTATCTTTAAGCTTCTGTGAAATATGTGACCGGTTTATAGCTTTGATAAGCCTGGGTGGTAGAAAAGGTAGAATCTCATCACAACAGACTATAAATGTATATTGGGGGGGGGGGGGGAGCAAGAATGAAGGGGCAGTGGTATGGGAAATTTCAATGTTAATATAATATTCACTTAAGTTTTTATTTTTTTGTAATTATTTCTAAACACAGCACATTAAAATATTCCAAGCCACAATTAGTCTTTATTTTATATGGACATCTTTTCAGTGCCAATCCATGCCTGGTTCTTTTAAGGAACAGAGAGAAGACACTACATTTTTTAAAAAGGTTTGTTGTTTCTTGAGTGGAAATAGCTTTTCAATTACAAAGAAGTGCCACTATGAAAGAAGTATCCATGAAAGATGGAGAAACAAGAGTACATCTGTTGTATATCCAACATTCATTCTTAAAAACCAATTTAATGTTTATTTTATTTTTGAGAGACAGTGACAGAGCACAAGTGGGGGAGGGGCAGGGAGAGAGGGAGACACAGAATCCAAAGCAGGCTCCAGGCTCCGAGCTGTCAGCACAGAACCCCACGCGGGCCTCAAACTCACAAACCTGTGAGATCATGACCTGAGCTGAAGTGGGACGCTCAACTGACTGAGCCACCCAGGCGCCCCTTATTCTTTCTATGGCTTTCCAAGTGAGGCTAAGTGGTCTGATCCTGAATATATTGGTAGTTTGGATACTGCTCTCAACAGTCAGAGAACTGTGAACCAATTGTTCCCAGAAGCCCTTCAGTTTCAAAACCATTAGCCAGGTTGTACTTATAGGAAGCAGCATGGTACAGTGACAGTGATTGGTGGCCAGCCACTTACAAGCTAGGAACTTGCAGCAACTTGTGACTCCTCTTTGAGCCTCTGAGATAATAGAACTGCATCATAGAACTGATGTGAGCATTTGGTGAGAACAGGGCCAGGCACATAGTGTCATAATGACACTGCCAGAAAAGTTGACTACAGTTGTAAGTCATGAGCATGGAAAGCGAACGGGGACATGCAAATCTATCCCGCTGGATATATGCAACTGTTATACCAGGGCCTTTTCAAACAAGAGAAAGAACAGTGGTTATGGGAAAAGTGAAGAGCAAAGAAAAAGCTGCCATGGTCAATGGCAGAATATCACACCACTAAAAACACATCAGGTATCTGCAGAGTCTAACAGGAGTCAACTGGAATTCAGCAGATAAGCAGTTGCCTCTAAGAGACTTAAAGATTCCCTGGAAGAGAGACACCACACCCGTCTTTGGAAATATATTCCCATGTTAGAACCAGACATGCATATGGAAATTATTATTATCCCTTGGCTGAGGGCTTGAGTTATAAAACATTTGTGGTGTTTGTAACCTAGAAAAAGGGATTTCCTCAAATTTGCTAAAACTGTCTCATTTTTTTTAAGGATCACCGTTATCCACACCTCATTTGAGACCAAGTGAATTGTCAAGTTAACATGTTTTTGCAGGAAGCCAATTCTGTTACTTCCTTAAAGAGAAAGCTGCTCTTCTGAGGGTTATCAGCAAGCTCTGCTCTGGCTTTCTTGTGCCAGGTGCCCTTCCTGACTGGCCATTTCCCCTCAGGCTGGAGATAACCCTGCAATGACTCCAAATTCTTTCATTGGGTATCTAATTCCATCTCCATCATAAAGCCTTCCCCAAGAACATGGTTGGACCTAACCAGTTCCATGTCTTGGTTCACGCCTAAGATCCCAAGCAGACTTTTGGTTGAATTTTGGTGGAAAATCCAAATCATGTGACAATCATAAGGAAAATAATGGCATTTTCTTGATTCCATTTTCTAAACATATAGTAATGAATACATATTTATAGGTAGCTGTGATGACTACTGAAAATTTTTCTTTGGAACCCATATAAAATAGATTATATTCCATAAAACACAGCCAATTGTGCATAAACTTTAAGAAAGATTTTGGCCCCCTATCCCTTAAAACTATTATCCTATTTCTTTCCTTTTCCCTGCCACTGTCTCCCCACCCCCCGACAAAAGAGTCTACAAATGCACTTGTCAAAATGGGCAGAGTCTTTATCTCCTTAACCTCTTGCAGTCTGATTTTGCAATTTCTTTCAGGCCAGCATTGTTCTCCCCATCTACCAATTCACGTTTTATTTCTCCCGCCTCCCTTCTTCCCACATACAGTCAGCAACCAAGTCCTGCTGATTCCTATTGCCACAGCCTAGTCCAGGTCCTTACCATTAACTCCCAGTGCTTCTTTTGCAATAGCCCACTAACCAGCTCTCCAAATCTTCAGTTTTTCCTCTGTTACAATTCAGCTTGCGTACCTTTGCCAAATTAAACATCCTAAAGCGTAATTCTGATTGTATCTCTTCACATTTCAGACATTCCAATGGCTCTCCATTATGTCTAAATAAAGTTCAGCTTCAATTCATATGAGGCCAGTATGTTTGTTGAGTGAATGAGCACAAAAGCCCCATATGCAGGCTTTAGTAACTAACTCACTATTTACTGAATAAAGTCCAAAAGAGAGGTTTTGATTTGGTTTGTTTTGTGTCTTAAGCCAAGGTTTCCCATATATTCTGTTTGCGGCCTCAGAAATATTTGAATTATGACTGGTAAATCAGCTGAAAAGGGGGAGTTACTATTTTACATTTTCTCTTCTCCAGTTTTTTTAAAACCCCTTCAAACTTCAACTGAATATACCCTTTATTTTTATTCCTTAAGATATGAATGTTCTCTCTATTGATTCTTCTTCATGAATGTTTACTCTAAGGAAGTCTGAAGTCCAGGGTGACAAAATACACAATTTGTCCCAATGTTCCCAATTATTTTTTCCACTTCAGTTAAATGTAATTTGAACATATTATATCCTGAAATAATAAAAAAAAAATTGTGAAAACACATTTTACCTTTGTGGAAAATGTCTATCCAAAATAAAAGCTTAATAAAATTTAAATTTAAATTCCATGAAAGATAATAGACAAAAATGGCAGTGTAAGCACAGGCCAAAACTGCCTCTATTCAATAAGAAATAATGGGTAACTATTTTTAAAACATTTGAAAGTATAATCCTGTTCACAAGCAAGCAAGAGAGTTTTCCATGGTCTATAAAGGAAAAGTTAATCTACAACAATAAAGGGTCTTTTTCTGGGTTCTGGCCAAAAATGAATAGTAGGGATTATGTTTCAGTGCTCATATAAGAAAGGACCTAAACATGCCCCACACATGAACCAAGCACCCTGCATGAAGTCAGAGTTATAACTGTATTCCCTGTCTCTGTACAGAGGGCAAAACTGTTTTATTCACATTATCATAAGACCTGGGGCAACTGAGACAACTACTGAATTACCATACAGGAAAGAAGGTGTTGAAGAACATTCCCACACAAGATAAGCTCTTAAAAAAATAAATCCACAAAAGTGAATTTGCACGGTAAAAGACAATCAATAAGCCCAATAGAAAGAAAAACTTATAAAAAAAAATAGAAGTAACTAAGTAACCTGAGAAGGACTTTTGAATAATAATGTTTAAATTCTCAGAGACAGGGCACCTGGGTGGCTTAATCAGTTGAGCATTGGACTCTTGCTTTCAGTTCATGTCATGATCCCAAGGTTGGGGAATTGAGCCCTGAATTGGGCTCCATGTTGAGTGTGGAGCCTGCTTAGGATTCTCTTTCTCTATCCCTCTGCCCCTCTCCCCCACTCTCTCTCTCTCCAAAAATAAAAAAATAAAATAGAATAAAATTATCAAACAGGAAAAGCAGGATTAGCATCAATGAAACAAATGCAGGATTATGAAACAACAATATTTATGAAAGAGAACCAATTGGAAATCTTGAAATATGCAATATGGAGTAAACTAGACAGAGCTGAAGAGAAAATTAATGAACTTGAAGATGGAACTGAATAAACCACACAGAATGTAAAGAGATAAAGAAATAAAGAGAAGTTAAGAGATGTGAGAATATACATATATGAATATACAAATATGTATATTTATATGTGTATGTATATTTACTATAAAGAGAATAGAAGAGAGGCAATATTTGAAGAACCATGGGTGAAAGTTTTCCAATAAAATATATATGTAGAGAGAAAGAGAGAGACCTAATAGTCACAAGCAGCATCAAAAAAGAAAAATCCAAACCCAGAGATATTATAGTGACACTTCAAGAAGTCAAGGTTAAAGAGAAAAATCTTAAACGTCTTCAGAGAGGAAAAGACAAGATTACCCACAAAGTAGAATAATCAGGATGACAAAATTATCTCCTCAACAACCAGAGCTGCTAAAAAAGAATGGAGAAATATCTTCAAAGTGCCAAGGAAAAATAACCAAACCAGGATTCCGTATCCATTCAAAACTTCATTCAAGAGAGAAGGCAAAAGATAGATATTTCCAGACTTACAAGGACTACCAAAGCTAATTACTCATGAATTATTGCTAAAAGAGATATTAAACTATATATTTCAACCTGCAGTCAGGGGCGAGTGGGGGGGGGGGGTGGGTAAGGAACACAAGGAACAATGGTGAGCAAATAAATCAGCTAAACAGGCTGAAATATCTGAAGTATTGATAGTTTTAAAAGAAGCTACAAGTAAAATTCTAGAAAACAGTAAGGGAGGTGGGAGTTGATGACTAGGGCATTAGAGACATCAGAAGGATGTTCTAAAATGTCCTAAAAGTCCTCATCTTTCATGGAAGGAAATTAGCAATACAAACTGTAGACTTTTTTAGAAAAATAAAAAATTGTAACATGTGTTAAGTAAAAGGTAACCAGTAGAGGAAAAGTGGGAATAAAATACAGAGTTTGGTAACGTTTTTCTGAAGCTCTCTTCCTTAAGATCTTCTAGCCCCATGTATTATCTCCAGAAGAGAGAAAAACATCTTGTTAAAATTACAAACTTTGCTTTACAGTCAATATTGGGGTGAGTCTAGAATTTCCAGATCACACAGCACTCTGTTCAATCACTTACATTTTATACGTCTTAAAATCATATTTAATAATTAGTAGGATAAAGGAACAAGGCTTAAAATAACTGAATAAAAATATTAGATAGAGCCTACTTATTAGATCACTAAAGCCTACCAGTGGAAACTGTTAGAAGACATATCTGAAAGTGAAATAAAAGTGGATACATCACACTCAATAAAAAGCAATGATAACATCTGGCCGTGTATTTCATGATAGCAATGATTAGGCTATCTAATAAATACACCCCCCCTCTATCTTTTCTAAGTATGATGTTCTTTTAAAATTTTCAATCTGTGGGGCATCTGGGTGGCTTGGTCAGTAACCGTCCAACTCTTGATTTCGGCTCAGGTCATGATTTCACAGTTCATGCGTTCAAGCCCCTAGTCAGGCTCTGCGGAGCCTGCTTGGGATTCTCTCTCTCCCTCTCTCTGCCCCTCCCCTGTTCTCTCTCTCTCTCTCTCTCAAAATAAATAAACATAAAAATTTTTTTTTAATTTTTCAATCCTTTATTATTCAGTTTCTGAATAAAGTGTACAGATGAAACCTGTTCATGTCTAAAGAAACAAACAAAACTATAGTTTAAAATAGACATATATAGAGAGAGAGAAAAACAATTCAAAATTAGAATTTTAAACACTTTAGAATGATAATGGTACTTGTCCCTTAGTGACACGATTATGGGTGACATCTTCTTTTCCAATCTTTTTAATATTTTCTATAGTCAACATGTATGATTTTGTGTTGCCTTATCATCAGGCAAAACAAATGTGTTAAATTTTTGCATTTTCACATAAATTTATCTTTATAAGGATTCAATTAATAGGCAATTATATAATTTTAAAGAAGTCTTCCAAAACCCTAAGTAATTGATCAAATACAGAAATAGTTTTAGTTGAGTGGATATTAGGTTTAATTATTTACCTGACCAAATGTCAATGTGTAGCATTACATGTATAATCATACAATGTGTTGTTTATAAAATACCAGGCCTAAATCTGATTATATGAACTAATCTCTTCCACTCACATATCACAATAGTTGTTAAAATAGTAAAATCCCAATGGGACTAAAGAAAAGTTCTAAAAGTTCAAGGAAAATGAATTTGTTCTTAATTGAAGCAGAAATTAAGTAAATTTGGTCATTTTCCAGGCTTTTACAAAATCAATGCATTTGTCCATGGAATCTTCAGGAATATAACTCATTTCTCTTTCTGTTAAGGCCTATATTAAAGTACCTACACAATTGAGCCCCTCCTGATTCAATAAAAACACTCATTCAAAAGTGTTATTCTCAAATTTCCAATAATAACTGAGTAATCTGGAGGTTTGCTTAGAGTTTGAATATGCATGCCTGGGTTCAGTCAAGCATATTAATCACTCCATTCTGCCTGACTCTGTATAATGTAATGAACACTAACAGACTTCCTATTTCCTGTATCTCATTTGTATTTTATTATACCACTAGGGATAAAGACCAGAAAAGAAATACCTAAATTTAAAAAAATTAAAAATGTGAAAAACATGGCTACTGAATTTCCTAATACATTACTGAAAGCTTTCTATACTCAAGATACAATGGTGTTCTACTTAATATTTTTAATCTCACTGATTTTAAAAAAAAAGGGGCGCCTGGGTGGCGCAGTCGGTTAAGCGGCCGACTTCAGCCAGGTCACGATCTCGCGGTCTGTGAGTTCGAGCCCCGCGTCGGGCTCTGTGCTGACAGCTCGGAGCCTGGAGCCTGTTTCCAAATCTGTGTCTCCCTTTCTCTCTGCCCCTCCCCCGTTCATGCTCTGTGTCTCTCTGTCCCAAAAATAAATAAAAAACGTTGAAAAAAAAAATTTAAAAAAAAAAAAAAAAGTCTCGCTGAAGGCCATGTTTTTACTGAACTCTGGAATACTCATTTGGACATTGCAAATAAAATATTTTAAATGCCATTTCTGTAAATTCCTATTACTCTATTTGGTTCAAGAAGCAGGTCTATTGTTAACAACATGAACACATCCCCACTTACGCCACTGACAAGATTTCTTTTTTTTTTTTTTCCTGACAAGATTTCTAATGACGAGGCTGATTATTAACCAAAATTCATTGTTTAAAATCTAATAAAGTAAATATGTGATGGGATTAAGGAATGCACTTGTCCTGATGAGCAGCAGGTAGATATATGGAATTGTTGAATCACTAGATTGTATACCTGAAACTAATATAACACTGTATGTTAACTAACTGGAATTAACATAAAAATGTAAAAAATGAAAATGAAAAAATGAAATCTAACAAAGAATTTATTCATTTCTCATGGCTACCTTAGCTCTCATTAAGGTTAACTGGAGTTTCTTTGATCCTCAAATAGAGAATGAATTCAAGATTTCAATTAGCAAGACTGGGTTCCATAATTATACTCAAGTTTTGGGGTTTTTTAATGTATAATTATGTTTAAGGATATAATGCTGTCCAGAAGAAACTACACAATATGATTGTTGGGTCAGCTACTTAACAAATTATATGAACAAAATCCACAAGGAATAACTGGTAATAGTAATACTACCCAGTGCATTAGATGTTATTTAACATTGCCACCTATGATACTTAAAGTAACATTCACAAATTACAGGAAAAGCAGCATCATTTATGATCTTCAGTGTAGTTAACATCTATTGTTTCCTTGCAGCCCAGGATCCACTTATCCTTCCTAGAGTGCACTGATTTCTTTTTGAGGCTTTACCCCTCACCCACTAGACACAGACATGGAACTGGATCAAAAGTCTATCCCCTTCCTACAAGTTGGCATGTTGGCCAAGTTAGGCCAATCTTTAGGGTCCTTTCTGTGAATATGAATCTTTAGCAGAGGATCAAAGACACTAGAAATATTTAGAGACTTTCATTTCATCAGTAAAATCCAGATCAGATTCTTTCAGCTACATGACCTATCAAAATTCTCCAACCTTCTTGGACACACCTTCACTACTCTCCCATTTCCAAGCCTGGTTTTCCAGCCCTCCTTCAATTTTGTGTACTCCCACACCATTCCAAGAAATGTCCTGTGGCCTAAATTAGGCAGAGCCAGTTTCTGTTGCTTGCAACCAGAGAACACTGAAGTGTCCTTTTACACATGAAGCATCTGTAATGCAGAAATGTTAAATGATTTTTCCCAGGGTTGCTCAACAAGCAAGAGAGTGGTGACCTCAAGACTACTAATCCAGTGTTCTTTCTACTTTGCCACAAAGATAAAGATGGTCATCCAACAATTTTTTTTAAATGGAGCTTGATTTTCCAATGGTAAAAATGCCTTTAAAATTCAAAACCACCATACGAGTAGGGGTGCCTGGATGGCTAAATCGGTTAAGTGTCCAACTTCAGCTCAGGTCATAATCTCACGATTCATGAATTTGAGCCCTGAGTTGCACTCTCCACTTTCAGCGCAAAGCCTGCTCCAAATCCTCTGTCTCTCTCTCTCTCTCTGCCCCTCCCCTGCTTATGCTCCCTCTCACTCTCTCAAAAATAAATAAACATGTAAAATATATGTATATTACAAAATCATTATAGGAGTAAAATTCCTTCAGGAAAAAAAACGATAAGGATAATCTAATTTTGGATAGTCACAAGTATGTTCATTGACCTGTTAGAAAAATCTATATCCTTCCGTGATATTTTCAGATTCTTATAAGAAAAAAATATATACCATGTGCTTCAAATATTGGTTTATCAGTGTCTACTATTGACGGACTGACTTTCCCAAATATATTTTTCCTGAATTCAGATTTCATATTAAAAAAAGATACTGCAAACTAAGTGAATTGAGAACACCAACAACAATAACGGCTACCATGATTTAAGTACCTATCATGTGCCAGGAAATTCATTGGCCGCTTTGTGCACATGTTATGGTATTAAGTGTTCAGAACAGCATTGTAGGGTCAGTACCAACATCCCACTTTAAAATGAGGGAATTGAGATTTAGAGATGTTAAATAACTTGTCCAAGTTCACAAAACTGAAAAATGATAAAACTACAATCTGACGCCCATATTCTTTCCATGAATACCATATACTCTCTCAGAAACACTGGGAGGATCTAGGTCTTATCCCTTCAATTTCCAAAGGCTCAGACAAAGAAAAGTTTGGTTGTATCATAGACTCTGTGATAACTAGCACTGCATAAATTATAATCAACAAAAAAACCCAATTTATATTCAGGATTGGAAAATCACAAGATACGTATGTTAAATAGAGGATTCAAATACTACAATGAGTGAAATGATCAAATTTACTCCCATTTGAGCCAGAAAAGTCTTGCATTTTGAAAAAGTCCAGAAATCTTTCTTTTAGGTTTACAAGGGCAAAGGGACCTTCACTTTCTCTCCTAAATTTCTTTACTCTTCTGATACATTTCTCACCAAGAAGTTTCACTTATATCAATCAAAATTTCCATTTTAACAGATGTATACATCTCAAGCTCAATATCCCATCCTTCACAAGTATGCATACCCTAAGAGTAAATGCAAAATGATTGTTATGTAGAATGTTTCTTTAAAACCTTTAGCAGTTAAGAAAAAAGAGACACACCTAAGCTTATTTTTTCCATCTGGATCCAAAACCTTAGTTCATGAGCAAAGTATATGGTATTTGTGTTGGCAAGAAGAAATGTGTGATTTCAAAACATCATCTAGTAGTGCTGTAACTTAGGCCAAGGTGTTAATGAGGCATGGTGGTGAATATCGTTCTTGTAATAGTATCAATTGTTTCAATATGTAAAACTCTGTTTAAAGCTATATGTTGAACGTCTACTCATGTCTAGCCATCCTAAAAACGAATCCCACAAGTTACTAAACAGATTTAAGCTTACAACCATCTCTGAAAATGGATCAAAAGACGCACCTTACTCAAGATGGCTCAATAATGTCCTTTTCTGGGAAAAGGTGACAATAGCTCACTTGAATGACTGCACGACGTAATGGAAAGGTTGCTCATACTTGGTGTTTAGGGGAGAGAGATTCAACCTGCCAAGTGAGTAGGTTATACTCACTTCAACTGGGGCTCCATCCCCATGAAGATGCTAAAACCAAGCAACTGAGAATTATATCAGCAAAGTGCTTAATGAAGATGTCCTGTGGTGAGATTTAAACATATATGATTGTAATTATTTTTCCTATTTGGTTAACTGCTCTATTCCTCATTAAGAAAAGGCTTTCAAGTATCTTAAAAGACTACATCATGGCTATTATGTGGCATATACTATAATTCTATTGCATACTATTTTCATGTAACATCACTGAAAAGAGCTCATTAACCAGATTCCACACTCACGATTTCAAATACCTTTCCTATTGCACCATTTGTTTTCAGTCCATACCCAACAAAATTGTCCCCATTACCAACCAGCCCCATGTAGTGATTTGTGGCCACAGAATTACCATGGCTATCACGTTCTCACCATGAACATATAAGTAAGAAGCATAGCTGGCTGATCACACCTACATTTTTGCATCTGCAACAAATTACTGGTCCAAAATGGAGGCTATGCCCATGGGAAGCAATTGGTTTATGAGTGTTCTGTAATATGGTAGAGCTCTCTCTATACTGTACCGTTAAATGAAGAGCAGAGCTTAGATACAGGAAAACAATAACATCTAACTTCCTCTATTTATAACCTCAGGGTTTATACTAGAGCTAGTAATAAATTATCCATTACGATTCAATTGTATCAAAAGATATGATACCCTGAAATTCTCATAGTCGTTAAAACAAATTTAAATCAAGTTCAAATCTGTCTCTAACCTGAGGGCAAGTATTTTTTGCAAACATGTGATATTTCATGTCCTTATCAAAGGCATACCAAAGCATCACGTCTTAATTCTACTTTTCCACGTTTTAAAACATGATCATCATTTGCTGGAGGATAGGAAGAAGGAGAAGCCATGATGCTTTTTGTCAGCACCTTGTAAGCCTATTTTTCCTCTTCATCACAACCTCCTGAAAATAAGGGCTCTTTCTCTGTCTTTATCATGAAGGTGGAACTGCAGTTCTTGAAAACCTTTCCCTGCCTTCTTTTCCAGTGTTTCTCACCTCGCATCAGTCAGAGGAAAGAGTGCCCCCACAGGCCATCATTAACCTGCCAATTCTGTCTCCAAACAAGGAGGACAAGAGCTCACTAATTTGAAGATCAAAAAGCCACTTGTCCATTATATAATTGGAATGAAAGGCAAAATGTTGCCGTTCTGAAGAGCACAGTAATTACTAGCTGTTAATTGCTCTCTCGTGGTGGCTCACTTTTAATTAAAAAGAACAGCTCGTTGCAGACCGATAAGCAATGGTGGAGACCACTGGTTTAATCAACAAAGCAGAAAAATTTGTTTCTGCCACAGCCAACAACAGCTTGAGAAATCTTCAGATGTCCGAGTGAGATTAAAAACTGTCTATTTAGTGCAGTCAGATTTTATTTTAACCAAGGAAATGACTATTTGAAGTCTTCCAA
The DNA here is from genome assembly GCF_028018385.1 of Neofelis nebulosa. Classification (NCBI taxonomy): domain Eukaryota; kingdom Metazoa; phylum Chordata; class Mammalia; order Carnivora; family Felidae; genus Neofelis; species Neofelis nebulosa. Next base: position 62,690,049 of record NC_080786.1, read on the forward strand.
TGTGAGTGTCCCTGCCACATCCCCGCTGGTGCCGTGGGGACTAATCACGGGCTAGGGTTGTGATCACTCAAGTAAAGAAATTTAGCGACTTTCCTCTTGACTTCATCATTCTTGGGTAATTGGCCTGTCTGAGGTGAGTATTCATTTTTTGTGTTTTTTTTTTTTTTAAGAAAGTGCTTTAAAGTATGGAAGGCCCACAGACTGTGCACTTAATTACTGTTCATATTTCATGCAGTCAAACTGAATTTCATTTAAAAAGAAAATGATTTACCTATCTTAAAAAAGCCTTACTTATATGCTCTGCTTTTTTTCCCCCCTTCTAGGGGTTTTCTATTTACATGCCAAAAAAAAAATGTATGTAGGGCATCAAAGTTAATTCTGTAAGATGCTTCTCTGTCTTTTCCTCTTTCATCTAATAGCCACAAATGGCAACTACCCTTGGGGATAGGGGATACTCCCTGGAAAGATAATACTGTATTTAGTTAAGAAAGTTCCCTACGTTAAGTGAGGTGATTTGGTCTTCATTTTATTCATGTATCTCCAACTGTGGACAGTATGTATGCAGACCCATACCCCACGCCTCTTTTCTTCTCCTTCTTCTAGGTTATAGTAGTTAAAGAAAGCTATTTGTTTTTAAATTTTGCATGTGTTTCCATTTAGCTGTCCTTCATGGGTCTCAAAATACATTTAAGTCTAGTCTTTTGTCAAGGAGAAAATAACTGCTCTGTTCACTAATCATGAGAAACACATATCTCTTTTTTGTCTGGATTATATAAAAAATGTGTCTCAATCACAATGCCTGTGATACAAACTGTTGGTCATATATCTATTCTATACATTGGGTAAGCATTAGAGTTAGTCATCCTGTACAAAATGGCTTATAACTCAGCTAAAATGGTGCTTCTGAAAGACCTGTCCCCTTGCCAGCCACTAAAGCAAACTTCTCTTTCTCCTAAATTAATAATAGTTTTCAAGATAAATTTATAAGCCAATATCCATGGTGCACACAGATCCAAAAATCCTCAATAAGGTATTAGCAAACGGAATTCGACAATACATTAAAAGGATCATTTACCACAATCAAGTGGGATTTATTCCAGAGATGCAAGGATAGTTCAATATCCACAAATCAATCACATGATACATCACTCTTACAAAATCAGGGATAAAAATCATATGAGTATCTCAATAGAAACAGAAACGCATTTGACAAATTTCAACATCCATTCATGATAAAATCTCTCAACAAAAGTGGGTTTAAAGGAAACATACCTCAACACAATAAAGGCCCTATGTGACAAACCCACAGGTAACATCAAATTCAATGGCAAAAAAATTCAAATTTATCCTTTAAGATCAGGAACAACACAAGGATGTCCACTTTGCCACTTCTACTCAACATAATACTAGAAATCCTAGCCACAGTCATTAGATAATAAATAAATAAATAAATAAATAAATAAATAAATGGCATCCAAATAAGTAAGAAAGAAGCAAAACTGTCACTATTTGCAGATGGCATGATACTACACATAGAAAATCCTAAAGACTCCACCAAAAAAACATTAGAAGTAGTAACCGAATTCAGTAAAGTTGCAGGATACAAAATTAATACTCAGAGATTGATAGCATTTCTATACACTAATAATAAAGTAGTAGAAAAGAAATGTTAAAAAATCCATTTACAATTGCACCAAAAAGAATAAAATACCTAGAAATAAATTTAACCAAGGAGATGAAAAATACTCCATACTCTGAAAAATATAAGCCACTGATGAAAAAAATTAAAGCTAACACTAAGAGATAGAAGATATACTATGCTCATGGATCAGAAAAATTAATATTGTTAAAATGTCCATACTATCCAAAGAAATCTATAGATTAAATGCAATATTTATCAAAATTCCAAAAGCATTTTTCATGGAACTAGAACAAATAATCCTAAAATTTGCATGGAACCACAAAAGACCTTGACTAGCCAAAGCAATCTTGAGAAAGAAGAACAAAGCCAGAGGTATCACAATTCCAGATTTCAAGATACACAACAAAGCTGTAGTAAATAACGCAGTATGGTACTGGCACAAAAACAGACACATGGATCAATGGAATGATGAGAGGATGAAGAGCCCAGAAATAAACTCACATTTATATGGTCAATTAATTTAAAATAAAGGAGACAAGACTATACAATAGGAAAAAGACCGTCTCTTCAATAAATGGTGCTGGGAAAACTAGTTAGCTACACACAAGATAAAACTGGACCATTTTCTTACACCAAAAACAAAAATAAACTCAAAATGAATTAAATGTGAGGCCTGAAACCATGAAACTCCTAACAAAAAAATGTAGGCAGCAATCTCTTAGACATTGCCCTTAATAGTATATTTATGTATATGTCTCCCTGGGCAAAGGAAACAACAAAATTAAACTCTTGGGACTACATAAAAATAAAAAGGTTTTCACACCAAAAGGAACCATCAAAACAAAAAGGCAACCTACCAAGTGGGAGAAGATATTTGCAAATGGTATATTTGATAAGGCATTAATATTCAAACTATATAAACAACTCAACTCAAAAAACAAACAATCCAACTAAAAACCGGGCAAGAAACTGAACAGACATTTTTCCAAAGAAGACACACTGATAGACAACAGACACATGAAAAGATGCTCGACAATGCTAATCACCAAAGAAATGAAAATCAAAATCACAATAAAGTATCACCTCACACTAGCCAGAATGGCTAAAATCAAAAAGTCAAGAAATAACGTGTTGACAAGGATGTGGTAAAAAGGGAACACTCATTCACTTCTAGTAGGAATGTACATTGGTGCAACCACTGTGGAAAACAGTATGAAGATTCCTCAGAAAATTAAAAATAGAAATACTATATGATCTGATAATTCCACTACTCAATATTTATCCAATGAAAACAAAAACACTAATTCAAAAAAGATAAATGTACCCTTATGCTCACTGCAGTGTTAACAATAACCAAGATATGGAAGCAATCTAAGTGTCTATAGATAGATGAATGGAGAAAGAAGATGTGGTATATACACAAACTGGCATATTACCCAGTTATAAAAGATGTTTGAGATCTTGTCATTTGCAACAACATGGATGGACCTAGAGGGTATTATGCTAAATGAAATAAGGCCGATAGAGAAAGACAAATACCATCGTCTTTCACTCATATGTGTAATCCAAAAAAGAAAACAAATGAACAAACAAACAAGCAAACAAAAGCAGATTTATAAATACAGAGAACAAACTGTTCGTTGCCAGAATGGAAGAGGGTGGGGATGGGCAAAATCAGTGAAGGAGATTAAGAGGCACTACAGATCGTAACTACACTTACAGTGGTGAGCATTATATAATGTATAAAATTATCTAATTACTATGTTCTGCACCTGAAATGAATATAACATTGTATATCAACTACACGTAAATAATAAAAATTAAATAAATATATATATACATACATTATTGAGATTCAAAAAAAGATATAACCCACAAACACATATAGGTGAAATGGGCAATTGAATTCAAGGTAATGAAAAAATAACTTCTTTTTCCTCATCTTTTCTTTGAAAACACTGCTGACATCAGGCTGACAGAGGCTGGTACTCTCTACTTGCCTGCATGCCAATCTACTTAGAGAGCCCTCCCTCCTACTAGAGATTCATTAGCTGAGTCCTCAATTAACTTCCCCACATTAAGGTGTCGTCTTTCAGAAAGGAGTAGGAAAGGAAAAGAGAAGTTCTACAGGGCTTTCCCTTACTTTTCTTTTCATCTATATCCAAGAATAAATGGCCTACCATTATGGAAAGAGCAGAATCCGATTTTAGTTTAAATCCCAACTCTATTGTTTCTTAATAAATAGCCATAGGAAAGTTACTTGGTCTCTTAAGTTTCAGTTCAACCTACAGAGACAGTAAGTCTTTTAAGGGACATTTACCCCCCAAAAAGTGAAATAATATTATTTTGAACATAGCAGGTGTTCAGTAAATGATAGCTGCTCCTAAGGAATGTTGAATACTAGTGATATGACACAGATGTTGATTGAAGAAGGGTTCCTCCCCATTCAGCCCTCTATACACCTTGCCAAATACGGCAGGAAGACCTGGAGAAGACCATCCCAGAATTTTTTTCTTGAATATTCCTCCTTTTCACCCACTCTTACACTTCAACCCTGTGTACATGACATTAACTTCAGTAAAATCTGACATGGGGGTGGGGTGGGACGCAGTGAATCGATGAATGGCCCAAAGAGGAATTTGATAATAGATTCACTTTAATAGAAAGGCAGGGAGGGAGGGAAAAAAAAAGAACAAAGAATTATTTTCTGAAGTTTAAGTTCCTAAAAATTTTTCTCAGGTTGTTAATGAGCAGAAGAACACACACACACACACACACACACACACACACACACACACACACACACACACATTTTGCCTAACAACCATTACCACACCTGTCAATCCTATAAATAAGTTTGGTGATTTTATTTAAGATACACCTGAGGGGAAACTATTCCTATAAACAACACCATCCTCTGATTTAAGAAAGCCATGCAACTTTAAAAAAAAAAAAAAGAATAGTGAAATTAAATTATTTTTTCCTAAAAACTTTCTAAAGTATATATTCAAGGTTGTTGCCTTTTTGATATAATACTCCTCTCTGACCATTGTACTGCGAACTATTTTATGGCTTCTTTTATTTCTCATTGATAATCAGGAAACTTTAAAAACTATTACTGAACCCAGTGAAAACCTTAATGCCTTAGTGAAGGTCTTACTTTTAGTTACCAAATGAACTTGAACCTATAGTCATCCAGCCTATATACAGTCATGGAAACACCAAGTTATGAAGCTGAAAGAGTCTTATGCAAATATAGGCCTTTAAAAGTTACCAAATAAAATACAAATCATCACTAAATGCCACACTCTGAAAAATACCAAAGCGAACTTCTACTAATGTGCCTGAGGACTTCATCTCCCCCCAAAAGGCTGAGTAGCAGAGAGTCACTTATGTAAGAATTGAATTTTGTACTAAAAAACGAATGGCCCATTTGTGAGAAGCAATTCTGGCGATTTGTCAGATTTGTCCTTTGGTGTCTGGCTTATTTCACTTAGCATAATATGCATGTATCAGGATTTCATTCTTTCTTAACGCTGAATGACATTCCACTGTATGCATATACCACATTTTGTTTATTCATTCACCTGTTGATGGGCATTTAGGTTTTTTCCACCTTTTAGCTGTTGGTAGTAAGGCGGCTATGAACATTGGTGTACAAGTATTTATTTGCATCGCAGCCTGTTGGCATGGGGCTCACGTGCCCTGGTTAGAAAGTTAGGAAGACAGGTATGACATCTCTTGACTCAGTTTGTACCATATCAACAACCACAAGATGCTCAACAAATATCTTCTAATAACAGAAATCAGATTCAGCCTCTTTGGGTCAATTACATGTTAAGCCTAAATCCTCTTATAGGCTGCAGGCAATCTCTGACACGTGCATTGTGCTAGTTAAGGGCAAAAGCCAAACAATGTGTTTATGCACAGGCTTTTCGGAACACTCATCTTCCCGTGTCTACTCACGCATTCAGACCAGCAAGCCCAGGGAGGCTGTAGCCAATTCTGCTCACAGTGAACTTCTGCAGTCACTTCATGCTTGGAATGTGGAGGGGGAGCCTTTTTTTTCCTACTTCCTGTTTCTAATTTTCAGGCAGCACCTGTCACCAACAGTCTTGACTTTCACAGTTTTCTTTTGAGTCTCTTTGCTTTTTTTCTCATACTTGTTCTAAGGTTTATCAGAGGAAACACTTGCCCTCCCAAGGATGGCCTCCATGCTGTGACAGATTAATCCAAGTTGAGTGAACTTCCTTCAGACAGAGGACACTAATTATTATGAAGGCACTTAGAACACAATGCGAGCTGACATCTGACAGACCATTCCCTGCCAGCTCTGCATTGTCTTAATGTCAGACCCTGTCAGTTCCCAGCCTTAATTACATCCTGTTTACAAACATTAGGCCTGACTTCAGATGAAGCCTTAACAAAGGTTGACAAAGGTCAGGGTCACATCGCAAGGATGTTATCTGTCTGTACTCTCCTCCTGATAAACCAGAGGTAGAGGGCTGATTTGGGAGATAGCTTTCAGAGCAGAAAAATGCACTGTGGTCACTGGAATATCTAATCTCTGCGGACACATTTTCATCCAATCTAAGCACTGTGGCAGGGACCGAGGGCCAAATTTAGAGGACCAACTTGGTGCTGCTTGTTATCTGAAATCCCCTGAGGGCAGACATGGCAAGTGTTGGGAAAAACCTTCAGCAGGAAGGCAGTAGTCACCCTTTGCCACTGAATCAAGAAAAACAAATTCAAGAGTTAAAAAATGGAACCCACTTAAAAAGAGCAAAAGTAGCAAAGTAGCAAAATTTCTAAAGCAAAACACTCTTTAGATTCATTTTACATATTAGATTGGTAGGTACCTATCACATCAGACTTTTATTCAAAGCAATCAGATCAGACCTGGACATTTTTGAACTTCAATAGTTAAACAGTAATTAATATAATACCTCATCAATTTTTTCAGGCTATGGCCTTAGTGATCAGCCATCAATCTCTATATTTTATAAATGGGAAGACAACGGCCCAATGTGATCGAATTATTTAACATAATTAGATCTTACTGCACACTGATTGCTAGAATCTCCCACACCTAGTCTAGGGTTTTTTGGAAGCAAACACTTTTTTTTTTTTTTTTTTAGTATTCTTACTGAGTCTGGCATCTAATACCAGATGTGTGTTTAACAACTTATTCATTTTGTACCTTCAGCCTTCTTTCCTCAAGAACTAAAGAACTTACATTCTTTTTATCTTAGGTTCCTATCTTCCAACACAGAAATGGCTTTAAATGTTCTTCTCTGGAAGCACTCCTCTAAGTCTTGAAATTCCCTCTAAGTCTTGAAATAACGCACATGCAAGCACTCCACAGATCACTTCTATAGTTGCTTGGGTGCCCATTGGTTCTTCCACATTATCAAGACTTTTACTGTGCTAGGTCTAGATCATTTTCTCACCTGAGTCCAGGGAGCTGCATTCTGTTCAACAGGCTTACTCCACAAATGTATACCTTGTAGAGATAAGTTCCAGTTGTATTTCTAGCAACTTTGTCATAATTGGTTTTTTAGATCATCATTGTTTTGTAGAAACAGCCTCCTGTTGTCTCTAGCTCCTCCCTTGTCACCGACCCTGCCCTGCCACACCCACGCCCGAGGCCACGAAGACTCACTTTCAGGCCTACTGCCTAATCACTCTCCCAAGAACCTCAGTTGGCCTTAGAGTGTCCATTTCTTGCTACTATGAATTTCTTAGGCTTATAAGCCTCTTCACCTCTTTTCCTCCTCATCTCTGTTGGAGGCATCCACAGCAAGAGTGCCAACTCCAACACCGTAAGTCTAAGAATGAATCATTTCTAGGGTCTTGCTCCCAGCCCTCCCATTTTGGACAGAAGAAACACCATTCTCTTGATCCCTGATTTTTCTTCTGAGAGTTCTTCTCAGTCCTACCTGCTTCCCTGTAGTAAGGAACCATGTCTTGTGAACTGCTTTGTCCAAAATACCTGCCACAGTACCTCAAACTTAGTAGGTGCTTATTCATATCTGATGCATGGATAAAGGAGCAAAATGAAAGAACCAATGAATGAACAGACAAACTGGGTGAAATCACTGAGTCTTGTGAATTCTTTCTCCACACCACCCCAGCTCTTCCTTTTCATTTCCCCCTTCACAGCCATCGCCATTTTCAAAGCTTCTGTCACCAGGAGTGTGAAATACTACAACCATGGTTGATTTGACTGCCTTAGTTTCTCCATCTAATCCCTCCTAACCATGGCTGGACACGGATAGTAGTCCTGTACAAAAACTGGTGCCTCAGTATTGCCTAAAAAACGGACTCCTTGCAACAATCCTATTGAATATTCTAATTTGCTATATAAATATGTCAAGGAGCTCTAGGCCCAGGTCCAACTTCTGCCAAGAGTGACTTATTTTGTTCCCCCAGGATGACAATGAAATGCTGTTAACTATCCTTTGACTACGATCCTCTGAACAGGTGTGCGCCCCATAACATTCTGTGGTCTAGACCAGATTTCCCAGCTTACAGGAGATTATGTCATTTGGGACTGAATCCAAGACTTGGCTTAAATAAAGATGTATTACTGCCTTGCTGCTCATGCAACGACCGCATGCACAGAGTAAAGGCAGATGAATCTGCCCATCAAATGTAATATGGAGCTCTCTGACGACAAACTTGACTTACGGTAGTAAAATTGAGGTTACAGTGAAATTGAACTAAAATCCCTAGGTGTTATACTACTTTAACTTGTTTCACTCATTGTGATGAGCTACATAGTTCAGCAGGTGGTAGTTACCGAAGGTTAAAAACATTGTATCCTAAGACATTTTCATTGTAGAGCTGTAAATTTTGTGTTTGTTATGTCTGCCAGCTAGTGGCTGGAATGCCTAGTAGGAATTTCTATCAATTAGCAGAGGGAATAACTGTGGGGTCGGGGCAGGCAGGAGAGAGGGAGGAGGGCCAAGGGGAAAAAGAATGAAAGAATGAATTCTTTCCTATAAAACCTTGAGGAATTGTGATAAAGCTGGCCTGTTTGTGTGCATTACATACACATTTCAGTGCTAAGTACAGTTTAAAGATGGACAATAATCATCTGTTATCGGGGTTCCACTGACACATTAATGGTTCTATTTGTAAGTCTTAAGACGAGATCAATAATCAGGAGCTTTAAAAACATCAGGCACACCTGCAACTTCTTCCCACCACTTAAAAATAACCGCCTGCTCTTTTTTCAGGGGGGTGTTCTCCGTCCATTGCATTTGTAATGTCAGTCAGATGCACAACCCGCTCTCCCCTCAGAATTGGGTTACAGCCAGTGGCTAACGCCTCCGGAAATACAGACCTAATATTTCACAATAGCTCTACAAGGGTCTGCAACCGCATGCTTTACTAACCCAAACAAGAAAATCTAATTTTAGAGGGAAAAGAGCTGAGAGGGTCATAAGGAAACCATGTCAGTAATCTAGTACATACCTTTATATGTGTGCGAAAGTTCAGTGCTTAAGTGAACTCCCAAATTCCTAGTGCACTCACAATAAGCTGTTTAATTCAACTACAAGGAATCTTACCACAGGATTTCATAAAATGCAACTTTTCCAAACAGGAAAAGAGACCCAAACACAACCGAAAATTCTATAACTCTTAAGCACAGACTCAAAGAAAAGATATCATTTTACAGAATAATTTAGCTTGCCAAGCTGTTTCTACCTTATTCGGTGGCGAATGGTTGGGGACAGGGGAGGAACTAAAAAGTCTGACATGCAAGCGGTCCAGAGACTGTGGAAGCAGAGGCTGCGAGGGTGCAGAATTAAACAGGAACACTCAGTGCCCACTAAGAGATGATCAGGAGGGCTAGAGAATCAATTTTGCCCACACTGACCACTGGAACCTGGAGTGCCAAAAATCCTTCCTCTCATTCAGGTTTCTGCACCCAAAGCAATATAATTGTTAATGTAAAACAACGCTAGATTTGATTGTACAGATGCACCATGTGTAGGATAGGACCAGGTGCCACCTTCGTTCTATCCTCGGCACCTCGAACAACATCCAGCATGAGGCCAATGCTCAGTCAATGTACATGGGACGCATGAATGGATGAGAGAATGCAGCAAAGGCTTGAATATTATCTTGGTGCCCCCTATGCGTGATCCTTTAAAGCAATCCCTTTAAAATATCTAAGAGCCAGTATATTTGTAAATCAACTTTTCCATACCCCACAATTCAATTCAGGAAGCAAATGGAAATGAGGAATATAATTTGCTATCTCACTGGTAAGCAATCATAATCCCAATACAAACAGTGATGGATAATTCTGTCTTTGAAAAACAAGAACAGGGCTGTCCAGAGCAGCTCCACTCACACCCCACAACTGGGCAACCAGTCACACCTTCTGAGCATGACAGGAGGAGGCTCAAGTAGAGCTCCTGCCCAAAAGATTCAGCCTCACCTTCATTCCACCATGGCGGCAGCCCTCCCACGGGCCTTTGAGTGGAAGGAAAAAGAGAGGGATCTGCTAGGAGTTTGTGCCATAGGCCAGACTCTTAAGAACAACATTAGCTATGCTCCTGTGACAATCCAACTCACTCCCTCCATATGTCTGCCCATGTTTCTGAGCAGCTGGGAGCTGGCCAACTCCCAGAGGGCCGGCAGCCTAGGCAAATAACAGTCATCCCTGACTGATACAAAGTAGATATTCAGTACAGTCTTATAAAGTAAATATTAACATCACAATTTTATGGGAGAGAAAGTTAAGGCTAATTTATTTAGCAGGTGATAGACGGGATATGAACCTCAGTTTGACTCTAAAACGTGAGATTTTTTTCACCACGTTGCTCTGCTTTAAGAGTCCTTTTGTTAAGTTCATACTCCAAATGAGAATATAGTTACATAAAGAGGCACTCTCTCCCGTAGTTAAACTAAGCATCATTTTTAGCTAAAATCCTTTGTATATAATGGCCTAATAATTTAAGCCCAATACCTTAAAGTTTGAAAAAACTGCAATATCACAAAGTAACAAACATCATAGAAGTCGTTCATTCTGCCATATACTAAAGAGGGAACCTTCTTTGTAAGACTATCTTACAAGCTTTACTTGTACTTGTGAAAATAAATATATCATATTAGCACTACTAGTATTTTTCCGCTGGAAGAGTTCAAAGCATTTTTCAAATGCCAATTTTGGTATCTGCTTGAGGGAAAAAAAGGCTTTAATATTATAGACAAACTCTAGGAGGTATCTCTTAAATAATTTAACTTCCTTCTTCACAAAAGAATGTAGGCATCTCAAGATAAAACACACATCAACACTAAAACTATTCAAGTTGAAGCCCAAAATTCATGGAGAAGTACAAAAAACAAACAAGCTTAATATGGCTGCTGCCATTTGAGCACTGAATTTAGTGTTCAGCTTCTTGAAAAACAAGGTGAAAAGAAAAAAAAAATGGGTTATGTTTAATTCTCCTTATCCAAGAAGAGGGCTTTCTGTGGATTATAGTTTAAGAAACTCTGAAAAAAGATTCTACCACTAGTTTACAGAAAATACACAGAAACTTTCATGTGGCTTAAACTAACTCTTGACAAAGGCTAAAGTAACATCATCTAAAAAAGTTTAATTTGTTTCAGATGCAACTCTACTTTCCTTCTACGTGGATCATATCTGATTTTTACACTAATGAATAGTAGACTTAACTTCTTCTATCTCTTTTTTTAAGATCTTGTAGTCTGTACATTTTCAGGATTGAAGTCCATCTTTTTTTAAGGTAACATCTACAGACCATTTCCTATGCAAGCTTATCCCAGCACTCAGCATGCATTCTCTTGACTGAGACTTATGGCTTTCAGAGATCTTACCCTCTGTGTCAGAACCATAAGCAGGAGGTCCAGGAGTCCAGCCCAGGTTTGTCTGATTCCAGAACCAAGCTCTTAATCATTATGCCACAAATCCTCTTCCATCATCTGTTTACCATAAGGGGGTGCAATATTTTTATCTGTATTTCCAAAGTCAGGTAGATAAGAGCATCTTCCTAGGAAATTAATATTTTCCTTAGGTCAATTCTTTAAGGGTAGACTCACAAAGGAAATCTGGACATTAGTTGCTTTTGATCAGATAAAGGGTTTGAAATCATAACCTGGATTTTCTTTTAAACCTAAGCAACAACAGATGATAAATATTGCAACGTGTAGTTAAATGAAAAGGGTCTATATGGATGGTAGGAAGTTATTTGCTTCATGGAATAAGCAATAGAAACTTTCTCTTCAGGGCACCAATCAACTCAAATTCAGTTGAAAGTAAGCAATTGTCATCACGGATAATGTTCTAGATGAAATCAGTTACTGGTCAAAGCGAACACCTAAAATACCAAGAACCACACTACAAAAACCCAGGAGTAATTATCACTCATCATTGCCCTGGCAAGAAGCTCCAGGGAGACCAAGGACTGAATGAGTAAAGGGACCACTATCACCTCTTAAATCTTGGCCGACTATTTCCAGATGAGCTATTTGGCGTAGTGAGGAAATGGAGCTCAGAAATCTTGCCCAGATGTTGGATTTCAGCTAGAAATTACCAATCATTTGGTTCATGAACCTTTAGTTTCATTTATAAAGCAATGGATGTATCTAAGCATTCTAATTTTGCAACTACTTTCAAGCAGATTTATCTTTGAATTTTGTGAAGACTTACCCAATATATGTCTAAGCATGTAGACATTTTCAGTTATGAGGGGGGAGAAAAGAAGATATTGCTAATTTGTCCCAGGTCAGTTATCAAGGGGAGGAAGTGTCCTCTTGGGCCTATACACATAAACTCTTTCTCTGTCTTCAAATCAGCCTAAAATACCCTCCAAACCCCAAAGTTTTTCAAAAATATGTAGACAAAAATATCTACAGTTACTGCTATTTTCAAAAATTACAGTAAAAGAACACCTAAGCCACAAGTGATGGAAACTGTTTCTCATAAAGACATTCCCAAAACAATGAGAGCCCAACGTGAGCCCAAGGGTTTCCATCCATGGATTCAGTCAAGCTCTGTGCCAGGTACTAGGGATTGAACAATGAAAAACACCAAAATAGCCGTTGTCCTCAAGGAGTTTATATTCCAACAGAGAAGAAAGACACTGACCATCAAATCATGCATAGCTATTTAATTAAAACTGTGTTAAGAAAACAGCTAACAAGTGAAGCTTTGGTGCCCTCCAATTTAATTTAAAGGAGCCTAGATTCCTGATGGGGTGAGGGGAGAAACAATAAGATGTCTATTATCCAAAAGCACCCCCAAAAGAATGCTTTTGAAAATAAACCTTAGAAGCATTTTTCCTGGAATTCTGGACCTAACCCTCCAATCCTGGCAACTGGATTCATTGTTGAGTCTGGTCACTAAGTTGAAATAGCAAACTAGCCCCATAAATTCAAATCCCCGGATATATAGATACATATGTACTATATATTTTACTCTCTACTGTTTTTTTTTTCCTTGCCAGATTCACATTTTATAGGCATCCTCATAGCAACTCTGGGAATGGTTCCATCTTAACTTGACAGCCAAAGCGACAAAATCTTGACTTTCTTTCCGTTTCCTTTCTACAACTAATAATTTTTTTTTAATAAATAAGAACACTTCTCTCAGGGTTGAATCAAATCAAGGCTCATCTTAAAAAGAAAAGTAGAAAAATGTTTGTCTAGTTTTAAAAACAACTGCTATGATCTAACCTGAATTTTAAAATCAGAGAATCAAATGATGCTACACTTTGGTTAAATCTTAGAATGTATCTCATCCAGCCCTTCATTTTACAGATGAAGAAACTGATATGTGCTATTGATTTGTGAGAGCCTCAATCAGTTAACCCTTGAGACACTGAATGTAGTACATTTCAAAGGCACATGAACTTCGACAAAGAACCACAAGAAGAATGGAAACCATCTAAATACACCAAATTGCAAAAGCACAGCTGTATATAGTCACAACCATATTAACTGGTAAATCACTACTCTTCAGTGCCAGGGATACAAAGTAGTTCTACGCAGAAAGCAGTGTGGTTGTGATACCAACAGAAACACCCAATTCAGTGCCTGGCTCTGAGCAGAGACTCCACTTTTATTAAGAGACCATCATAAGGAAAGATGGGGAAGGGAAGAGAGAACCAGCATGGCTTCTTGCCCCAACAAACACCTGCTGAATTAGATGAAAAATACCCTAAGGCTACTTGGATTTTGAAAAGCAAAAGTTTGGGAAAACTACTCTGCCCATTTTTTTTTTCTGTTGCTCACTGACGTAGACACTTAGGATTTTTGACTGCTCAGTATCCACTCTGTCTTTTCAGTAATAGCTGCTGTTTCCCTCTCCCACTCATAGATCTGTTGCTCAGCTGGGGTCTTTCACACCAGACTCCAAAATAGAGCACATGACCCAGGCATGGCCAATAGGATCATTTCATCCCTTGGCTAGAGTGATTGGTTTCAGGTGAGGCATGTGACCCAAGCCAAAGCATTTATAGGGAAAAGTGGGAAAGAGAAGAGTTTTTCTTGTTACTAGCTGAGAGGTTCCTGAAACCACAATAAGAAAGGAGACAACCTGAGAATGAAGCCAACATAGAGGAAAGCAGAAGAGAGATGGAAAGAGTCTGAGCCATGATGACATTGTTGAATCCCTGGGCTTAGCACCTGCCCTCAACTTTTCAGTTACCTGCTCCAGCAAAATCTTTGTCTTTATTTTCTTTTTTAAGCAAACTGAAATTGAATTTTTATCTTTTGCAAACACAAGTGTCCAGACCAATAAACTCATCATCCCTACCTTGTACCCTTCCCGATCTCCTCTTCGTTGGCCTTCCTGTACAGTGAAATGGTCACCAGGAGGCCTGAGTTCTGATCCTGGGTCCCACTTCCTAGAGCCACAATCTCTCTAAGACTCAATTTCCTACAAAAAGGGGGTGGAGGCTGTATCTCCCTATCTAACAATGTTAAGACAAATCTTATCTTGAAGTTTTGAGACCCAAGACAAGTCATTAATACAAAAGCACTCTGGTAAGTATATAATGTTTTCAAACATAAAACTTCATTATTTGATAAAAATTCTAGAATTCTCTCATTCTTCATTTTGGTTCCCCTGTTGCCCTTCTTCCATTTTGTTAAACAAAAACATGGGTCACCATCTAAAAGGTTTGTATTGGGCAATTGTCCAGCCATTTCCATAAAAATTTTAAATCTTAATTTAAAAAATTAATTAAAAATATGTAGAAAAGTATGGGAATGCAAGCTGGTGCAGCCACTCTGGAAAACAGTATGGAGTTTCCTCAAAAAACTAAAAATAGAACTACCTTATGGCCCAGCAATTGCACTACTAGGCATTTATCCAAGGGATACAGGTGTGCTGTTTCGAAGGGACACATACACCCCAATGTTTACAGCAGCGCTATCAACAATAGCCAAAGTATGGAAAGAGCCCAAATGTCCACTGATGGATGAATGGATAAAGAAGATGTGATACACACACACACACACACTGGAGTATTACTCGGCAATCAAAAAGAATAAAATCTTGCCATTTGCAACTACGTGGTTGGAACTGGAGGGTATTAGTGAAGGAACTGGAGGGTATAAGTGAAATTAGCCAGTCAGAGAAAAGACAAAAATCATATGACTTCACTCATATGAGGACTTTAAGAAACAAAACAGATGAACATAAGGGAAGGGAAACAAAAATAATATAAAAACAGGGAGGGGGACAAAACAGAAAAGATTCATAAATATGGAGAACAAACTAAGGGTTATGGGAGGGGTTGTGGGAGGGGGGATGCGCTAAATGGGTAAGGGACACTAAGGAATCTACTCCTGAAATCATTGTTGCACTATATGCTAATTAATTTGGATGTAAATTTCAAAAAAAATAAAAAATAAAACAAGTTAAAAAATTTAAGTGATATTAAAAAATATGTAGAAAAGTAGGAGTTTAGTGGCATAGATGTCCAGCAAGATAAATTTAAAATTGCAGCTCTATACCTAACCAAGCTGTGTGTCTCTGGCCAAGATATTTAATCTCTCTGAGCCTCAATTTACTGTATGTTCAGCAGGGATAAAATCACCCAACTTTTTGGATTGTGAGAAATAAAGCATATACAGAGGGTCTGACAATAGGTGAAGTTCCATAAATGGAAGGGATAATATTGGTCATTGTTATGTATTATTAAGAATCACAGAGACCATAGGGTTAAGTTTAAAAGGTATATGGGGGGCGCCTGGGTGGCGCAGTCGGTTAAGCGTCCGACTTCAGCCAGGTCACGATCTCGCGGTCTGTGAGTTCGAGCCCCGCGTCAGGCTCTGGGCCGATGGCTCGGAGCCTGGAGCCTGTTTCCGATTCTGTGTCTCCCTCTCTCTCTGCCCCTCCCCCGTTCATGCTCTGTCTCTCTCTGTCCCAAAAATAAATTAAAAATGTTGAAAAAAAAAAAATTTAAAAAAAAAAAAAATAAAAGGTATATGGGGCTAGAAGGATGATACAGGGGACCAGAGATCACTATGACAGGAAAGATTTAGTGAGGTCTAGGCTGGTTGGGTCCAGAGTCCTTGAGTCAGAGGGTAAAAAAATAGCAGTACTACTCTTTGTTCATAATGTATATTTTGCCTACTCCCCTCATATTTTTTGAGACACTGGACTTTGAGATCCTCAAGCTCAGGGTATGTGTCTTGATTATTTTTGTACGTCTGACCTTTAAGAAGTACTTTGTGAATGCCCACTGTGATTTGAACATGATAATCTCTTGTCCTAAAGGAAGGGTTGCCTCCACTTTTTGCTGTCCATTTCCAAGAATAAGAAAACCAGGGGCGCCTGGGTGGCACAGTCGGTTAAGCGTCCGACTTCAGCCAGGTCACCATCTCGCAGTCCGTGAGTTCGAGCCCCGCGTCGGGCTCTGGGCTGATGGCTCGGAGCCTGGAGCCTGTTTCCGATTCTGTGTCTCCCTCTCTCTCTGCCCCTCCCCCGTTCATGCTCTGTCTCTCTCTGTCCCAAAAATAAATAAAAAAAAAAAAAAAAAAACGTTGAAAAAAGAAAACCAAAGCCCACGAGCATATTATTTTTCACTGAAGAGTGACCTGTGAGTCTTTGTGTGATTAAGTTTGTCTCCCAAAATGTTCTCACATATCTCCAGCACTCCTCGTGTCTCCAGTAGTATGGAGATTAATGCTCTGGGAGGTGTGGTTCAGACCAGTGTAGCATTGGCATCACCTGGGAGGTTGTTAGAGCTGCAAATCCTCAGGCCCTTTCCCAGACCGACTGAATCAGAAACTCTCTGGGTGAGACCCAGGAATCTGGGTTTCAGCTAGAGCCCCAGGGATTTCGATACACACTAAAATTTGAGAACCACTGCACCACACAGAATCTAGTATCTTTGTTTTTAAAAAGGCATGTGAGTAAAGTTTTAGCATGACCATGTTGAAGGGCAAGTGGAAATTACAGTTACAACCTAACTCAATGATTCATCTTCATTTTTATTCTTCTTGTGGCTAACTTATTAAAAAATATTTGCGGGGCGCCTGGGTGGCTCAGTCAGTTGAGCGGCCGACTTCGGCTCAGGTCACGATCTCGCGGTCCGTGAGTTCGAGCCCTATGTCGGGCTCTGTGCTGATAGCTCAGAGCCTGGAGCCTGTTTCAGATTCTGTGTCTCCCTCTCTCTGACCCTCCCCCGCTCATGCTCTGTCTCTCTCTGTCTCAAAAATAAATAAATGTTAAAAAAAAATTTTTTTTAATAAAATAAATAAATAAATAAATAAATAAATAAAATATTTGCTAAATATACACAATGCAAAGATGAGTAAGATTACACTCTGTACCTTAACAACTTTAGTTTCTTTTCTTAAGGGACGAGGGTCAGCTGCAGGTAGGGCCACCACATTCCACATGGCAGTCAGAACTATAGATTGTCCTCTGGAGGGTATGTGGAGTTCATAAGAATTCTGCATCTTTATCAGGCCCATTTTTGATATTATGATAGACTGAGTAGCCATCTGCCATGATTTACAGGGGTCAAACCTACTGCTCCAAAGTACAATAGCCAATGTGTGCTAGGAACCCTAGAAAAGTCCTAGAATCAGGTCCTTCTAGACTCTCCTGGCATCTTAGTCCTGGGCATTTACAGATCACATGTGATCATATCAATGTGAATGCAAGAAGAAAAAGGTACGGCAATAATATAAAGTATAGATGCAGTTGGTATAAACCATTGTGGCAAAAGAAATTTAAAAAGAAAGCTTAGATAATGTAATCAATCTTCTTCTGATACGTTTGACAACTACCTAGACTTCGCCAGATTTTATTAGAGCTCTGAAATAGTGAGTGTTTTTAGTAATTGAAGTACACAAATTACCCTACTCTTTTATGTACTTGTAAAGATCCAGTATTTAGTGCCAGAGCCAGCATTTGAAGATTTAAATGTAGAGAACCTTGATTAGCTGCAAGGCTTTTCCAGCATAACTGATGTCAGGAGACAAGTATAACATCATATTACAGATAATTTTTTAAGTGGTCATCACTTTGAAAAATTAACATTAGAATCGGCCTAGCTGAGCTCTTTTATCTTTTTTTAACAGATAATTAACAAACAAAATTTGACAGTAAAACTACTAAGTAGAAAGACATCCAAAAGCAATCTTCCCTTCCAGACAGGCCCAGGCAAGACCCCAGCAGGGACCACACAAACACCTGGGTGCTGGGTCCTGGAGAATGCCTCTATCCTCTAAAGATAGGTCTTGCCCTTTCTCTAAATTTCACAACCTGGTTTTGAGGGATAGGAGGAAAAATAATCCTCAAGAAGGATCAGTGTATAGCAATGGCATTCCAATGGAAATTTACCATCAACACTCACCAGTGCAGATAATCCCCTTCTGCCCTAAGGGAGACTATCTCCCTCTAAAGAGAAGGGAGAATCAGGCTTAATTTGCCCTTTTGCAGACCAGATACTGAGTGCTGTACTACAAATTTGCGTAATGGAAGACCAAATACTTGCAGCCACCGCACTGGGCTAAGTACTTCCTTAGCCATTAAGCTGGAAGCTTGAAGGTCCCCCACATGCCTACTCCCAGCTTCTTTAGTCTGTTATCTACACAGTGTAAGAAAATATTCCGGCCAGAACTCTTTTTTTTTTTTTTTTTTTTTTAATTTGTTTAATGTTTACTTACTTCTGAGAGACAGAGAGAGACAGAGTTCGAGCAGGGGAGGGGCACAGAGACAGAGGGACATACAGAAACCAAAGCAGGCTCCAGGCTCTGAGCTGTCAGCATAGAGCCCAACGCGGGACTCAAACTCATGAGCTTCGAGATCGCGACCTGAGTGGAAGTTGAAGGTTCAACCGGCTGAGCCACCCAGGCGCCCAATTCCAGCCACACCTCTTAAGGAAGATTGTCAGATTAGCAAATAAAAATGCAAGGCCCCCAGTCAAATTTGAATCTGAGATAAGCAACAAATATTATATACCCATTACGAATGTATATACAAATATATACACATTTTTTAAATCTGAAATTCGAATTTGACTGACAGTCCTATCTCTAAAGCTATCAGTGAGGAATTTCCATGTTGGAGCTAAATATTAGGCCAAGTTGAAAAGAATATGGGAATGTAGAATCTGAACTTTTTGATGTGTACAGGGTCCCGCAGATTGCACCGTGCTTTACTTTACAACTTCTCTGTGAGGTAGGACCAAAGTCCTTAATCCCCACTTTATGAGTGTAGACTCTAAGTTAAAGCATTGCACAAGGTTACAAAGCAAAGTAGAAGAGCTGGGATTCAAATTAAGATCCTCTGGCATTTTTTTCTAGGGGGTTCTGTCAATCACGACACTAAACAAACAGAAGAGCAGGAAGAATTTAAGAGATTGGCTAGAAAGCATTGCTTTAGCAAGCAAAAATACCTGGCCCAAGCATGGACACTCTTTTCTGTTTTTGTGCCTAAGTAAGCAATCATCTGTCTGTGTTCTTTACAGGCTGAGAGTGGCCATTAAGAAATGAAAGCGAGTTTAGATTTCACCGGCATGTTTGGATTTGATGACATTTTGCATTTCAAGAAACCAAGGTCAGCTCAACCCTTTTTTGCACTGGGACCCAGCCACCACCGTGATTTAAGCAAAGAACTACACTGGTGAATTTAAAGGTAAGTGGTGGCATAATCGTTCACTGCCTCACATGCTTCCATTTGCTGAGGACTGTCTTTACTTCTAAATCTAGTAAGGAGAGCTGTGTTTCACTTCACAAAATACTAGCAAGTTCTGAGATGAGGTCGAATTTATCCTTGAGAATACACTTGGAGACTAAAAAATTGTGTATTGTTGGGAAAAGTTAACCTTTCCAACATTAGCTCCCTCTTGCATGTGCCTTATTTTCTAACTCCAAGCAAAGTGATAGAAGAACTCTTATTAGAAAATTACAGAAAACTGAACCTCATACCTCTTGTTAAAAAAAAAAAAAAAAAAAAAAAAAAAGACATCTTGCGGGATTAATCTACCACTGCTAAGGCATTCCCAACTCAAATTTTTCTCTATTCTCCCACAAAATCAAATGCCCAGCTATATTTACCACAGCAAAAGAAATTAGTTGGGTTTCTAATATCACAGAAACAAACTAATATTTCTCATGTGTTTATTCGTTTTTAGAAGCTGGGCAAGGAGTAACAATTGCCTGTGACAACTGTCTGTGAAGAATATCGTTCTCAGAAATTCCAAACTGCCCCAGAGCTGTGGCAGGAAAGTCCACAGATTATTATTGGGTAATGACATTGGAAATAAAAAAGTATATAGTATTACAGTATTGAGCTATTAGAGTAGGGAATCAATTCAAGGAGACAAGCAAAATTTATATACTTTATTGATTTTAAATTTTACATGCTCTGCTATATGAGTAAATCTTTTGTAGTAATTCTAAAGCTTTGAAACATTGTAAATAACAAGGACTGTGGGGAGTTCAGAACAGCCATTTTTTCAAACTGAAAGTATATAGCCTTTAATGCATATTAGAAGAAATTGGGGTAATGAAATACCTTAAAGCTAACTTAAGGCAGGGCTAGTGTGGGGTTTTTTTGGTCTCCAAAGAGTGAGCCTGTATCAGGTAGTGAAGTAATTCCAGGTAGCATTGTACTTAAGGAAAAGCGTAATTAAATTGATCCTATTGTATTACATAAATCCAACATATCCTGTGTAAACTCAGAAACAGGTGGCTCTTTGTAAAAAGTAGCTGGCTATTAACCAATAGAAGTAAAATTTTCTCACACAAAAACAAATACAGGGGAGGAAAACCTTGAAACAAAGGGTAACTTGGGATTCCATAATCAAAGAGCAAATCGAATTTGAAATCACCCCTGCATGTTCCGTGTGCCTGAATCCAGAGCCTCCACACTGGGGAGTGGGTGAGCCTGTCTCCAGACAGGCATTTGAGTAAGCCAGTCAGGTTCCTGGAGCCTGCCACCTTTATTAAAAATAATTGCAGCCTGGGTAATTTGTAATTTTCAATCATACATGTAATATAGAAAATGACAGACAAGGCGGGGGGAGTTTTATATTTTTATTGCAGGGAGCCTGACTGACACTTCACAAAACGTTTTGACACATTCAAGTGTGAGCAACAAATCTGTCCACCGATTCATAAGCCACATGTTTACTTAAAGAAGCCTACCCCAATAAATGAGGATCAAAATCCCAAGTGCTTAAGTCCGTAACATTCCCTACAGTGAACTAGCACCGACAGAATACATTCTGACCTCCTTAAGATGAGTGAGGATTTTCAAATAAATATATCCTGCTTATATCATTTTTAGGTCTATACACTATTTTTTTAATTGTGAGAAGCCACACATGGACCTTTCCTATATTTAAGCTTGCAAGAATATTAAAGTGAATGCAGTAATCAGATAACTAAAGCCTAATTATTTTCTGCAATTTAGACTTCTGTTTACTCAGAGCACATCTAGTATACTCATTTAGAAGCTCTATTAGCTACAAAGTTTGATTTTGTTTTCCCAGTGTGCCACTCCTCAGACACAAAGCCATGGAAAATCATGATTCTTCACATTTACGAGTACCTAAAGGAAATGATGGTGACCCTAAAACACATCAGATTCAGATGAAAGAAAAGGGTCTCCATATTTATTAAAAGGGGACAAGAGCTCTGTATTTCTTAAGGCTCCTAATGTGAGCTATTGAGAATGGAAATCAAAATCGTAACTATTAACACTTAAAAGTTGGGCAATGAATCATTACATTACAGTGTCTTAAAATGCGAAACCTCAAAACTGGGTATTTCTAACCAACCCACCAGCATAGGCAACCTTTGTGTGTTGGAGAGGGGGAAGGGGGGGGGACTCCTGTTGGGGTGGGAAATGAGTGGGAATTGTAGAGGAGAAAAGGAAAGGAAAGAAATCTAACTCAAGGACCTTGAAAAGTTAATTTGGAAACTTTTGTTAGTGACTTTGGACTTCATTAAACTCCATGCATCACTATAGCAGCATGATCTCAACGGTTTGAAAGGTATTTGTCATCAGCAAAAGAAAAACATTATTTTTAAAGGAGTAAAAAGATTGATGCATCACTGCGGACCACTTAAGCCCCACACAGTTTCAGTCTTTAGTATTAATCTAAACGTGATGGCTTTTGCATACGGTGCATAATTAAACATTTTCTTTTCAGAGCTTTATAGAATCCCCATATGTTTTTAATGGCATCATCTGAATGTTTTTCTTAATAATTCTGGCAGCCTGCTCCTGAATCTTCAAGTTTGTTTTTTGTTCCTAATATCTTTTCTACAGAGGCCGCATTGTGCCAGAGATTGAATAAAGCTCTGAGAGCCTCATCGTCAAGGAAGACACACACTCACAGACTCACACACGCTCACATTCTGCTCTCTCCTCTCTCCCCCCTTGCAGCCGGCATTGCTGTTGGCACAGAGAAAAGATGTGTGTGAGAGTGGGCAAGGAATGAACACAAGACTCCGTGCCAAAGCCTCACTCTCCCATGTGGCATGTTCCCTTTCTCTTCTCTAGTAGGACTTAGCTACCTCATGTTAGGTGTCTGCCTGTCCGTCTGCCTGCCTGTCTGTCTATGAGTGTTTGGTGAGCACATTTACGTGTATACGTACCAATGGGGCAGCTGCAACATATGGTCTGCCTGACACAGGCTGGACATACCATAATTTGCTGACTCAGTACCTACTGCCTCATGCGAACTGACTTTCTCTTCTTGAGCAGTGGTCCATTTTTTTAACCAAACCCTTTCAGACACGACCCATAAAACTGAAATAATGGAATGTTCACCATTTAGCTTAGTCAGCCACATTTTGAGCTGTAAATCAGAATTACCTCCATTTCAGATGGTATAAATGCAACCCGGTGATCAAGCATACATTCAGGAGGGGACATCGGGATACAATAATAATCTGAGACTACAATACCCATGCCCACCCAGGACTGGTGCCCATGGTCTCCAACACAGAATGTAAGCGCCTCTGCTTGAAGAATAAGTAATTCAGACAGAAGAATGTACACCATTGTTGTTCAAAGGTAGCCGTGAATTTGCCTTATTCCAACATAAATTTAACTTCTGGAAATGGACAAAGACAATAAATAACTCACATTTGAATCACAAGTCTCCTTTAGATTGAGTGTTTGAACTCAGATCCAAGTTTCAAAACATAATATTTTTTAAAGCATTCTCACACTCTTTTCATATTTGTCATCTTGCAATCTGATGACGTGATGAACAAAATGGAAATGGTAACCAAAACGGCTTCCTTATGCGATTTTCCTCATTGAGCTTCATTTATTTACAGATGGCCAAGTGGCTCTGAGGGCATTTGAAGCCGTCCTATTATTAAGAACTGAGCTTTATCAAAAATTTCAAAGACCTGGTTTGTGTTTCAGAATTCCGCAGATGATGTGCCTTAAGTAGAAACAACCACCCTGGAAAGTCTTAAAACATATGCAGGCCAACAAGGGCAGAAACAAATTATCCAGGAATGGGATTGCTATGGTTTTCACTGGTGCTTCTAGCATTTGCTATGGGAACTTGACCGAAGCAAAATAATCTTTAATGGCCTCTCTTTTTAATGGTTCCCGGTAAACAAAAATAATTTTTTAAAAAAACCCGAACCTTAATTTTTCCTTCATCTAAATTGCTATAGGTAAATTTATAACATGGTAAACAGAGTAAAAAAAGAAGACTTCAGAAATGAAATGCCTAAATAAAAATAAAAAGTAAAGTTTAAAAAAAAAAAATGGACCTTCCTCCTTATCCAGACACCATTTTGGCGGCTCATCTCCTAGTCCTGGTCAGAAGAAGGAGCTGCCAGAGAACCAAAGCCATAGGGTCTAACAGGCTCATAGTCCCATAGAAACTGTCATATCAAGTTTCCTGTGGGCACCCACACAACTATGCAACCTTGGTTAAATCTTTCTTAAAAGATTGTGAGTCACAAACACCAGCAGGACAATGGCACTTCCATCTAAAATTTGATGAAGGGACCTCCCCTACCCTCCCAGAGCAGAACAGCTTGGGGGCATCTCCACATTTGAGACAACCCTCTCCCCAACATGATACTAACTGACAAAGTTTCCCACATCCAGATCTCAGAGCATTTACCATCACAAACTTAATCCGTGGAAGCTGTAGAATGATTCCCTCCTCTTCCCCAGCATTTGAAAATCAATTGGTGCAGATGACCCCCACTTGGAGGTCTGAGAACAATTCTTGATTAGAGCAATGAGGAATTTTAAGAGTCATAGCTGGTAGGGGTGCCTGAGTGGCTCAGTTAGTTAAGCATCTGACTTCAGCTCAGGTCATGATCTCATAGTTGGTGAGTTCTAGCCCTGCTTCGGACTCCAAGCTGACAGCACGGGGCCTGCTTGGGATTCTCTCTCTCTCCCTCTGTCTCTGCTCCTCCCCGATTTGCATGCTCTCTCTCTAACTCAAGATAAGTAAAAAAAAAAACTTGAAAGAGAGAAAAGAGTCCTAAGCTTGTAGGTAGCAGGGCCTGATTTTCAGTGACTTTTCCTTGGGTTTTAAAAGCTGAATGCTAGCCTTCCCCAGTAGAATGGGGCAAATCCCCAGCTTCATACCCTAATTTTTGTACTTGCCCACTCCCCAAGTTTCTCGAGGACCAAAGCCGGCTGTATTCTGTCTTCCTGCATGCAAACATTGGGTGGGTACCACTTGATGTCAGGAAATGTGCCAAGCACTGGGAAGAAGAATGAGAATAAATAGGGCTCAGTCCCTGCTCTCAAACAGCTCACAGTAGAGATAGGAACAGAGATACATTTTAAGTACGCTACAAGATGTTCTCATAGAGGCAGAAACAAATTGGTAGGGAGAACAAAAGTGGGGATTGATAAATACGCTGAGGTGGAACCAAGAACAGTTCACAGAAGTAACATCTGAGGTAGCACCTTAAACGCATTCATGTGGTAGAAGAGGCAGAGGGAGAGGAAGAAAGGCATTCTGAGGAGGCCGTACAGCACAGTTAAAGGCAGACGAGTGGTTCTCAGCCTTTTTCAAAGCAATCACCTGGGGATGTTTCTTAAAATGCAAATTGCTGGGTCTCACCCTCGGATTCTGGTTCTGTTGGTCTAACACAGGGATCGGAAGTTTGGATCTTTAACCAGCAGGTAGATCTCAGTCACACGTTGAGAAACAGCTGACCAGGGTCACAAAGGTGCATGGTATTTGCAGGATGAGAAGAAATTCAGGATGAACAGAGCATGGATTGGGGGTGGGGGGTGGGGGTGGGCTGATCTAGTTGACTAGCTTTATGTATTGGAGGGACATTGTCAAGACTTCTGGGCACCTGTGAAGCCCTAAAAATGAGATTCTAGGAAGCTTCAGACACCAAGAGCCACCATCAGAGCTATATAGGGCTGGATCCAGTCTCTACAGCTGTGATCTCTTGGGTGTCCATAGCTCTACAGCAAAGACTGGGGGGAAGAAGACTGGCCTGAGCCCAGACAGCCCAATGTCCCAGACCCAGCTCTACCACTTACTATGTCCTCTTGACAAGTTATTTAACCATCTTGGGCCTCAGTTTTACCTCTGCAAAATGGGAATAATAACACCAAAAGGTCAAGGTTGTTCTAAACATTAAATGGTTTAATACACATGTAATGTCTATCTCAGTATCTTACGTGTAGTATTTTTAATAAAAATACAATTGTAATATCTAACATATGTTGAAAAATTCGGGAAAATAAAAGAGAGAGAGAGAGAGAGAAATAGTTCAGATTTAGAGTCATAGTTTGCCTACATGGAGAAGATGTAAAATTTCCCCATGACTCAGTCTCCCTGCAGGTTACCAGAGCATCCCTAAAAGTCACCTGTCCATCAGCATTTCAGATCCCCCAGACTTGTTCTCCCATTTTCTGGGTCCCGCCTCAGAGCTCCAGCCTCTTTCTCAAATTGGATGCTCCCTGGTCTGACATAGTTTATTTGCCACTGTGACCACCACCAGAACCTGACCATTTTTCACAGGCTCTATCTCTCCTGATCACACAGAACCCCAAACCTCTCCCAGTGCCGCAGCCATTATTTATGAGGATTGGCACTGTGCCTGAGAGCAATTAATTTATCTGCCAAAGATACACTTAAGTGACTGTCTCATGAGGTTCCTGATCCCTACAGCATAAACAATCCAAAGCGGAGACAGAGCATCCCTGACACTGAGGGCATGGATAACTTTATCTTAAATCCTTACCTCCTCATTATATAAACAATAGTATGATTCTAAATTTCAAGGACACTATGGAGTTTCAAGGCATTTTCCTCTACCTTCTGTCATTTGACCCTCTCCATAACCTCTGGGAGAGGTAAGACTTTCCTCCCATTTTACAGATGTGAAAATATTGAGTTTCAGAGAAATTAGGTGATTTAGCTATACGGCCACTGAACTAGAGACGTGAACCCAGGCTTCTGACTCCTGATACTTATGTTCTCCATTATTCTCTACATACCACCTCTCATGTCTGCTTACTTTGACCTTCATCCAGAAAGCCGATAAATGTTCGCGGGTTCAACCCTTCCATGTAAAAGATTATAAGTTTTGAATCACATGAAAATAAAGCCCATATAGCAGAACAGCCTAACAAATAGCTGTATCGATCACTTAAGAAGAGGTCATTAATTCTAAAGACATTGAAGAAATAATTGGGTTCCTTTCTGTACCAATTGGGAGCAGATATGGAGCCATAGCTATTCACCATGGTAGAGTAGAAAGAACAAGTTTTGGATCAAAAGGACCTAGGTTCACAATCCTAACTCTGCCGCTCAGCTGGTCACATGATCTCGAGCACATTGCTGAAATCCTGGGTCTGACTTTTTTCATCCTTTTTTTAAAAATTTTTTTTAATGTTTATTTATTTTTGAGAGAGAGAGTGTGAGCAGGCGAGGGGCAGAGAGAGAGGGAGACACAGAATTGAAGCAGGCTCCAGGCTCTGAGCTGTCAGCACAGAGCCCGACACGGGGCTTGAACTCATGGACCGTGAGATCATGTCCCGAGCCGATGTCAGACGCTCAACCGACTGAGCCACCCAGGCGCCCCTGACTTTTTTCATCCTTAAGATGTGATGAGCATCTCTAAACTCAAGCATGATTGTATGACAACAAATACCACAAATCTAACTCAGTAATCACATAGAAGCCCTTAGCAACTGTAGGCCACTTCCCCCAGACTGATGTTACAAACTTTCGTGTGCATGAGAGCTTGTTAAAACCCAGCTTGCTAAGTTACCCTGTCCTCTCATTTCTGATTCAGCAGGTCTGGGACTTTGCATTCCTAACTAGTTCCCCCCATGGACTAGTTCCCCCCCCCCCATCAGTTCCCTGATGCTGATGCTGCGGGGTCCAGGGACGACAACTTGGGAACCACTGCTGTCAAGCAGGACAAGGGTCATGCGGTCATGGAGAAAGAAGTCACTGGATAAAAACCTAAAGCTTAGAATGGCCATGCCAAGCTACTAGATGTTGATCACCAACTCCCAAGCAAAGCCAGCTAAGAAAACAGAAGGCTAAAGACAGCCATAATCCTTTCTCCTTCATGGAACCAGTGTCATGGACTTATTAGGGTCAGATGACTCTGAGCTAAGTAAGCACTTTGTCTAAAACTCCTTGTGATAACTGTGTTTTCACTTAAATCCTTCTGAAATTCTTACACACAGATCTCCCATCTCCCCTTCTAGAAACGTTGCTGACTTATTAACAGTCCCTAGAAGACCTTGGGAGCACGTGATCTAGTGCTTATGAGATCCAGTAGCACAGTCTGATTGAGGGTACTCAACCAAATACCCAGTCACCCTCAATGTGGTTTCTGCATCACTAGCACCTCAGTTATTCCATCGTGCACGCACACACACACACACACACACACACACACACAATTTGCAGAATCAGAGGGTCTATCAGGAGTGCAATTAGGGCAAATCATTTAAGAAATGCACCGGCCATAGCTCATGTTTACACATAAACCTTTTCTCTTAAAGGGCGTGTTGCTTCTTGAAAGGAATCAAAGTACAACAACAAAACCCCAGAAAATACATTAACCCTATTTTATGAAGGTGGTACAGACACTATATTCTCTTTTGTTTCCAGATATGAAGAATACATAAAAGTGTGATGAACAGGCACTGGCATATATATTGTTCTGTTCGTGCGAAGGAGTCTGTAATATATCTCTATTTTGCTGCAGCCAGCTGCCACTGAGTCATCAGTTCCCACTGTATTATCCCGTGCTCAGCTCCGTTGGAATATTAAGCAGCCACCAGATTCCAAACTCTGCATTTCCTCACATTTGGCTCTTCCCTGATCAAGCGTTGTTTCTCTGTGATTTTATATATATATATATATATAATATATATATATATATATATCAGGCCCTGGAATCAACTTTCTTTGTTTTATCAAGACCCGGTGTGTAGTGATTCTGATTTATCATTTTTACAACAGTCTCTTCCCTGCGGGCTCCAGGTCGTGATGGTGGCATTGCTACGATTTATGGTGGGGATTGTTGACGGAAAATGTATGCTCTTTTTGATTTTCCTTCTTCCCAACACCTGGTTCTTATTTGTTCAACTCTAGCTTCTGCCATTTTAAGCATTATTTACCATTTGCTGAAATGCATTGGTTTATTTGTTGGGCGTGTGTAAGGTAGAGGACGGATTTTTACGGTTGGCTATCCTTTTTCCTCTTCTCAACCCAACGTGGTTTTTTTGTTACATTTTCTTATGTTGTTAGGAACCTGGAGTTCCCATTCATTTCCCATTTGTTTCTCCTTATCTGCCACAACATATTAGGTCTCTCAGAAAGAAAAAGAAAATGCAGGCTGGTTAGGTTCTTCAAGGAGGTTTTTGAATTCTCTGTGCCTCACACTGTAGGTGGTCACCTCCCTTTCCAACCTGGATCCATTATTTATTACTTAGCGAAGGCTCCTCTCTCTCGGAGTCCCAGAGCAAGGCTAATTTTTCTTTAGACTCTAAGAACACTTCAGAATAACTTGGCAAAAGGTAGAGCTTTTGAAGCCTGTTAGGAATCCATTTGCCAATATTGAAGATAATTTTAAAAAGTGGAGATGAAATGTACAGAGATGCTCACACCTGAGAAATGTTTGATTTGAAGGCTGATATTTAGGTCTTCTGCCCAAAGCAAATCACAAACCAATCGAGACTATTTTTTTTCCACCAGAAGATGAAAACACCCAGAGTGCTTTCTCCTTTTTAGGTTTTCCCTAATGCACTTAGCAGAGTGCTAGGCACTGTGAATGCCTTCTCAATATTGATTTCACGTTTAACCAGAGTTTCTTTTGTTAATATGCATACTTTTCCAAGAGGGCTGGTAGTTTGGGGTTTAATTTAAATTTTTTTAATGTTTATTTTTGAAAGAGACAGAACACGTGCAGGGGAGGGGCAGAGAGAGAGAGAGGCTCCGAAGCAATCTCCAGGCTCTGGGCTGTCAGCACAGAGCCCAGCGTGGGGCTCAAACCCACAAATAGCAAGGTCATGAGCTGAGTCAAAGTCAGGCGCTTAATGGACTGAGCCACCCAGACTTCCCATTTGTGGGGTTTAATTTAAATGGGACTAATACTTCATGCCCTCTCCACCTACCCCTCCACTTATTGCTGAAAACAGAAGTCACCTTCTCAAATTGCAATTTTTTAAGTTTGTTTATTTATTTTAATAGGGGATGGAATGGCAGAGAGAGAGAGAGAGAGAGAGAGAGAATCCCTAGCAGACTCCACGTTCAGCACAATGCAAGACTTGATCCCACAATCAAGGGATCATGACTTGAGCCAAAACCAAGAGTCAGAGACTCAACCAACTGAGCCACCCAGGTGCCCCACAAATTGTAATTCTTAAATTTAAAAAGCCCTGAATAAGCCAATCAGATGTGCTGTGGTGGAGATTGTTAATAACCCCCGTGATGAGGTACTGCAACATACCATTTTCTCCAGGATAGTTCTGGTTTACAACCTGTTATCTCAGTGTCATTGGTAATAGTGGCATCTTGTCACTCTCAAAAGTGGCCCATTTTAGAAGAAAAGTATATAGTCATACTATCCCATACCTATCCCCCCTCTTCCTCCTTTTAGTAACAAAACCCCTGCTAAGTTTTATTCGATGAGATACTGGGCTGCCCGGGTCAAAACTGCATTCCCCAGTTTTCCTTGCAGCCTAGTGTGGCCAGTTATTTACATGATAAACAAGCACATAGTGCTGTTCTAGGTATTCTACAAATTAACACACTTAATCCTCATCATAGGAGCTAGGTGCTATTTCATCATCTCTATTTTATGGATGAGGAAACTAAGAGGTTAGCTAACTTGACCAAGTGGCAGAGCTAGGATGTGAACCCCAAGAGTCTAATTCCAGAGTCTGCACTCTTGACCCACTACCTCCAAGCGTGACCAAGTGCTGGCCAACGGGATGGGGGAAGAGTGACGTGGCAATCTCTCTACCTCTCCTGCAAAAAAGGAACCTCATTGTCACCCATTCTTTCTTGCCTCATTCTCTCAAAATAAAACGTGGTGCTGAGGAACATACAGACAGAGACAACATTCCAGGAGTTGCAGAAGCCACAAAACAAAGGGATCCTTGGTCAGCCTCGCAGAGCAGAGCACTTTCCCACCCTCAATTGCCTGCCACCTCAGGATCATATGTATGAGAAAAATATCCTATCTCATTTGAGGCACTATCAGCCTGTACCCTAACTAACACATGTTCACATCCCTGCCTCACAAAGTCTCATGTAGATGTTCAGAAGGTAGGTGAGAATCATCTGTTCCAGTAGCAAAATGAGCCCTCCTGACCAGATCCAAGCATTTTCCCCAAATGCCCCCAAGGCTCCTACCTATGCCAAGGTCTGCTCCCATACCAACATCAAGGACTTTGCCGCAGTACATGTAATTCTTAGTACATAGAAACTTTCCATGGGAGATAGACATGAAAGAGATAATACATAGCCTAGGTCCTTACTCTCAAGCATCTAGGTGCCATCATGGCCTCCTAAATTATTCCAGAGCAAAGGACTCATCACACAGACCTTCCTCTATCCCTGCATGAAACACACCCTCTACCTTGACCTATAGCATCCCCTTCCCCTTCCCTATTTTATTTTCCTCAATAGCATTAACCACCACATAAGGTATGTTCATCCCTTTATGTATAGCCAATCCCACTTGAATTATCATCTCATTGGGGAAGGGACTGTGTCTGCTTTGGTCATTGCTTTATCGCCAGCTCCTGACAGAGGCTTCTATGCAATAGGTACTCAATAAGAATACTTGAATAAATGAATGGCGAATGAACAACTTTGAACAGCTGTAGCTCTGTGACCCTGGGCAAATTACTTAACCTCTCTGGGTCCCATGATAATAATATATAATAGAGTTGTTGTGAAAATTATAAGAGATAATAAGAGGTAATACATGTCAAATATAGAGACTACCTCCCAGTACATGGAAAGGTCCAAATACAATGGTAAGAGTTGTAAGCAACATAGTACTCATTATGCAGCCCCTGTGCCGTGCACTATTATTTCAGTTAATAACAGCCCATGTGTTCAGAACCACCCACCTTCTGGTACCACAACAGGAATTCTGGTTCAGCCACTATACGGCTCCTGCCTTGTTCTGTTTCTCTTTCTGGAATTTCCTAAGAAAAGCCAGACTGCAATTTCCTGACATACAACAAACTCCAACCCTCTCTAGTGAAATGCAGACCAGGAGCTGCTAGAACTGGCCTTACCTTTGATAAGAAAAGAGAAAACAGTATTTATTTTAGGATTAGAATCATGTCTGGTGTAAGAGTTATCGAGTTGAGCTATTTGGCTTTGTTTGTGAAACATTTCCATTTGGTATGTCTGTAATATCATCGATGGCCTCTCATCCACTAATAACCTCAGAGGAGAGTCAACTTGCTCCTTTTTCTAGGACTTTCCTTAGACCCTGTCACTGCCTCCTCCTGATAGAAGCATCTAGAACAGCTCTTGAATAGTACAACCAGACTGTAACTGAATATTATACTCTGGAAAAAAGCCATGTCCAATATCCAGCTAGATAGTGAGACCTCTTCCAAAAAAAATAGGTGAGGTAGAGTTTGGGGGATAGCGAAAGTGGTGTGTGTGTGTGTGTGTGTGTGTGTGTGTGTGTGTGTGTGTATTTTTTTCCATAAAGGTCCTAGGACAACTTTCAAAGGGAAAAATCCATACTCAGCTTTGTGGTATTGAATTAGCTCCTTCCAACTGATCTTTCTGAGATGTTATTCTTACCCATCCCTATGCTTCCAGCCCTCAGCTCTTTCCACCTTTAACACTGACCAAACTAGACATTCTCTCGAGGATGATGACTAACGGAGTAGATGTAGGGGAAGCACTGCAAATTTGAGTGACCACTATACGCAGGAACTGTATGCCTCCCATTTGTTATTTCTAAGGTTATTTTAAAATCTCACAATCCTAAGAGTAAACTATAATTACTGTCATTGTCATTATCTCCATTTTATAGATGGGGAAACAGGCTCCGAGAAATTGTTGCTAGGACCCAAGGCCCCACAACAAGTGAGAAGTGAAATGAGGATTCTAATCCAGGTATTTGTAGCTCCAATACCTTCTCCACTAGATC
The DNA here is from genome assembly GCF_028018385.1 of Neofelis nebulosa. Lineage (NCBI taxonomy): Eukaryota > Metazoa > Chordata > Mammalia > Carnivora > Felidae > Neofelis > Neofelis nebulosa. Next base: position 62,722,810 of record NC_080786.1, read on the forward strand.
TTTCAACTTTTGACCCCTTATAATTCCCATGTGTGAGACTGTTCTTGCAAACATTTTTGGAGACCTCAATACTAAACATATAAAACAATTGCCTACACTTCACCCTAACCAGGAGAATTATCTCCCCAAGTGCCACCCTTCAGGACTCATCCAGCCAAGGTGCCTGCAGTTATAATTCCATTCTGCAGAATGCTGGGGCTCCCTGCCTGTACCTCTAACTTAGGTGTTAGTATTAGAAATGTCTAAATAATTAGCTTTTCAAAAATTAAGAGCCCACACCTAGAAATTCTGACCTAATTGGTCAGAGGTGGGGTCTAGGCATCAGGAGTGGTTTTAAAACACCTCAAGCTTTATCCATCGTGCAACCAGGGCTGGAAATACCATTCCAGACAGTTCCCCTGCTGAGATTCAGGAACTTCTCTGTCCTTAACTCATAGTTGTACCTGCCCCCAGCTGAATAAAACTTCAGATGAATCACTTTCCAAATTTGTTTCTCATTTATTCTAACTGCTATGTCCAATCCTGGCCTAATTATTCACTTAATCTTGCCTGATTTGGCTCCTAGTGTAATTTTTTCCTGACAACTCAAAATTCTCTCAGTACTGACACATTAGTTCATTGAATAATCCCTTAAAATATCACACCAGTCTTTTTTGTTCATAAATGGTAGATTAGGAAGACATAGGATTCACTTCTGGCTTGATGACTAAATTAAGGCAAATTACTATGAATTCTACACCTTCAATATATAAAACAGACAGGTTATAATACTTGACATATTTTAAATTCTCAGAAAGACTGTAGTATAGCACTGTCTGGGTTGGAATCACAACTCTGCTGTTAACTGGCTGTGCAACCTTTAGCAAATCATGATCCCTCTCTGAACCTATGCTTACTCAGCTATGGAGCAATGGAAAAAATCAGAGTTGTTGAGTCTCAGATTTTATCCCAATGTTAAAGAAGTTCTATAATATCAGACTGATGAGCAACTAACTGCTGGTGGGTGCAGTGATGTTAATTAATTGGTGGTATTTAAAACACATTTGAGGTTTCCTTTCACCAGGCCACTGAAAGAGCCCTGTTCAGTTCTTAGCCAAACCAAGAAAAGAACAGAAATGGAGCTTACATTTTATAACCAGGGAAGAGTAGCTATGGCTACTCCTTTGAAACAAATGTGTTCTATAAATGTATTTACACTCTAGAGAAAACTCAGATCTGGTCAATTAGACTTTTATTTCAGAATTTGTATCTTCACTGAAGGAAATACTTCATAGACTCACAAAACCCCAGAAATGGAGGACACCCTGAAGAACCATTTCATTCATTCCTCTGTAAACCCTTCATTTATTCTATGTATTCCTCTATATGTAGATAAAACTATACTGTTCAGGAAAGAAATACAGTATACCTCTCTATTCCTTAAATATATTAATAGATGAGTGTTAACAACCCCATAGCCTATTTTTTGTGTCATTTTAACTCAAATTTACCCAAATTCTGACTGTGCTAGTCTCTTTTCAGATGCCTGTGACTCGTTTGCCTGATTCCTTTAGCCCTTCCCCCTAGGATATCAACTTCTACAATTCCCACTGAACTTCCAATCATGCTCTACAAATTCTCTACACATAGCCTCACATTTCAGAGTCTCCTCTGTACTCCAGATCAACTGCCTCTTAGATATCTCCTCCTGGGCATCAAATTCAACCTCTTTCCACCATGCTAATCCTCTTCCAATAATTTCTTATATTCATGAATGGCACCATCATGCATTCATTTGCACTAACCGGGAAATTAACTCTACATCCGCTTCTTCTTTATTCCATAATCAAACACTCATCAAGATTTTGTCCCCTAAAAATGTTGTGAATTCATCCATTGCTCTCTATTTCCATTATCCCCAGTCCAAAGAGCTATCCACTCTCTTGTCGATACTGTAAGAGCCCAATCTCCTCCACAGCAGCCAGAGTAATCTTTTTTTTTTTTTAATGTTTATTTGTTTTACAGAGAGACACAGAGTGTGAGCGGGGGAGGGACTGAGAGAGAGGGAGACACAGAATCCGGAAGCAGGCTCCAGGCTCTGAGCTGTCAGCACAGACAGAGCCCAACGTGGGGCTCGAACTCACGAACTGTGAGATCATGACCTGAGCCGAAGTCAGATGTTCAACCAACCGACTGAGCCACCCAGGCACCCCCAGAGTGATCTTTCAAAAACATATCACATCATAGCATTTTCCTGCATAAGACCCATCAGTGACTCCACAGGGCTCTCAGAATAAAGACCCCTGTCTTCAAGGTCCTGAAAAACCAAACCCCCTCCCCCAAACCAAACCTCACCAGTCACACACTGAGCTGCTGTCCCCCTCACCTACAGCTTCTTCAATTCTTCAGCTTCCTTCTTACCTGAGAGCCTTGCACATACTGTTCCCTCTGCCAGGAATGCTTTCCACCCCCTTCATCCTTCAGAGCTCACCTTCCTCACCTCCCACAGTTTCTGCTCTCGCTATTACACTCTCACACAGCGTTCATCCTGCACTTGATCTGCGTTTCACATACCACAACTCTTGGCATGCATAAAATTATTTGATTAATTGTTTTGTTAATTACCCCTTATCTATGGACTATGTCTGCCTTACTCACTGCTCTATCACCAGTGCCCAGCACCAAGCGACTTGCACATAGTAGACATTCTATGTTCTAGTAACATTCTGGTAAATGGTTGACTTCTTCCATCACACAGCAGCTTATCCTTTCCATTCTTCTTGCCACTCCCTTCACTGCCAAATGTCCTTAAAGACTGGCCTCTATTATCTGCCCCAGCTCCACTCCTACTCACTTGTCAACCCACAGAAATGTGAGGTCCTCGGCTACCACTCCAATGAAACCATTAATGCTGAAGGTCGCCAGTGAAAGCTGACGATCTGATGGGCTTTTCCTAGATTGACTCCTACTAACCATCTCTGTGACATTTGACAGTGTGGACAACTCCCTCCTGTTACCTTTATGCAAAAAAAAAAAAGGGCAATGAGTAGCTTCTTTGCTCCCAGCCCTACAATTAAAAGAGGATCCCTTCTCTCATTGCATCCAGTAAGTCAGTCAAATCAGTAATCACAAATATATGCAACCACAGCCATATAGGTGCCAAGAAACAAAGAGATAGGAGAGTCTCAAAGGTGGGGATTCCGAAACTGCTCTGCTCTTCTCCTCTGATTGTGCTCGTTTTACTTCCGCAGCTGAAGTACTGCAGCCCTCTGCATGTCCCCTGATCAGCTGCAGGCCAGGGTTTCTTCCTTATCACGCTGCACTTCTCATGTGCACTCTCTCTCTTCCTGTTCTCCGTGCCAACAACTCCCAAATCTGTATCTTCAGGCCTAATTTTCCAACCACTTCTTGGATATCTCCAGGGTGTTCCCCAGGCGCCTAAAATGGTGCATTCCAAAACAAATCAAAGGCCTCTCCCCAGTCCTTCCTCTGCTGTTGCCTCTCTCACCAGTCACCTGGACTAGAAATGAAATTCCTGTGAGATCTTCCTCTCCCTTCCCCTCACCTCCACAGCAGTCAAGGAGTTGTCCCGCTTCTGCCTTCTAACCATAATTGGACCTGTTCTCCACGCCCAGTGCCATGACTTTTGTCCAAACGTTCGTCAGCAGCTCCTCTGCATTACTGCTATCGGCCTCCTCCCTGCACCCCTTCTTCCACGCTTCCCCTACTCTGATCATTTGCTTTGCTACCATCCACACTTAATGTGGCCATGTTATTGCCCTGTTGAAAAGTCTCCGGTGTCTTTAAGACAGAGTCCACATTCATTAGCTTCATAATCAGATCCTACTACCTCTCCTGTCTTACTCTTTTCGTTCATTCATCTTATAAATATTCATTGAGTACCGAGTCTATAGCAAGCACTATTTTAGGCACTGGAGATAAAGCAGAAAATACAATGATGCCTTCATCAAGACCCACACTCAAGTGCTATAATACACATCACACCTACCACACACACACACACACACACATGCACACACCTGGCCTCTATCAACGTGAAATCTCTCATCATTTTCTACGTGCCCCATGTTTGTTCAGACTTTTATATAATACCTCTACTGGCTGAAAGACTCTTTCCTTCCTCTCCGACATAGTTGCACTCCCTGTAGACTCAACACTCAAGCGTAACCTCTACGGAGCCTGTGGGAACTCCTCAGACACAGACACACTCCCTTCTCCACATGTCAAACCACTTTGAACCCATCTCTCTCACGTGTACTTCCTTTTTATTTGTCTGTCTCCATCACTAAACTGTCAGCCCTTCAAAAATAAAATATCATCTTTTTCTAGTGCACATCCTCCACACATTTTGCACTAATCGTATGAATTGAAAAATAAATGAACCAATATGATCCACTATGGCTTGTAGAGGAGCAAGGGTTCACAAACTATACTGTGCATTAGAATTAGCTGAGGGTCTTGTTAAAATACCAATTCTGATTCATTAAGCCGGGGGTGAGTCCCAAGAATGTGCATTTCTACCATGCTCCCAGGGGAATGCTGATGCAGCCAGCCTAAGGACCATACATACTTTGAGGAGCAAGGCTTTAGAACTGAGTGATCAGGAGACCCAGAAAGTGAAGCTGGCTGGGAAACCATTCCCGTGGAAATTAAGCAAACACCAAAAGATAGTTCTGCTTCACATCTTGTCCATCAAGTCTGCATGACATCTTGACAGAGACCAGCTTCCTGAAATATGGGGGTGAAACACCACTGTTGTAGACTTTGCCCAATTAGACAGCCTATGCTGCATTCTACACATCTTCTGGGAAGCCCCAACTGAGCTCATTCGCCAGCTTCTGCTTGTTGCAAAAGCCCAATGCCTGTCTTTGTTTCCAACTCTGCAGATGGCTCAAATGTGTTCCCTTGTCATCTCTAGCATGGACACAGGCCCCCAGACTTCCCTGCCAAGAATCAGCGGCAGAGGACAGCTCAGTTCCTCTTGAACTCTCCATGTTCTGAGGCAACAGCCCTGGCTGCCATTCAGGGCGTCACTTTTCAAGCCACCCTGCCCCATTGAGAGGGGCCTTGGCACTGGCTCGTTGCCCCGCCTGGCCAGCACACCTCTCCTCTCGGCCCACAACCTCTGCACTCTGCCAGTAGCCTGCAAGCACTCACAGGAGCCGTTGGAAAGGCGATCCCAGTTTTAGTTAAAATTTTTCTTACCCACAGAATTCTGAGATGCTACTGGGGATTTACAAGTTGTTTTAAGGCTGTTTTAAAGATAAACCCATGGTATTTACATAGATATATGGGCCTGTGTAAAGGACTGTGTGGTTCTTTATAAAAGATGCAGTATAAATGTTCTTGTATTACTAGAAGGATTATATAAAAGATGTTAAAACATATTTCAACCAAGCAGTGGTATAGATGGCCACAGAATATAATGTATCCATTGTCAAGAAATCCCCACCAGAGACCTCTGAAATCTTACATTGATTGAGTTGTGCTGGACTTGCAGCACATTGAAAATTTTCCAAATGGTAAAATATTAAATATACTCTTTTTAAAAAATATTTACCAGTTAAACACTAAAGTACTGTAACTGGCTGACCTTTCAGAGCAGCTTTGTTCTACTTTTCCAAAAGCAGCCAGAAAGGGATTGTTTTCTTTTAAAGCTTTGTTTTGTCTTTTAGAAAAAAAGAACCAACTTATTTTGAGCATACTACCCACCCACCCACCCCCCCCCCCTCCGCCTATGCAATAACATCATAATGGCAGAATAATCACGGTAAACAATGCCCTGGGGATTTAGCTGGCTACAGCAGGGGACTCTAGGAGCCAATTTCAGTGCTTTTCTTAACTACATCATTGCATTTTTGTCTGCTAGTGGATAAGAAGAGTCTCCTTTTAGAGCAGGTTGATGGAAAGTGCTAATTGTTGACACATTAGCTAATTGTTATGATTAGCCTCTGACTTTTTTTTTATTCTAAAAGTCAAGATCTCAACTGTGAAGTATGAAGATGCTTATTACAACAATGCTATGAAAACATTCAAACAATGAAAGGCTAATCTTCAGAAGCATTCAATCCGGTGGCAACTAGACAGCCATGCCTTTAAAGACCAGACAACCATCAGGAAAAAAAAAATATCCTAACTGCCGCATCCACCCAATATTTCAGACATAAGTGTTCTGGGTTATCATTAATGATCTGTTTTTACAAATTCACTATGTCTTTGGAAAGTTGAAGTAACTCCAAACCAAATAAACCCTGTGCGAGCCATAATGGTCCACTGACAATTGCAGCAGCTTGGAATTCATGATAATGTGAACCTGTAAGGTACCACACTTAGGTGTTTCTCTATTTTCTAAAAACCAACATGGGGTATTTGAAATCGGGGTCATTCTCAGCCACAGTTCAACTTGGGAAAACAACTAAGTATGAAGACTAGAATGTGCCCATTCTTTAATATTTACAGAAAAGGAAGGAGAGGAAATCAAGTAGAGAGAAAAAGTAGCAAGAAACCAAATTGCAGGGTTCAATTCTTGGCTCTGGCCATTGAATGAGTCACTATTCTGTGCCTCATCCAGCTGACTTGTAAGTGCAAGCAAATATTTACCATTTGCTATAGGAATATCCTGGCTTCATATACATATATTATTTGACTGAATTTCAACTTTTAAAAATTCAGACACATATTAAAAAATCAATGCACCACTGTATCCCAGTGTTCATTTTATAGTTTAACAAATGGAGAAAATACAGTCTTCTTAAATTATTCTTGTTTATAATCTTCCCTAAATAACATAATCAAGTTTTACAATCCACTCATTAGTCAATATCTTTACATTTTTCTTCCTTCAGTGTTATTCGTTTTTTTAAACTTTAAGTATCTGCATCCTTAAAATGTGTGTGTGTGTGTGTGTGTGTGTGTGTGTGTTTTAAACAACTTACCTTTGTTTATACATAGTTTAAGTATTTTGAGTAACTCGGTTACTAACTAGTTGACCCATTTGGGGTTGTTTACAAGATTAAATGTGATAATATCTTAATGTGGCTAAAGCAATGCTTAGCACATAGCAAGCACCTAATAAATGTTCGCTGCCTTCAGCAGCAGCATCAAAGTGACAAGTAAGTGGTCAAATAGACTTGCATTTATGAAAAAAAAATGGTGTAGGTTCCTAGCTTAACCCAATATGTGACACAGCACTGAACATGAAAGAAAGTATTATTAATAGCTACTAAATTTTTTTGGTGCACATGCAAGTCAACCCTTTTCTGAACACCTATTATGCAGTAGGCTGTCTACTACATGGGTTATATTAGGGTTCCGTCTACATAGACAAACTGAGCTGAAGTTAAAAGTGATAATAATAAAACACTTTAGTCTCTCAATTTAAATGCCCCCAGGGTAGAATCTTTAGATCCTAAAAGGAAGATAAGGCTAGAAGAAACAAAGGAAAGAGAGAAATCTTGGAAAAAAAAAAAAAAAATATATATATATATATATATATATATATATATGCAGGCCTTATAAATGTTTGCCTTTACTAAACAAACACAAATTAAGACAGTAACACAAAACCAAGATAGTGACAAAATCTTTCTATCCTCCATGTGTGATAATTAAGTGAATAATAATTTATCTTTCTCCCTTGTTCAAATCTTTTCAAGCTCTTTCTGCTGCACAGTTTCAACCAGCTATTTCAAATTTTACTTTGCAGTGTTGCAAACAGCGTAACGAGAAGCCACTCTTTTCTTGTTCTGGTTCTCCATTCAACACGAGTGTTGTCTGGCTGAGACTCCGTACTGACTCCCAAGTCATGCCAGAGACACAGCCTGAAAGTGTCTCCTTCATTTCCCCCCAACATATCTCCTACCCCTTCCCGTGCCCCAGCTTCTTCTTCTTTTTTTTTGGGGGGGGGGGGCATAATTTATTTATTTTTTTTTCACTATATGAAATTTATTGTCAAATTGGTTTCCATACAACACCCAGTGCTCATCCCAAAAGCCAGCTTCTTCCACCCTAGATTTTATCACAACCCTAGTGCCTGCTCTACAAACTATTTTACTTCTACTTTCTTTTCCCAATCTCCTGTTTTTCTTTTTGAAGTTATCATAACAGGAATGATTTGAAATTTACACATACATGGACATCAAAATTCTCACCCTGGTGAAAATATGTTTAAAAGTAAAGCTTCAGGTGAAGGAAGCTCTATGTTTAAGAGGGTTCACTGTGGGCAGAATAAATGAAGTTATTATTTTAAAAGAAAATGCAATATTGAATTGAGCCAATAACTTATTTTCCAGTTGAATTCAACTTGTTTTCTTACCAAAATATAGATTTGTTCTAACTGTCACATGTATCGTTATAATGCTTTTGTTTCTAATTCTTTTAAAACTTTATATACAAGAACACAGCTATATATCACTATATATACTCTTCTGCATTGGGGGGAATTCCCATCCATCCATCATTTTACTTTAAGTAAGAATAACACAGGAACAAAATCCCTGAATATTTTAACATATTCCCTGAAAATGTATTAATGACTTTACAACATGACTATAAAATACACAATCTTCTGCAAATGTTCAAGTATGTGCTGGGTAGCAGGTCTATTTAAAAAATACATCTTATCTCCTATATCAACCTCCTCCATCTAATACATGAGGAAAGTAAAACTTGGAGTAACAAAGAGACTTTTGCAGTGTACATATCAGATGGTGGCATACCCATGGAGTTTGTACACATCACACCTTTCATGGAAAGAATAATGATACAAGGCATGGCCACCTCAAGATGCAGCTCTCCTGATGGTGTTTTGGACTGGATCCAAACACACCAGACATGAGACAAATTATTACGAACCAGCCATTAAGTATTCTATTTCACCATCTCCAAATTTGAAAGAAAGAAAGAAAGAAAGAAAGAAAGAAAGAAAGAAAGAAAGAAGAGAGAGGAGGGAGGGAGAGAGGAAGGAATAGAGAGGAGAAGAGAGGAGAGGAGAGGAGAGGAGAGGAGAGGAGAGGAGAGGAGAGGAGAGGAGAGGAGAGGAGGAGAGAGGAGAAGAGAGGGGAGGGGAGGGGAGGGGAGCGGAGGGGAGGGAAAGGAAGGAAAGAAGGAAGAAAAAATGAAGAAAGAAAGAAAGAAAGAAAGAAAGAAAGAAAGAAAGAAAGAAAGAAGGAAAGAAAGAAAGAAAGAAAGAAAAGAGAGAAGGAGGGAGGAAGAGAAGAGGGAGAAAGGAAAGGAAAGGAAAGGAAAGGAAAGGAAAGGAAAGGAAAGGAAAGGAAAGGAAAGAGGAGAGGGGAGGGGAGGGGAGGCAGGAAGGATGGAAAGAAGGAAGGAAAAATGAAGAAAGAAAGAAAGAAAGAAAGAAAGAAAGAAAGAAAGAAAGAAAGAAAGAATGAAAAAGAAAGAAAGGAAGGTAAAATGATAAAATTCAACCTAGGTTGATTATAAATAAGGGTTTGTAATAGGTTTCTGGTGTGTCCTACTTCCAAATCTTTAGGGTGTGTCCTAAATTCAATGACTGATATCCTTATAAAAAGTAGGAGAGTAGATTTGAGACCCAGAGACCCAGAGGGAAAGGCCCAGAGAAAACAACAGAGGCAGAGATTGGTACCATGCAGCTCCAGGGCAAGAAACGCCAATGATTTGCCTGCAGCCAACGGAAGGCAGCCGTGAAAGATGCACACAACAGATTCCCCCTCAGGGCCTCCAGAGGGAACTAGCCCTGCAATACCGCAGTTTGGGCGTCCAAAACTATGAGAAAATAAGTGCGTATTGTTTTAAGCCACCAGGTTTATGGTAATCGGTTATGGCAGGCCTAGGAAACCACACACTCACAGTCAAGATTTACTCAGGGTCGCCGTGAAGGTCAAATGAGACAATGGGAAGGCAACGAGCACAACACTCAGTGAAAGCTCCTTTACCCGCTCTCCTCCTCCGGTCAGTGAGAATGGGTATGTTGTAGGTTCTCTCTTGCGGTGGACTCCGGCTGGCCAGTGAGCATCCTTATAGGGCAGGAGCTCCTCCCTCCTTCCTCCTGCGGGGAAGGGCCGGTCCTCCTCAGGACATGTCAGTGCCAGCCTGTTTGGTCCGGGCTTTTCTTCCCAACTGCCTGCCTGGCTTCCCTAACGTTGCCCTTGCCTCCTCAACCCACTGGTAGCACAACATACGGCTCTCTAGAGAGGGCTGGGCTGGGCAGCCGGACACTGTTCTCACAGTCCCAGCTCATCACTGTCCCCCTGGATGACTACTGCCATCCCTTCTGTGGCCTGACACATAAGCCAAAAGATTCCACAGATTCAGCATACTTCTCCCTTTGCGTTTATTTACTCTTCATTTACTATTTTCTTTGAGAGCTCAATACCAATGTATTAACACTTTTCCAATCCAACTTCATTCACTTGTTATCTCCTTTTAGAGAAAAGAGGATGTATATATTTGTGTATACATACATACATATATATATACACGTATATATACATATATATATCACTTATTTTTAATTTTTTTCTTTTCTTTTGTATTTCCTCTAAAAGATGCACACTCTAATGGAAAGAACAACAGGGAGCCAGACCTTATTCAAGGCCTAGAGAGGCGACTAACAATGAGCCTACACACCAAAGCAAGACACAAAAACAAACAAACAAAAAACCAACGGAAAAAAACTTTTAAAATACTGTGAAGTGGATTTTGTGGTTTGAAAACCTAATGTGAAGTCATTTCTTTTCAAAATCCCACCTTTTTCTCTAGTTAATCAAGCAAGAGCATGTGAGCAAGCAGACACGGCCAGCTTGTTTGGCACTGGTCGATTTCCTCCCATTTCCCTAATCTCCCATGTGCAAAAGAAAGAAAAGCAGCAGATGTATAAATATATATATATATATATATATATATATATATATATATATATCATTTATCATATCTCATATATACCATATGTATGTTTTATATATATTTCATAAATATACCCCTATTTCACTTATTCAGATGCAATTAATAAATACAACAAAGGCAAAGCATGGTTAGTTACTTGGAAGACATGCTCTCAAATTTAAATTCTCCCTTTTGCAGAAAAGAATAAACCTCCTCCACCCCTTTCTTGTTTTTTCTTTGATTCAGGTAAATAGCTTGATAACCTGAAAGCCATACTACAGTCATATGAAAGGGAAAACAGGTATCCCGTTCAAATGCAGACATGGAGACAAGGAGGGCAAGGTTTATATTGTTGCATGAATACAGACAACCTTCAGCATTCTGACCAAAAAGGAAAGGAGAGGAGACAGGAAGTATCATTAATTAAACATAATTTGATTCCTTGCTCTGTTAGAGGCACTTTACATGCATTACAACATTTGCCCCTCGCGGTGCCTCTGAAGCAGGAGATGTTATTGTCATTTATGTTATTTACAAATGCACTAACTGAGGCTCAGAAGGCTTAAGTAATGTGGGTCACACATAGTTGGGTGATAAATACACAAATATCACTTCACAAAACTGACACCTGCCTCCTTATAACTTCTCCTTTGCACATTGAGAGGTACCGTACAAAAAAGGATTCAGGAGTGACTGAGAAAACTGGACATAGTCGTTTATATGTAGCTGACCAAACAGCCTTAGAGAGAGAGAGTTTCATGGTAAGTACAGGAAAAAAACTTCCTGTGCTGAAATCTGACTGCAACAGGAGTTAAATCCATTGAAACTTATCCTGATATCAAAAGACAAGCTTTGCATACACCAGTTCTGAAAGCTTTGAAACCCTAGTCACGAAGCAGCAGGTGTGGGGTCTGGTAAATTGTTCTGAAGGATAAGCATGCTCCCCCGATGTCACAGTGCCACAGCTTGCCCAGATTTTCCATGTTCTCTCTATCCCTCATCTGCTTGAGGCCTACCTAGTGGGGGAGGAGAGAGCACAGAAAAAAATCACATGTCCTATTTAAGGTCAGTAAAGCCTAGTTTTCCAGCATGGTTTTCCTGAACTAAGTGTTCTCATGAGAATCAATAGCTTCTGTGCTGGTACCTTGATGCTTGTGGGCTCATGAATCCAACCAGTGGGTATTGACTAAGGAAGCCCTCCAGGCAGGGCACTGAAAGAGCTTTTGCCTTTAGAGAGCTTGCAGTTTAGTGGGCAAAAAACACATCAACCCACCACAAAGTAACTACAATTGTACTCTTACCCTTCTGACAAGAATTCTGTCAGAAAACAAGAGAAATCTCTATAGGCTGGAGAGATGGGAGAAGTGGGAGGGAGGGCCTGGCTGAAGAGAGAACTTGAAGGCTGAGGACGGGGATTTGGGTAGGGACAGAAGTAGGTTGGGGAAGCATAACTGGTATTGAAGACAATATAAAATTAGTATAGCTTATGTGGTGGGCAGAGAAGGATATATGAAACAAAACCAGTAAATTCACTGATGTCGCTAACAGGTCTTTTCCAAAAGCCAAAATGCCCTGTTTACACCCTGTACTTAACTCACCTCCTCCTTGACAGGCTCATGAGAAGAAAATTTCTGACATGGGATCATTAAAAGCTCACTTTACGTTCCACAAATACATTTGCCTCCTTTCACAGCTGTTTTACACAGAGGGTAAACAGCCTTTGCTTCAAGGTGAAATGCAATTGTCACCCATTTCAATGAGGTGAAACAGTGGTTGAAAGGTGCTGGCAGGGTATGACTATCAGCCCTCCGAGTGAAGGAACAGAACCAGGCTGCCCCAAGACAAGAAGCTCAAGATGGCTCCTGGTAAATTTCCACATTCTACCTAAGGAAGTGCCATCTGCTCGTCCTTAAGAAATATACATCTCAGTAGACATAACCAAACAAAATCCTTGGAAGCTTGCTTCTTAAAGCAAAGAGATCTGTGGATACAATTATACACACAATTCGCCACAGCTCACAAAATTTTATGACTACATAGACCCTGAACCAAAACAACAGAGTAATTCTGTAAAAATGAAAATTTCCACCAGATTCTTGGCATGGAAAATAAATGTAGTCTCTACAAATGAGAGATAGCTTGTTTTTCCTTTTTAAATTATGTCTATACTGGGGTGGAAGGCCACTGTCAGTCATGGAACTAGTTGACAATTAGTTACACCCAAATCCCCCAACTGGAGAGTTCCTTGGTCCTGTACATCTTGGCTCCCTATCCAATGTCTACCTCATCATGCTCCATTCTGTCCTCTGGTCTTGACAAATCTAGTACTGAGTGAAAGTCCTCCCTAGAAGTTTGATAGTAGTGGCCAAAAGAGAAAAAAAAAAAAAAGTAATAGAAGAGGAGAACAGCCATCTATAATTTAAAAACGGGGGTGTCAAAATTTCTATCAACTCTGGAAAATAGAAACCAAGTCTCATTTGCTTTGTTCTATGCAGGCCTAATCACAGTACCTCAGACACAGTGTCTCAAATATTTGTGGACAACTGTAAGTCTCAACTATGAATACTAAGTTCAAATGATTGCATTTTCTCTTTCAATTGAATAAGAATGAAGTAATCACCAAGTATTGTATCTTAAATATTGTATCTTCAATGGTGCAGCCATTTTGGAAAACAGTTTGGCAATTTTTCAAAAAGTTAAACCTACAGTTACTACATGACCCAATTCAACTCCTAGGTACATAGCCAAAAGAAGTGAAAACACGCCTACATAAAACTTTTTCACATGGGGCGCCTGTGTGGGTGGCTCAGTCGGTTAAGTGCCCAACTCTTGATTTTGGCTCAGGTCATGATCTCACAGTTCTTGGGATTAAGTGCTACGTCAGGCTCTGTGCTGACATCATGGAGCCTGCTTCGGATTCTCTCTCTTTGCCTCTCTGTCTGCCCCTACCCTGTACACACACACACACACACACACACACACACACTTGCACTCTCTCTCTCTCTCAAAATAAATATATAAAAACATAAAAGAAAAAACTTGTTCACAAATGTTCACCGCTCTATCATTCATAATGATCAAAAACATAGAAACAACCTAAATGTCCATCAACAAGATGAATGGATAAACAAAATGTAATGCACCTACAAAATGAAAAATTATTCAGCCATAAAAAAGAATGAACTTGTGATATGACACAATATGGATGAACCGTAAAAGCCTCATATTAAGTAAAAGAAGGTAGACCCACATACTGTCTGATTCCACATATTGTATGGCCAAAAGGCCACTTACTGTATGATTCCATTTACCCGAAATTTCTAGAATAGGCCAATCCATAAAGACAGAAAGTCAGTTCATGGTTGCCAGGAGCTGGGGGAAGGGGGAACGGGGGAGTGACTGTTAATAGGGATGGGGTCACTTTTGGGGAGAACTGCATACTTTAAAAGGATGAATTTTATGATATATCCATTTTATCTCAATAAGAAAATTTTGAAAAACCTCTCAATGAAGAAACTATAGTTAGGATTTATGTTTAGTTCTTCAGGAGTGATAAAAACTACTGGTATTCCATGTATCTTTTTTCTTTGTCAATAAATGTTAGAAAACTTACTGGAGTTCTTCATATATATAAAAAAACTAAACATTCTTCAAGCATTTGTTATATTATATAATTAATCCCATCATAATAGCAATAATAATAACAATAATAATAATAATAACAATAAAGACCAATATTTAGTCTTTAATTTAAATGCTTACTATGGCACTATTAAATGTTACCAGTCACTGTTCTAAGTACTTTACATGTATTAACTCTTAAAAGAGTTAAAGGTACTATTCTTATCTCCATTTTATATAGAAAACTGAGGCACAGAGGGCTTATCCAAGGTCACACAGCTAGTTAATTTGAAGCCAGTATTCAAGCCCAGGCAGCCTCGTCCAGAGCTGACACTCATAATCACCATTCAATTCCACCTTTAATAAAAATAGGAAAAGGATTAGAGCTAGATGAGTCACTGCAGGACCTAATCTAGAGATTTGGCTATATTTTCTCACACACAAGCTCTGCAAGCCTGATCTCCTGGTCTGCGTCTCCTGATCACTAAAGTGAGGATACCGGGCAGCACCTCTCCACATCCCCAACCACTCTGAGTCTCTGCAAGTCTGTACCTAAATCAATGGGAAACCAAGAAATATTCAGATGCAAATATTCTATGATGGGCATACTGGGTATACCAGGAACTTTGAGCTTATAGTATTTTATAGAAAACAACTAGAAAGTTTAGGATTAAACAGCTGAAAAGGCTTCAGGGACTAAAGGACAGGATTGGTAACCAGGCACTTTTTTTTTTTTCTAATATAAGAAAAGGAAATTCTGTTCACTCCCCCTTATCATCAAAAAAATCATTCATTACATAGTTTTTGCTTCCTAGAATATAATTCCATGATATCTCTCATTCAATCCTCAACAGATAAATGCTGAAAACCTCCTGTTGCCAAGCATCTTTCAGGCACTAAGGATACAATAAGAAATAAGGCAAAAAAGGGCTGCAGCTCATTTTTGAAGGGGAGGAGGGAGATAATGATAAGCAAGTCAACAAATCAATAAACAAGATAATTTCAGATGGTGACAGGTGCTAAAAAAAATAAGGCAGGGTGACTCAATGGTAATTGGTTTCTTCAATATCTGATAAAACCTAGTCTGTAGATAAGCAGAGATTTTGGTATATTTTGTTCACGTTAGACCAAGTGCCTAGAAGAGCACTCAATAAATATCAAATGAATGAATGAATAAATGAATGAATCAATGAATGAACAAATGATAAGTAAATGGTGTTCTCCACATTGTGTCAGAGACTGCTAGCTAATCACTAAGGCAATTTCTACTTTCTTCTGGGCTCATAGCTAGATTACATGTATTAGTTTCCAAGAGTTACCATAACAAAGTAGCTCACACTGGATGGCTTAAACAACATCAGTCTATTTTCTTACAGTGTGGAAGCTAAAGTCCAAGATCAAGATGTCAGCAGGCTTGGTTTCTCTTAAGGCCTATCTCCTTGGCTTGCAGATGACTAACTTCTTACTGTGTCCTTACATGACCTTTCTTCTGTGCATGCACATCCCTGGTGTCTCTTTGTATGCCCTAATCTCCTCTTCTTATAAGGACACAGAGTGAATTAAGGTCTACCCTAACAGCCTCATTTTAACTTAACAATCTCATTAAAGGCTCTCTCTCCAATACAGTCACACTGGAGGTCCTGGGGATTAGGACTTCACCATATGAATTTGGGAAGGACATAATTCCATCCATAACATTACATTTCCCAGCTTTCTTTGCAGGTAGGTAGAAACTAGTCACAGAGGTGGTGTGTGTGTGTGTGTGTGTGAGTGTGAGCGTCACACACACACACGCTCACACTCACACACACACACACACACACACACACACACACAGTGGAATACTACTCAGCAATGAAAAAGAATGAAATCTTGCCATTTGCAACAACATGCATGGAACTGGAGGGCATGATGCTAAACAAGTCAGTCAGAGAAAGACAGATATCATACGATTTCACTCACATGTGGAATTTGAGAAACTCAGCAGATAAACATAGGAGAAGGGAAGGAAAAACAAGATAAAACCAGAGAGAGAGGCAAACCATAAGAGACTCTTAAATACAGAGAATAAAACTAGGGTTGATGCAGGGGGTGGGTTAAATGGGTGATGGGCATTAAGATCGGCATTTGTTGGGATGAGCACTGGGTGTCATATGTAAGAGATGGATCACTGGGTTCTACTCCTGAAGCCAAGACGATACTGTATGTTAGCTAACCTGGGAATTAAAAAAAAATAAAAAATAAAAACTAATCACAGTGGGGCACCTGCCTGACTCAGTAAGGCATGTGGCTCTTGATCTCCAGGTCATGAATTCGAGCCCCATGTCAGATATAGAGAGAGCTTACTTAAAAACAAACAAACAAACAAACAAACAAACAAACCTAGTCACAAGGCTGCAGCCAGTGGAATTTGAGCAGAAGTACTATGTGCCAGTTCCTGGTCTGATCCATAAAAACCTCCACACATAATCGTCCATGCTGTTCCCCTATCTGCTGGCAGGATATTGACACCCAGCATGACACTGGAAGCTACAAGGTGAACGTGACAAAGCCTCCAGGAGCCTGAGTCCCTGAAAATGGTGAAGCAGTGCCTCCCTGACAAAGGCATACATTGGACTATTATATAAGCAAATAAACATACACTGAGATTTGTTTATTATAGAAGTAGCCTATCTTAACTAATATAACTTCCATTACACCTTCAAATCTCTTTAGTCTTTCCTAGTAACCTTCTGTTATTCAAGATAAAGAGCTTTTTTTTTTTTAAGATTTCCTCACAGAACTAGATGTCAATCATTTTTTATTCTCCTCTCTTCCTAATTTCCTTACTACCATCCTAAAATACAGAACCCCAGGGGCACCTGGGTGGCTTAGTCGGTTAAGCATCCAACTTTGGCTCAGGTCGTGATCTAGCGGTTCACGGGTTTGAGCCCCGTGTCAGGCTCAGGGTCTGGAGCCCTCTTTGGATGCCATGTCTCCCTCTCTCTCTGCCCCTCCCCTTCTCTCTCTCTCTCTCCCTCTCTTTCTCCCTTTATCTCTCTCAAAAATAAATAAATATTAAAAAAATTAATAAAAATAAAAACAAAATAAAATAAAATACAGAACCCCAAACCAGAGAAAAACCTCTTAAAACAAGGTTTCACTGGAAACATTGGCAGATTGAGGCCTTAAACATACTATTTAGCATGAGATAATACAAAGGCATATAAACCGAAGACTCCCCAAATTCTTAAACCCATGGTTTCAACATCCCAAAAGCTCAGCTTTTATGCACCAACTCAGAATTGCCAACTGCTGCTGTGTTCCTATGCTAAAAATAACAGGGCACCAAGAAGTAGCTGGCCAGGCCAAATCTGGGCTTCAGTACTCCCTGGACCAGGAACAACAAACAAGGTGAAGGAGGTAATGGGGTGGGGGAAGGACCATTCTTCGATGCAGTGATCCCAAGAGCAATGGGAATCCAAAAATAAACATTGGTTGACTCCAGTGCCCTTGAACAAGCATGCAAAGTCACTGAATAACAGAGCCGGCTAATCTAAATGCCAATCTAAACTTTTCCTTCTGAGCTGCTAATGCAGGTGGCCAGACCTTTAATTTCTAAGTAAGTTTACCGGAAGAAATATGATGATTCTATACCATTTGTATCAGTAATGGATGCATCTGACCAATTCTAACATACCTAAATTTTCTTTTAGGAGCCCAGAAATATAACCGAGAGCTTGAGTGGTAAAATACAATCAGCAGCCTCTCTGTTCCTTCCCTTCTTCCTTCCTTCCTTCCTCCCTTCCTCCCTCCCTTCCTTCCTTCCTTCCTTCCTTCCTTCCTTCCTTCCTTTGTTCATTCATTCAGCATTATTATTCATGCCTAAAAGATGCCAGACACTCTGCTAAGGAGTTGAGATTTGTGAACTAGTGAAATTCCTCAAGGATTTCACAATCTTGGATTTGGGGGAGGAAAGAGAAGTAAAGCACAAATTTAAATACGGTAAATGTTATATCGTACTCCAGGATCACAGATCGCAAGGTACTCCAGGAACACAGAGAAGGAAATGATCAACTCCTTGCCAATAGAAAATGGAGTTGAAAATTAAAATAGTGGCAAGACAAAATTACATAGAATTCATCTACACTTTGTTTTAAAAGAAAGAAGCTTTGGCGCCTGGGTGGCGCAGTCGGTTAAGCGTCCGACTTCAGCCAGGTCACGATCTCGCGGTCTGTGAGTTCGAGCCCCGCGTCAGGCTCTGGGCTGATGGCTCGGAGCCTGGAGCCTGTTTCCGATTCTGTGTCTCCCTCTCTCTCTGCCCCTCCCCCGTTCATGCTCTGTCTCTCTCTGTCCCAAAAATAAATAAAAAACGTTGAAAAAAAAAAATTTATAAAAGAAAGAAGCTTTTATCCAAACAGGACTTTAACAATGTCAAGTAACCACACTGCAGACTCAAAAGCACAAGGGGAAAAAAAATCAAGAAATCAAGTTTGGGAGCCATAGAAGGAAGGGAGGAGGTCCTGAACACCCACACTGCATCTCTTGACTTTTTCTCCTGCCTGTGTCTCCAGGATTGATTGCAGAATACAGTATAGCCACTGCCTGGCTCACCACTGTGCATTATACCCTGGAGGACCTGATAGGGGCAAAGTTAGGGGGTAGGGCTGCTGCTGGCAATGGAATAAATCTGAAAATGATGACTATATTGGCTTCTGACCCAGTTTTACTTCCTAAGAAAGTATCTCTCAAGCTTCTGAGGCACCATTTTTCTCTGGTTACTTCCAGTTCCTCCCAGCTAAATCTGCTCCCAAGATTCTCACTAAAGTGCAAAGACACAAATCCTTTAATATGGCCCCACTTCCAATGTATCTGGTTCCAGGTTCCATGAATATATGTCCTACCTGTTGAATCACATTTATGGAAACAATTTATCATTTGTCTTCTCCCAACTACATAGGCAACATCTTAAGCTGGATGATAGCCTCTTGAATGACCTATGAAAACAGAAGGCTTTTTTAAAAAGAAAATTAAATTGGAGCACCTAAGTGGTTCAGTCAGTTAAGCATCTGACTCTTAATCTCTGCTCAGGTCATGATCTCATGGTTCTTGAGATTGAGCCCCACATCCAGCTCTGCACTGATAGTGCAGAGGCTACTTGGGATTCTCTCTCTCCCTCTCTCTCTGTCCCTCCCCCATTCGTGTCCTCCCCCCACCCCGTGTGTGTGTGTGTGTGTGTGTGTGTGTGTGTGTGTGTGTGTGTCTCAAAATAAATAAATAAATATTTTTAAAAAAGAAAATAAAATTGAAGTCTAAGTCATGAACATCATTGATCTAAACCATATATACTTTGGGTTTTTTTAATATTTTAACTTGACTCACTGAAAGCAAGTATCTTTTATAATTGGGATGATAGGTATAATTCTTTTTGGTTAGTGAAATGACAGATTCTTCAAACCTTCTTCAGGGGAGTGACTAGGTCTCAGACTGAGCATGCCATGTCTATGAATGTCTTTTCTTCTTGTCACCTTCCTAGGTTGGTCAATTAAAACTACTAGTAGTTTTCCCTATGACAAGGACATGTATCCAGTGGGAACTGGACTGAAGCCAACACATTAATTTCATGTAATTCAGCTGAATGATTTTATTTCCTCCCAAGACTGACTTGGGGCTTACAGCCAATGCATGGTGGTATGTTGATGAAGTTTAGAATATGACCCTGTCTATTGGCCTACTGGATCTGGGCTGGGACAGATCCTCAAATGACTTTATTGGAGGTGAACTCAAGGTAAATCAAAGTTCCTTTAACGAAACTAGTTCAAGCAGATCTCCAGAATCTCTTGAGTCATGGGATAGCTGAACAAAATTAATGTCATGAATGGAGCAGAAGTAGCCAGACTCTAAGGTGGCCCTTCCAGTGTTCACACCCCTTTTGTAATCCCCTCTCATTAACTGAGTATGGGCCGGACTCAGTGACTCACTTCTAACAGGGAGGATAAGAAGTGACAGGGTGTAAGTCAGAGACAAGGTCATAAAGGGCTGCATGTGCCCCCTCCATCATTCCCTGTTGGGGAAGTCACTGCCATGGTGTGAGCAGCCCTGTGGAGATGACTGTGTGATGTGGTTCTGAGGGCTCCTGCCAACACTCTCCTCTGCTGAGCTCCTAGGATGTTCCCCAGCCTTCCGATGACTGCATTCCCAGGGTAACTTCTGCACCACAACCTCATGAAAGACCCTGAACCAAAACCACCCCACCATGTCCTGCAGTAACCAGAAAAGATAAAAAATGCTTGATATTTTAAGCTGTTAAATTTGGGGGACATTTTGTTACACAGCAGTAATTATTACAGGGGCTTAAAGACAACCAGCCCCGGGACATGATAGGTGCCAAGAATGTGCCCACACCTCCCCCTCCCCCGCTGAGTCTCTCAGAGCTGAGGTGCTTGCAGCCCTATCTTAAATTGTACACAGTCACTCACAAAGCATACAGTGAGCGCCCTCTGTGTGCAGTCAGGATACCAAATGTTAAGGAGAGCAAGCCGATCTTTCCCTTCTGAAAAGCTCATTTTCTTTCTCCTTAGGAACCATCCAGTTTCCTTGTCAAAAAGAGTTTTCAAGGCCACTAAAAATTGAGGCCAACCATTGAACCCCAATCCCAGCTAAGAGTCTGCTGTCTCCCATTATGAAGGAAAAACAGGAGCCGAAGTGGGACTTCATGGAATGTGGTTACCCTCCCTGCCGGTCCCCCTAAGTTTAAATAGAAGCATTCCATTCTGCCCTCTTAAAATTAAGTGCTCTCACAAAGCAGACACTGGAGCATAAAATACCTTTTTACTTCACCTATTTGAATACCAGAGATTTGCCTTAAAGGGCCAGGCAACCTGAAGCTTTTCAAGCAAAACAAGGCACCAGATTACTGGAGGCAGATGATATTTCATCTCAAGCATCAAGTATATTGTCCTTTCCATCAGGGATTCTCACAGGATTAACACTAAGTAGTGCCTATTATTACATTAATGATAAATCATTTGCATGTCATTAACAAATTTCACCCAGACAGGGTTAATCCCTCCGTTTATTTTGTTTAACAGCCAACAGGTTTCTTACTCACTGAAGGAAAGGGCAGGAAACTCTGACGTTTTCTTCAATTCAGTCAGTTGAACCAAATACTTATATATATATATATATTTTTTTTTCCCCACCATTACTGCTGTCATGCAGCTTCTAGGATAATATACTATTTTTGACATAAAAAAATATTAACTAGGAAAGCTTTCAATTAGTCAAATAGGAAGACAAAAAGACATATACTCAAGGCTTGGCTTGGCTATTGTGCAATGAAGTCATAAGCTGGTCATACAAATACACATTTTCAATAAGAGGATTTTTTTAAGATTTTTAAAAATAATTCATACCTTTGTTGATTCCACATGCACTATTTGCAATTTAAACATCAGAAAATAATCACTCCAAATGGTTCTCCCTGCCATGATTCACCACGGTGAATGATTCTGCCACTCACAGCAAATAAGAGAATGGTTCAGAATGGCTTTTTTTCCTGCTCCAATAAACTATGACTAGGCATTCAGCAGATTTTTCTTTTGTTTCTTATTATTTTGCAGAGTTGAGGAAAAATATGAAAAATAAAAGAAATAACTGAATGGGCCACTGCTTTCAAAACTTATTTAGTCTTGCTCATTTATGTCAACCCTGTTATAATTCACTTCCATTCTCCTGTTTTTCTGTGTGTTTTCCATATCGAAGAACACTCACCATGAGATGCCCATTCTCTTTTGGATCTCAGGGCACGGCTTACCTTTTCATATAAAACTCTAAGTGTAAGTGCCCACTGACAAAATGAATGCATGTGATAACATTAAGGTATTTTATTGGCTTTTCATTCTGGAAATAATTGGCAGAAATCTCCTTTGTTGTATTAATTTCGTATCATTAAACCTATCCAGCAAGTATCTCAACATCAATTCAGTCATTCGGGGTCCCAGCCCAGAAAGTTGACTTACATGAAATACCAATGAGGCCTTCTGACAGTTTTCAGCATACTGTTTTGATTAATAGATTTTTAAAATTACTTTTCCTATTTCAAGAGTCTATAGTCATTAGCTACTAAGAAACAGCTACAGTTCCCTTTATCCTCCTACTCTCATCCTCAGGACTCCAAAAATCATTGTAAAAAGTATTCAACTTGGCAATCCTTAAACCTAGGGGGAAAAGCATCCAGCATCCCTTCCTAAACCTCCAGAAAAATAATAATAGTGGATGACAGACCCAGTCATTTTTCATGCCAATGTAGAGAGATATTGATGCCCTACAATTCTCTCTCTATATATATGCATGCATGCACGCATGTGCACACACACACACACACACATATGCATATTATATAGAGACTGCAAAGTGAGGAATGTCAACATAGCACCAGCAGGAGCTAAGTTAGGAAGCAAAGAGACACTTCACTGTCCAAACTGGAGTTACATAAGGTACATTTTGCATAGAGATCGTGTTATATATGCAGATTATATAAACTCAGTTTATCTACTTAGCTCACAGCACCTTCCGTAAGTCCCATGTGCCGTAGGGTAAAGATATGAATAGACTAGTGGACTCTAAACTGGGTCAAACAATAAGTGTTTTAAAATTACGAGCATATCCATTACTTATATAAAGATATATAGATACAGGGATCGATAAAATATTCTACTGTGATGTGTATTCACAAAGATAGGATAAGAAATAATGTAAATAGGCATTCTAAGTATATGCCTGCTATACCCCAACAGATCACCCACACAACCCCTGGTTTATACATGTTCTACTTTGAAGTCCCATTGTTGGAGTAGGCATTTAGTTAGGTTCTTTTTTTTTTTTTTTAATGTTTTATTTTCTTTTTGAGAAAGAAAAAGAGAGTGAGCAGGGGAGGGGCAGAGAAAGAGGGGAACACTGGATCTGAAGCAGGCTCTGTGCTGACAGCAGCAATCCCAGTGCAGGGCTAGAACTCACAAACCCATGAAATCATGACTGAGATCATGACCTGAGCCAAAGTCAGAGGCTCAACTGACAGAGTCACCCAGGCACCCCAGTTAGGTTCCCACAGGATACCTAGAGGCAAGCAAGGAGGAAGTCGTGGCCAGGTATGGGGTAAGTCAGAGGCCTCTGCTACAGCAGCAGTCGACACAAAGCCTGATCAAACCAGACAGGCCCAAGACAGCAGATGACAGGAACCCTCTGACCAAACAAGGAAGAAAAATCACCATCCTCACCCCAAGTAATGAATATTCCACCCCTTAGTTAATAGACGTCAATAAAAGATAGAAACCCAACACTGCCCTCCCCGCCCCAGTATGTAGCCCAGTATGTAGCGCTGTTTCTTTCTCTCTCTAAAGCTTGCCTGCTCTTACATCTTGAGAGGGTCCCTTCCCCTTTAATAAACTTCCCTGCTTGTGTTGCTTATCCACTGAGTCATGTGTCTGTGCTTGAATTCTTTCTCAGGACAAGACTAAGAACTTTCAGCGGATCCTTTGGGATGGGCTGGGTCAAGGCTCTAGGGCCCAGGGCCTCCCCAGTTCCCTGGCAACACCAGTGATATACATTGTTTTGCCCTTTGATAGTTATTTTTCTGGTGTGAAAAAACAATAGATCTGCTACTTTCGTACAGCATCTTACAGTTCATAAAACATTTTCATATACATTTTCTCAGGGAATCCTCACAAAGACCCTTTCCTCATTTTACAGATGAGGAATTTAAGTAACATGAGTGCTCTCAAGATCACCCAAATAGACTGTAGCTAAACTAGATTTGAAACCAGGGCCATCTTACAGATATATGACAGATTAAATGGGCTTTTATGTGCCAGTCTGGAAACCACACCACCACTTACAATATTACTTCTAAGGGAAAATGCTTTCTGAGTTCTAATTAACTGACTTGTAAAGGAACTTTTAGAATATAGTCTTCTCGTAAATTAAGAACTACATGTATTACATCTTTCCAAATAAATGTGTTTTCACACAGGATAATCTGAACCTTTTATTCTGTCCATAATGCCAAAGAGTAAATCATCTAAACACAAAGGCCCCACTAAACATGCCGAGATGTCCATGTTCCATAAGATTGTCAGCTCGTACTCAAGGCAGCATTTCCACCATTAGACATTCTCTTTACTTGTGTATTCAGTTTCATGCGATACAATAAACAGACCACTTTCTTTTATCAGTGTTTAAACATCAGTAAAATTCACTTATAAGTGTTATCCTTGTAAGAATTATGTTTTAGCGTTGGAAAATTCTCTTTTTCTCTCAAAGCCAAATCGTTGCACAAGCAAGATAGAAAATGTCTATAATGAATGGTGTTTTCGGTCCAGAAAGGTGGCTGGAGAAAGTAAAGTCTTGTAAGTTTTCTCTCTGCCAAGCAAACTGAGCCAGACACTTAGACTTCTTTCAGGCTCCCTTGAGTCTTCTTGAACCCTGTTTTCTTTAGATTGCCAGCACTGATTAAACAATATTCTTACAATGCATTTTACTTTCAAAAAAATGTCTACCCTTTTTGGCCCAGTAACCTAACTCCTATGAATCTATTCTAAGAAAATAATTTAAAATGTATCAAAAACTTTTTAGCCATATGTATTTCATCATAATGTTATTTATAAAGTGGAAAAATAAAAAGCTACCTGAAGTTCCAACAATAAGGAAATGATAGATACACTTAATGACATATCACATACCAATTTAAAATGATGGCTACAAAAGCCATACAACTGCATCAAAAAGAAAGAAAGAAAGAAATGAAAAGAAAAGAAAGAAAAGTTTGTAATATATTAACTAAGAAATGCAGAATATAAGCTGTATATACAGTGTAATATAACTACATAAAATATCATAAGAAAAAAAAAACAGACTAGCAATAAATGGGCCAAATGAACCAATATTTGGCTAGGGGTACTGGAATTAGCAGTGACTTCTTTCATTTCTATATTTTCCAGTTTTCTCTGGTGTGGGTATATTATTTTTTATAATAAAAAAAGATTTCCTAAAACCTGGCATCTAATGATTTAGGAAGAATTCCCACAAGTCATTAAGAAAATTCAAACAGCTTATTTTTTTTTTTTAATTTTTTTTTTCAACATTTTTTATTTATTTTTGGGACAGAGAGAGACAGAGCATGAACGGGGGAGGGGCAGAGAGAGAGGGAGACACAGAATCGGAAACAGGCTCCAGGCTCTGAGCCATTGGCCCAGAGCCTGACGCGGGGCTTCGAACTCACGGACCGCGAGATCGTGACCTGGCTGAAGTCGGACGCTTAACCGACTGCGCCACCCAGGCGCCCCAAACAGCTTATTTTTTTTAAAGGGAAAGCATATGTACAGATAGTTCAGAAAAGGGACCCTAAATAGGTATAAAATGAAAACATGTTCAGTATTTTCTGGTAACCTGAGGAATTTAAATTAAAGTAACAAAATATAATTCTAGTCCACAATATGAACACAAAATTAAGTTTTATACATTTCATTGTAGAGGTGTATGAACATTGGAACTTTCGTACACGGCTGGTAGGAGGAAAAATTAGTGCAATCACTTTGAAGAGCAATCTGAAACATCCAATAAAACTGGAAAATGTGACATATATAAACTTTACACACTTGCACATAAACATTACAACAGTGGTCATATGGCGTTGTTCATAATAGTAACAAGTTTTAAGCAATTTACATTTCCATCAATGGGGAAATAAATTGCACTATTTTCATATGATAGAATATTACAAAGCAATAAAAATGAATGAAGTTAATCCATATGAAACATCATAGGTAAATCATAAAAACAATACTGAGGGGAGAAAGGAGCTCAAAATAATATCAATAGTCAATTCTATTTAAATAAACTTTCAAAGGAGACAAAATCATGCTATATTATAGTCACACATATTGTAGCAGTAGTATAAAAATGTGCTTGGGATAGCTAAACACCAAATTCAGGATAATGAGAAGAACCCTGAAGAGGAAGAGATACAAATGAGATTTGAGGCTGGTGGTCCAGAGGACCTCAGTTCTAATCTGTAATGCTTGAAAAAAAAGAAAGAAAGAAAGAAAGAAAGAAAGAAAGAAAGAAAGAAAGAAAGAAAAGAAAAGAAAAGAAAAGAAAAGAAAAGAAAAGAAAAGAAAAGAAAAGAAAAGAAAGAAAAGGAAAGAAAAGAAAAGGAAAGAAAAGAAAAGAAAAGGAAAGGAAAGGAAAGGAAAGGAAAGGAAAGGAAAGGAAAGGAAAGGAAAGGAAAGAAAAGAAAAAAGAGAAAATCACTTGAAGCCGGGTCAGCAAAGTAAAGCATTACTAGAGACAACCAGGTACATATTGCAGATGCTCAGGTATCTATTCCTTTGTTCTCTTTTGGCTTAATATTTAACATAAAATACTGCAAAGCAATGGTGAGCATCTAAAACTGACCCTTCATTCAAAAGAATGAGAACTGTCTTGCAAGAGTCCAAAGCTCGAAGCGAAATCAACAGAGCTTGGATTCATAGAGAATGATCCAGCTCGGTAAAGTCCTTAGCGGTCTCTCTGGTGCTGCTTCCACTTGCTCTGTGGTATAGGACCTTTTAGAAATGCTGCTTCTGCCTTTGTATTT
The DNA here is from genome assembly GCF_028018385.1 of Neofelis nebulosa. Lineage (NCBI taxonomy): Eukaryota > Metazoa > Chordata > Mammalia > Carnivora > Felidae > Neofelis > Neofelis nebulosa. The sequence continues at coordinate 62,749,910 of NC_080786.1, forward strand.
GGCAAGGGAAGTAAGGCAGGGACAGCCCACCAAAAACAATCACAGTTCACCGAGGTGGGGAAGCTTATTGCCAAAAACATTTAGGTTGTCATTTAAAGTGCTGTGGCCACATGAGTTGCTGTTTGACTGTGTAACAACATGGGTCTGGTACCTTAACCTCTCTGACTCCTGAAAGATATGAATTTGTCCTGCCCACAAAGACATGGAGATGATGGGTGCTTCCAGAAACCCCAAGCTCTCCAGAAAGGAGCTATGCTTGGGAGGGCTAGGAGCTTCAGTGTCACAAAAAGACCTCCTCCAACACTCTAAAATCCATGCTTATCCCACAGTCCTGCTGCTAAGGAGGAAGAAGGATGACTGCTTTGAAAGGGGCCAAATGTGAAGTCCCTGCTTGTTCTTGGAGGCAACTATTATTCTTTTGTTCCAGCAGGGGGGGCACCCCATCAGACAAGCTAGAATCTGAAGGTAGCCGGCACAGGAGATATCACCCATCACACATTGGTCCTGGCCTGACAGACAGGGCCAGCAGGCATGGATGGTGACCAAGTACACAATGACAATCTCACTCGCTCACAACAATACTGCCATCATGTGCAATTGCCACTGGCCTGCTCTGTCTCCAAACCCCAAAATAGCAGGTCATCCATTCAAACCAACCATCTGGATAATAGGAGATTTAGGTATTGACATATCCCATGTCTGGATCTACCACTCCCTTGAAGCCATCTCTCGAAATGGTAAAAGCAAAAATGGTAAAAGCAAATCTGTCCAAAATGTGTATTGTTTGACTCCTTGGCCATCTAGTCTGCATCTGGGGCACATTTGGGATGTGGCGCAAATCATGCTGAGAGATCGTTCCCCCTCCTCCCTGAATACTTCATGGGCTTTTCAGAATTCAGCTTGCAAATCATGCTTCATGCAAGGCAGTTGATTAGTTCCAGTGTGAAGGGCACTGGACAGGGCAATAAGTGGACAGCAGACGTAGTGATTCATAGATGGCTCTAAGAGTTGCAGGTATTTTTAGGGCAGAATGAAAGAAAAGGAGGTTAAGTCAGTTCTCAAAACGGTCCTTCTATTATAAGATTAACCAGAATTACTTACAGTTATCATAGTCATTGAAGTCATTCAACATCAAGTACAGGCCCCTCTTCAGGGCATTCAGAACACTTTTCCCTTTTACAGTGGCCCCCTTTCCCTCTTTGGAGTGGCCCAGAAAAACAAAGACTGGCCAAGAGCCCCATCTAAAATCTTAGTTGTTCACTTAAAATTGGTTAGCAAAATGCACGAAAATGTGTCTTATAAGGAATGAGCTATTCAATTATTTCAAAAGAAAAAGAAATGTAGCTTTTCCAATAATAAGTAACTAGTAGTGTTGGAAAACTTGAAGAAAAACTGTAGAGTAAGTTGCAATGATCCTAGCTATATGGGAGAGAAAGAAAGAAAGAAAGAAAGAAAGAAAGAAAGAAAGAGAAAGAAAAGAAAGAGAGGGAGAGAAAGAGGGAGGGGGAGGGAAGAAGGAAGGAAGGAAGGAAGGAAGGAAGGAAGGAAGGAAGGAAGGAAGGGAGGAAGGGAGGAAGGAAGGGAGGAAGGGAGGAAGGGAGGGAGGGAGGGAGGAAGGAAGAAAGATGGAAGAAGCTTAAGCCTTCAGCTTAATTCTCATTATCTATGCTTGTTTAAAATTAACAGAGTGGGGCGCCTGGGTGGCGCAGTCGGTTAAGCGTCCGACTTCAGCCAGGTCACGATCTCTCGGTCCGTGAGTTCGAGCCCCGCGTCAGGCTCTGGGCTGATGGCTCGGAGACTGGAGCCTGTTTCCGATTCTGTGTCTCCCTCTCTCTCTGCCCCTCCCCCGTTCATGCTCTGTCTCTCTCTGTCCCCAAAATAAATAAAAAACGTTGAAAAAAAAAAATTAAAAAAAAAAATAAATAAATAAAATTAACAGAGTAAAGAATCCGAATATAGGGGAAAAAGTTAAAAATCTTAAAGAAAACCAATACACATATGCTTATTGGAATATAAAACACAAGTAAGCTATATATGTCAGAGATATATTTCCAAAATCTAATATATATATATATATATATATATATATATATATATATGATATATGATAGATAGATAGATATAGATAGATAGAGATTATAGATATAGATATAGATATAGATATAGATATAGATATAGATATAGATATAGATCTCCCATAATCCAGGTTTCCACTGTGTTAGGTTAGCCAAACAAGGTAAGAGTAATGCAAGTGTCCCCTAAAAATCCATTACTGAAAGCTACTTACATTAAAAAGAGTATTGGCTACATAAGTCCAAAAAACAAGTTTTCCATCTGAATTATCGTATTGTTAAATACTTCATTTTTTCCTCTGAAAACTAAAATGTCTGATATAATAAGGTTTCATACAAGAAACGCTCTTCACTCCATCTGAATGTCACCTCATTTGGAAACCAAACAAATCAACTTGGGAATCACACCTAGACACACAAAGCCCACTCCCAATCCCTGGAGAGATTTCACCTGCAGACAGGTGAACTCTACTGAGGAATGAATATGAAAAATGACTTGGAAGAAGATTGGTACAAGAGAATGGGAAGAGCAAAGGGACAGTGTATTGGGCATCTTTTAAAAACGTACCTCTCCCTTTAAGATTCGATTATATATAGTCTTTACAGCCACCCCATGAGGTGCGCCCAGCTGTCCCCATTGGGCAGAGGAAGAAAGGGGAGCTAGCTGGGCTAAGTGGGCACCCATGCCCAGTGAGTCAGGGGAGCCAGGGTTTGAACTCTTGGAGCATAGGATCACCCTTCAATTCTGAACAACTGTGCCTAGCACAACACCTGGGGTGTGGTAGGCTTCTGATTAATGTTTGCTGAACGAATCTGACCATAAGATCTCCCCACGTAGGTGTGTCTAAAACCCGGCATCAGAAAGCCACTATGCGTCTGACGAGCAGTCAGCCCAGGGTGGGGTGAACTGGGTAAGTTCATCATTCATAGCTTTTATAGTTCCAGCTGTCCCCTCATCTCCATTACTGCCCTTTTTGTCACCACTACCCTCCCCAGCTCTGGCCACCTGCCCACCATGGATTTGCTCTCCCAGTGTAGCTGCCAGCTTTGACAGGGTCCAAGACTGCTCATTTCTCACCCCACTTGCTGGTGGAGCTGGTGCTATGCCCATATGGTGCCTGGGTGGCTCAGTCAGTTAAGCATCCCACTTTAGCTCAGGTCATGATCTCACAATTCATGGGTTCAAGCCCCACATCGGGCTCTGTGCTGACAGCTCAAAGCCTAGAGCCTGCTTTAGATTCTGTGTCCCCCTCGTGTTCCACCTCTCCCCCACTCATGCTCTGTCTCTCTCTGTCTTTTAGAAATAAATAAACATTTTTAAGAAATAATAAAAAGAAAAGAAAAGAAAAGAAAAGAAAGGGAAAGAGAAGAGAAGAGAAGAGAAGAGAAGAGAAGAGAAGAGAAGAGAAGAGAAGAGAAGAGAAAAGAAAAGAAAAGAAAAGAAAAGAAAAGAAAAGAAAAGAAAAGAAAAGAAAAGAAAAGAAAAGAAAAGCACTGGCCTGACGTCAGAGTTGTGGACCAGCCATGGCTTCCATCCTTTAGCTATTTGGGATTACCCGGGCCCCAAGGAATCCTGGCTCCCCACTGACAGTGTTATTCAAAATCCCTCTGATTTGTAAGAAGCAAAATGCGAATATTGCTCGGGTGGTTCCCTTGGGCTATCACTCCTTGCATTGCTTTCATAGATGGGTTTTACACAGAGAATTGGAATCTAGTTATTAGAAATATCTATAAGGGGCTTGTATTCTCTAACACGGGACCAGAAGACGTTGGTCACCTCTGGTATGCCTGCCACAAGTAGTCTGGAGAAGGGTTTCAGAAGGCAAAGACACAATGACTGTGGAAAGAAGTGCCTGGACACGTGCCTCGTGGCAGAGCCTGGCCCATCCAGCCTCCACCACAGGGTCCTGCAGCCCCCCTCCTCCCCCTTGCCCCCACTGCTGGGAGCTTCAGGAAGCTCTTTCCCAGGTACTCCCTCTGCACTGGGTGTCAGTCCAGTTTTAAAATAACAATAATAATAGCAAAAGCAAAAACCACAATTTGCTGATAGCTACTAATTGCCAGGCACCCTGCAAGGTTCTTTACCTATTCTAACTTTCATCAATGGTACTGTTATTTCCCCCATTTTATAGATGAGAATATAGGAAAGAGGTTTGATGATGAGCCTCCACCATTGAAAGAGCTAGATGCCAATCCTGGCCCTACTCCACCATGCAGCCAGCCCACAGCTCCCCCTGGCTGCTCAGGAGTCGGATCCAGGCCCCTGCCATGATCCACCTTCTTTCCAGCTTGGACTTGAAACCCTCCTATATAACTGTCCCTTGTCCACTTATGCAGGTAAAAAACCTGGCCAATCACTCTCCCTGGGGGTACAACTTCTATACCCTACGTTTCTTAAGTTTGCATCCTACATGGTAAGGAAAAGGAACTTACACCCTGAGTTAAATTAGAGGCGGGCTCTGCTTTCTCATCCCATCCTGCACTGAAATCAGCTGAACTTCTCTGCATTCAGCTATCTCATATTTGACACAGATCAGAGTGGTCTTCTCACTGTGTCTTGTGTCTTTGCCTCAGTTTTCAGGTTCATTTGGCCACCACAATAAAGAACACAGTGTGAATCAGGAGAGTCAAAATCCCAACCAAGACTGGGCCAGAGTCATTTTTCAGAGACACCAACACAAATAAAAGGGGCCACTGGGGCTCATCCAGTGCCCAAGTGCTTCACAAATCCTAGAAACATACATGTGGAAAGAATCTCAGGAAAAGTCCTAGTCAACTGCCCATTTTAAAGACATAAACTGAGGCTCGGAGCAGACCTGACCATTTTCCCACCACCCACATTCCGCTAGTTAGCACACAGCAGAACGTGGATTTGTATCAAAGATTCTCTTAACCCAAAGTTCAAGTATCATGCTACACATATACAATCCTCTGAGTTTATAACATTAGCTGTTAAGTATTTATATTTGGTATTGTTGCCCTAAATAACAGAAAGAGAGGAACAAAGCAACCCAAGTTTCATGGAATGGCAGATACAGGAAGGCCCTTGAAAATCATCATTAGTAAAGAAATTGAGGCACAGAAGTATGAAAAGGTTTTCCTAGTAAAATCTAGCTAGATGATGGCAGGGCAAGAGCTCAGACACAATGAGCTCTACAGACTCTCAATGAGTCTACAGACTCTCAGCTCAGGGCTCTCTCCATGATGCCCTAACAAAAATGTGCAGAGATATAGCCATTTGGTCTCGTTTTCTAAAATTATTAACTGCCAAAATACTTCATATTTCTTATATATTTTAGACAGTTAAACTATGCACGGCTACGAAAATGGCGGTATTCAGAGGTGCTATGATTATCTGGAAAACAAGTAAGGAGCACTCAGCCAACATCACAGAAGAAAATTAGAACGTGGGTTAAATTAAAAACAAACAAACCAAAAAAGGGCAATCACATATACAGCCATTCTCAGCTGGGTGATCAAAACTGGACAGCATCAAAGCTTTCATGCCAGGGGCGGCGTTGGAGCTGAAGGGCCTACGCCCTGGGGCAAGGCTCACAGGCCTGGACACCAGCTCAGACTTCCAAGCCTTCTCCCCCTCTGCCTCTGCTTTCACAGACCTCTTCCAAATCAGAGGCCGCTGGGTAGGAGGGAGGAGCTGGTCTTGTTTTCTGTATAATAAAGATTTCCAGAAGCCAAAGAATGGAACTTCTATTCTTATTCTGCAGAAGTTGATTTCTTAATATTTTTAACAAACATACAAACAAAAAAATTTGCAAATGTACACAAAGCCCCCTTGTGGAAGTATATTTTAAAACCATTTGAGGACTTGAGTCTCAGAGAGGGAGAAATGATGGCATTCATGATATTTTAGGCTCCCTGTGGGCGGATCACCATGAGAAGAGTACGTGCAGGTATCTGACTTTGGCACCAGGGACCACCGGCCAAACTGCGTGACTCCCGGACTATCTTTGCACAATAACAGAATCTTTGTTTTCCTTTTCCTTATAGCCACAAAAAAAAAAAAGAAAAGAAAAGAAAAGAAAAGAAAAGAAAAGAAAAGAAAAAAGAAAAAAAAAAAGGCCCCAACATAAATCTTGGCAGATTTCATCCCATTTTAATTCTAAGGTGCTTTTATGGGGTTCCTGGGTGGCTCAGTCGGTTAAGCGGCCGACTTCAGCTCAGGTGATGATCTCACGGTTCATGAGTTCGAGCCCCGCATTGGGCTCTGTGCTGACAGCTCAGAGCCTGGAGCCTGCTTTGGATTCTGTGCCTCCGTCTCCCTCTGTTCCTGCCCCACTTGCACTCTGTCTCTCTCAAAAATAAATAAAGATTTTAAAAAAAAGTTAATTCTATAGTTCTATGGTGTTTTACCTTCTTTTTTTTTTTTTAAACTTTCTGGGAGAGAATACCTTTGCATCTCCCAAGACAACAGAATCTTTTGAACTCATAAAAGCCATACTGATTCCAAACTGTAAGTTTTTTTTTCCTATGGAAGATTTTTTATTTCCTTCCAGGAAATAATAGCAATTAAAAACATCCTCTGAAAATATGTTAAAGACCACATTGAGATGGAAATGAAATAAAATGTTGCATGTTGTATATTTTTTAACTCAAAGAAAAACTTTTTTGACTTTCATGATGTGCATATGGCCATTAATTTCAATGTCATATTATGGTTTTTGGCTGAACAGACAGTATGTATGTATGTATGTAAGCAAACAAAACAAATGCATTTTGTATTCAAATTTATACAACTCCATACATTTTTATGCTGTTTATTTGAAAATTAATTTTGGCTTAGGCCTCAGAGACAGCAAATGTTGTCAAGATTTGAGGGCTACCTGAAAAGCCTTGGGGACAGCATTACCCTTATGCATAAGAAACAGCAAAATAAAATAAAAATAAATGAATTTCCAAATACGTCATGGCTAATCCCTTGAGCTGACCTACAAATGAATTATGGAGGTTTTGCTACAGGACTGAGTAGATCTGGTGATTTCACTGAGAGATTTATCTTATTTTCCAACTTATTTTCATATCTTATTTCCTTTTCTTTTAGAATTAGACTGTAAATAAAAAGGCTAAGACTGAATGAAGCTCCCTTTCACGGACCCCATACTGGATTGATAAATTAAAACGGTGAGATGAGTTTTGTATGACCCATCCTCGAGGATTTGGGAAATTTAGCCGATGCAAAACAAGGCATTAATTTGGAGAGGCCTAGCTACTTACAATGCTTAGTGTTCTGACAATGATGAATGGCATCATTCCAAGCAAATGGTAATTTCACTTTTTGTGACAGTACTTTAGAGCAAAACCGACTTTCTTCACACAAAGAATTTGCAATCCTATTGAACAGAGGCAGTACCTGAATATCAGAAGTCCGTCATTGTTTAAGTATCATCTGATATTCTTGATTGGCTTCAGACTGAAGGTTGGAGTTGAATTAGGGAGAACGGAGGTTAAGTCCTAACCTTGAAAGACTTAGCAGCCATTGAAACACTGCCTTTGGGCACTTATTGGCCTGTATTTATCAAAAAAACTTTTCAATTCAATGAGGGGAGGGAGAAAACACAAAACTTGTCACATTCATCAAGTGAAGCCACTGGAAAGACATCTACAGAACACCCAAAAAGCATAATCTTTCCGAAGCGCTGATAGAAATGGTAATTGGATGGGTCAGGGAATAATACAACCAAAGCAGGGGCAATGCAGAATATCACGAAAAAATCAAGGTCAAAAATAAAAGAACAGATCCTTTTTAACTTGTGAAAAACTTACACTTGGCCTTTGTACTCAGGGAAAAATATACCTGTTGCTACCCGTAATTTACGTCCTCACAAAAGCCTCCCAAAAAGAACCTTTGAACATAAAAAAACATTAAAGACCCTCGTTCTCACAGCCCGTAGGAAAGCTTCACCTTAATATTGGCTCCATCAAAATGTTTTCTGAAAGCAAAAAAAAAATTTTTTTAAAGAACAACTAAAAGCAGTAACTCACTTTCTAAATCTAACCCATTCATCTTTCAGCAGGGAAGGTATGTCCTGGGGAGGGTGTATTGAATACATTTAAACACTTCCCTGAGAGACTGAAGAAAAAAAAAAAAAAAACAGACTCTTGGAGGACTGGCAGAGAAAACCAACATTGTACCCAAAAGAGGAACAGACGTGATGAATCATAAAGTCTTGATTACACGTCTTCCTGCCTTCTTTGCTAATGAGCTAATATCAGGGCAGAGCCAAATGACACATGTAAACAGATGAGCCGTCTGGGATGCCACATTGTCCCATTTTTATCTTACACAAACACCTCTGCACTGGACTTGGAAGGATTTTTGGCACAACGTGGAAACCTGATACTCTGGGCTACATCCAGCTCAAAAAGGAAAGGATCTGGTGAAATGGCGTGTAGTTCAGCTTGGTGGAAGTGTGCGGATGCAGGTGTCTCCTTACTGACAAAGATATCGGTTAAGGGAGAAACAGTCCCTGAAAAGACGGCATCTGGGAATATCCTTGTCCTGGGAAATAAAGCAAAACATCCCTAACACCTCCTTAGATGGGTTCTCTAAAGAGTTAAAAAGAAACCGTCCAGCTCTGGCATTTCCCTGTAAACTGTACAAATTTACTGATGGGCAAGAAAAGATGGCATCATTTGTTAATTTGCAAAATTCTAAGGTGCCTGTATACCCACTTCTATTAATCCAGAAATTCGACTTTCTACATTAGACTTCCACAGTGATGTAAGGAAGGAGATGGGGTTTATGATTTGTGCTGACAGAGCCACATCATATTTTAGGGAGATGACATCGCTATTGATGGCTCCTTCTAATCTATTCCCAGTAATATGCTCATCTGTATGTTTTCCCCGGGCACCAGAAGAACAATCTCCAGTCCCTAAAACAGTATGTCATTTCTTTCCACAAATCTCATATGCACATATATTATTATTATTTAACGTTTATTAAGTACCAACAGTATGCTAGGCACAGTAGACATAGGGGGCCATAAAAACATATTTAACGCATCAAAAAACACAATAAAAGGACGCTGTGTTTGTGACAGAAGACAATAAAAATCTTTGCAATTCATGGTTCAAGATGAAATGCACCCCAGGTCCCAGAGCAGTCTTGGTACAGCACGACATATCAAAAAAAAAGGTATTAGAATTTTCACTCAGAGTAAGGGAGGTTATGCATACTTTACGATTAAACGTGGCCTTCCTCGACTTTGTAATGTTCTACAACAAACAATGAATTCTCTAATGGCAAAGCATTAATTACTTAACTATCAGGTTAAACCTCAACCCTCTGCATCATCTCCAATACATAGGTATACTCTGGATCAAGCACCGTGGTAGGCGTTTAAAATGCATTTCTCAGTATAACAGTTGGGTACGCAGTTATTTACTTTACTGAAACTCAGAAAGCTTAAGTATTTCACCCACAGTCCATGCTCAGAAACCACTGTCAACTTTCCTAGAGTTGCATCTAACACACACACACACACACACACACACGCACGCACGCACGCACGCAGAGTTGAAGAATGATAAATGCCATCCACAATCTTGGGGGTTTGGAGTTAACATAATATCAAATAACCAATTGAACATGTGCAGACACAGCATTAGCTTGGTCAAGAAAGAGGGGCTGAGGGTCTCAACTTCACTTATTAAAGCTTCTTTAGTCATGCTTTCATGTAGGGTTGAAAGCATGAACTCTAGAGCCAGATTTTGTGGGCTTGAATTCTGGTTCTACCAATTCTTAGCTGTGTGCCTCTAAGCAAGTTAACTACTACTTCTGTGCCTCAGGTCCCTCATCTGTTAACAAGATACGAGAAAAATAATGGTAATTTATTTCACAGACTTATCGTGGGGCTAAAATGAGTCCGTGTAGAGAAAAAGCTCAGCACAGTGCCCAGTACATAGTAAGTACTTCAAAAGCTATAATCTCATTAAAGTCCTAGCACTGAGAAACAGATAATGTGCTGCTTTTTGGGTAAAAAGACAATGTTACTCCATGAATAAACCATGTGCTGCAAGATGCTTTTCTATTAGTAAAAACAGATTTACACTAGCCATCCAACTAACTCCCTTCAATCCATCATGAACTTAAGGGAATCTACAAGACAACTAGCTAAGAAAGACTCCACAAAGTTGGCTTTTCCATGGCTCACCTTCACTGAACTGCAGACAGATGGGCTGAGGGTTCACAAAAGACAAAACCCGTAGTGTTAGGCCCTTTCGAGGTGTTATGAATGACTGAACAATGAGACAGTGCTTAGAAGTTCACAGAAGGCAACTGAGGGTTCAATTTATGGATTCATAATCTTCGTTGAAATCTCTGCAACTCTCAACAATACATGGACTAATTTGTATATTTTCCCTGTACTTTCCACTTCCTCCCCATTCTGTAATGGAAATTTTTCTGCTTGCTATTTCTACAGAGGTCTCAGAGAAGACAGAAGAAGTAAACATCACATCAGGTAATAGGACCTGTTGCTTCCCATGCAAATGATAGTTTTAGTTGCAGAAAAAGTCAAAGTTAATGACTAGATTCAGTTTGGGGGATTATGAGGCAACATCAATAGATAATGCATTCCTTGGTCAAATTAGGATGAATAATCAAAGCTTCAGTATGAGTGAGAACAATCAGAGCCTATGCTGGGTACAAAGAAAGGAGGATTATTGTTTTCTAATATTGATTTTATTGTCATAAATAGCAAGGGCTTAGACAATTAACTGCCATAAATTAAGGGCATTCTAAACTACAAGACTTGCCCGTTAACAAGTATATAATAATTGCTTTTTTAAAATTTAAAAATACACAATATGAACTTGAAATCACAAAGTACGAATTTTTTAAATGACCTTACTGTCAGTATTTTCTTGAAGCTCAGTCACCCAGTGAAAACTAAAAACTCATCAGAACGACTTCAGTGATACAACTCCAGATACTTGAGGAAATTACTATGGAGCACAGAAATTTTCTTGGGCTTTCACACCTTTCCCAACCACTTATTTTCTAGAGGGATATGGCCTTCTTTTTGTAGCTCTAAGCTTAAAAGTGGTGCCTTTTAATTACACACAGACTAATAAAGCAAGACATATTTAAGTGTAATTTTGTAACCTGTACCCACAAACCCAAGACTGGGGATGATGAAATGCTGCTAAAATTATCCTTATCCAGTAAAATTTATTGCAGCGATGAAAAGCTTGACATCTATTCCAAAGTTCAAATTAAACTTCAGCGTAATACAGTAGCCTGAGTTAGACCAAAGTAAATAAGCAATTATTTATAGTAATTGTATGTGTGTATTGCATGTATTTAACTTCCCAGAAGAAGTCAGTAAACCCACATTGTGGGGACCGCTGAATTAATTACGAGCTCACATAAAAGAGTACAATGATCTCAGTGATCTCTTCAACCATCTCTGCACCCATCTGCCTGATACCCACCTGTCTGGTTGCGTTTTCACTTAATCACATATCACGGCATCAATATTAACTTCGGATTTGGGTAAAACCATTGCTGTTTCCCAAGATGTTTGCCCCCTACTAAACACAGACCGGAGGGGAAGTGTTGAAAGCTCCGGCCATATTTTTCCTGTAATGTTGGATACGAGTCCCAGCTGCACAACATTGTATGTTAATAACCATTATTTAATTAACAGATGAAGAAGGCCTTTTGAGCTGCTCTGGCAGATTTTGAACTTGATCTTCTATCATTTGATGTCATGCAAGACCAGATAAATGACAAGTCTCTCGAGAGTCTGCAGAGCCCCTTTAGAACAGCTGCACAGTCTTCTCTCTTCTTTGCAGCAGGTTTTCTCACTTAAGAAAAAAACACGCTTCATTACATCGCCTCTTACTTGAGCTGCAAGGGTCTATTCAAGGAAGATAAGCCTCTTAGAAATGAAGTAGCGTTGAATTTAGGTTTTGAGTGACAGCAGGAAGATTTATCCATTCAACAGACAATACCGCTTTCTCTGCATTAATCTAGGAGGCGGACAATGATCTGTTTTTAGGCCTCATCTCATCTCTTTCCCACAGCAGAAGGTGATTAGAGTTAGAGAGCTGGGGCTGTGAAAGAAAGCTCCAGCACTATCTCTCCAGCCCTCCTGCTTCCTGAAACGGTGAGAGGGAGCCCCTAGGCCAAGGGCACCAATCACAGACTCACAGCAAGGATACGATGCTTCACTGTTGGGAAACTGAGAGGCCACAGGTGAAGGGCTGAGTCCAGTAACCAAAAGGGTAAACCATTATTGTTAACTTCCCAAAGAGACAAAAAAGCACAAAGCAGCCCTTTCATGAGCGAGAGCCCTTAAATTCTTCCTGGCAGGGCCCAAATAAACACGTTAGGGATCCTCTGACTTTACATGATAGTCCACTGCTATCCACAGGTGAGGTTCAGTGAAGTCCCAAACCAGCTGATCTGCAAACAGCAGTCTGGAGAGTAGGAGGCGAAGATTCGGCTCGACAGGCACAACAGCAATGCCACCCAAAATGTGAGTGCGTGTTTACACAACAGAACCATCTCATCTCACCTTTTATATCCAGCTTCTGCAACTCAACAGGGGCTTCCACGAAAATCCCCACACCCCAATTATTAATTTGGAGTGTCCTTCTCTGCCAAGCCCTGGGCACAGAGCCCACAGTGAGCAACTTACAGGCTTGCAAGTGACCCACAAGGATATTAAACTGGAGTCCAGCATCAGAATCCCATTTTATAGGCAATGTCTGGCACTATCCTCACTCCGTGTGGGAGGCTTGCCACTTTATTAGTAGAAATCTTTGCTTACACTTTGTGGCACATAAATTGATGAATGGACTTTAGAGTCAGTGTGGTGGCTTAAAACCATGCTTCCGGTTTGGGACGTGTATATTTTTATTTGAGCTGCAAACATAAGACCGCTGCTGTCACATCATGAAATCCAGAGATGTGTTTTGTAGACCACTCACCATCTTGTTCCTTTTTCCTTCAGCTCACCCTGAAGGTATCGATCTAACTATCAAATATCTACAGATAAACACATGAAATATAATGTTCATCTCCCATTACCCTGAAAGTACCCCTGCATCAAACTGATCGAAGGTGGGCCCAAGATTTACAACCAAAGATTATGGAAAGCAAGTACAAAACGAAACGCTTTTGCATGGTACCTATTTTCCTGGAAAGGCCAGGAGAAACTCTCATTCAAGTGTGAGTAATTAATTAAGTTAGTGAGTAAGTAAGCAGAGTGAAAGTCACAGACATTACCGCAGAATTAGATCAAGTTGTCCCAAATGACTTCTAAATTTAAGAGCAGATTGTGTGTTCTCTAGAAATCAATATAGAGTCATCACATTTTGACATTTCCTATTGTTAAATTGCGTTTTGTTTTGTTCGGTTTTTGCAAAATGTCATATTGACATCTAGAGACTTCCGTGGCATTCACCCCACATGACGTTGGAAATATCTGTTTGTCGATGTTCAAGCTACTGTAGCCAGCCAAACATGGCGGTGCAGGATGTGACCCACGTTTTAAGACTTCTGGGAACCCAAATCCAACACCTAAAGAGAATTCCGAGGGGGGAGGGAAAAAACCCAGACCCCTTTGGAAATCCCACATAGCGTGACAGCACAGTGGTTATCCTCACTTAGCGGACAGTTCTTCAGAAAAGCAGTAGTGATTTGGGGCGCCTGGGTGGTGCAGTCGGTTGAGCGTCCGACTTCAGCTCAGGTCACGATCTCGCGGTCCGTGAGTTCGAGCCCCGCGTCGGGCTCTGGGCTGATGGCTCGGAGCCTGGAGCCTGCTTCCGATTCTGTGTCTCCCTCTCTCTCTGCCCCTCCCCCGTTCATGCTCTGTCTCTCTCTGTCTCAAAAATAAATAAAACGTTTAAAAAAAAAAAAAACAGAAAAGCAGTAGTGATTCAAAATAAAATACAAAAGCAGCACCAAATCCCTGTTATTCTCATATTATGAAAATGAGTCTCAGGAAAGACGGTTTTATTCTTATGATCTCTGGGCCTCAAATTCCTTAAAATTCATCTCCCAGCACTGTTATAGATAACTCCTTTTCACCTACTGCTTCCGTAATCAAAAGTTGACCTCCCAGGTGGAAAAAAAAAAAAAAAAAGCAAATTGCCTCCACATCAAACCCTACCTAGAGGACCCAATCAGCACCTACTCTGATAGTCTTTATTTTCTTCTTTCTTTCTTTCTGCCCCATTTTCCCCCTTTTTAATTACTGAAGACTTCTGTTTTAGAGAAATCCCTAATTGCTTCATTTTGAGATGTTATGTTTAACCTCAGGAAATGGTGCTATAAGACCTGGCAAACAGCTTTCTGGTTGTTTCAATCAGTACCAGATTATGAAGTCCAGCCGAGTAAGAACCCTATTCATTTTCTTGCCCTGTCATCTTGATCTTATTTGAATGTCTGGGGAGCTGGAGGTGCTTAGCCGGCCCTGGGTTTCAGGAGTGGGGGGCGGGAGCACCAGGGAGAGCTATGTGATGTGTTAGGGACACTGAAAGTTTTCATTTTGACTCCTTAATGAGAGCGACCTTTGACATGGGCTGATGAGTTCCATGCTTGTCCTGGTGTGCTTTTTGAAAACATTTGACACTGGTCACAGGTCTGACAGGGATATGACTAATGAAGTCGTGGTATAAAAATAATGGGCTGCAATTGCAAGTCATTTGCATGAAACCAAACTCCTTAAAAACTTGTCTCTGTTCACTTTCTGTTTTCTAAATGAGTCAATAATACGAATCAGATGGCTTGAAGGCAAGAGACTCCCAAATATTCCTTCTCTAAGTTTGGTAAATTAGTTGGCATTTGGTGCAATTTTTGTTGCCTTGAGGCCTGGTTTAAATTGGAATGTAGTTACTAAATTGCTAGGGCGATTGCAGAATGTGTAGGATAATACATAATACCTTGTTTTTCTTAAGCGTTTCGTCAGAGAGCTTCTTGTGAGGTCAAGGGACCCAGACAGCTCTTTGCAGGGAATATCAACTGGGAGTAAGCGGAGAAGAAATGGAAGAAAGGGGGAGGGGCAACCAGGGAAGGGGGACAATAAAGAAGAGACAAAACAAGATCAAAACAGAAAAGAAGGCAACATGAATTTACGTTCAAAAATGTAAAGAGGAGAAAGAGCAGGAAAAAAACAGTGAAAGGGGGAGAACAGAAATATGAACGCAGGGTGAGGGTCATAGGGAAATGGGGAACGGAAGGAAGCTTTGAAAGACAGAAGCCTGAAAGAAAAAGCTGCCATTTCTAGTTCAGTTTATCCTATAAAACTGTACACCATTTATCTTTACAGAGTGCTAAGCATCCACCAGACAACATTCTGGGCTTCACACCCTCGGGGGACTCTGTGTCACCCGGCCTAAGTCCCCGATGGTTATCCTTTCTCCTGTAGCTCAAAATTCCCTCCATTGTGGAGAAGCTTTCAGTGAAACCCCGTCACCATTCGATCAGCTGTAGCAGAGGCAGCAGCCACGAGGAGGCACATTGCACAAGTTCCTTCTAGAGCCTTCCTCCTATGTGGCTTGTCATTCGTGATTTAAACACTTGGGATTTTCTTTATGATTTGTCAGTTTCAGCACATCTATTTGGGGTGTCATTTTGCTCACCTGGTGTATATGACAAAATTAAATATCACATGTCCCTAAACTTAAATAAAAAGAAATACAAATGATTTACAGATACACACACGTGCAGCGAGAGAACAAACGAATAAAAGAAACGTTGTTTGGCACAGAGAAAAGCATACACACAAGCTTGGAAATGAACCAGCTCTGGTTGCTCTGCAACCTTGGGAAATTTTATTAATCTCATTGAGCCTCAGCTTCTTTATTAACAAAGTGGAAGATTAAAAGATTATGTCTTATAAAGTACCAGCAAAGTAGCTCGCATTCCATGAGTGCCCTGAATGAATGAATGATAGAATGAATAAATGAATGAATGAATGAAGTAGGAGTAGAAATACTCTTTCTTGTGTCTGCCCTTCAAGAAACTATTTCTCACCTTCTGTTTCTCCATAAAGCAATCGAAAACAATCCTACTGCTGAACATGCAGGAATAGAACACACACATAATTCCACAAACTAACCTCATTGCATTTGTATGTTCTACTCCCCAAAACCTGAAATCCAAACAACTGACAACTGACACATATTCTCTCCCTCTCTCTCTCTCTTTTTCAAATCGACCATCATATTTCAGATCTCCACACATCTTAGATCAGTACATATCAGCCCTATCTCCTGTATTTATTCCTTCTAAAGATGCACAAACTGAGAACTAAGGCCCATAGTTGTCACTTGATAATATTCAATATTAGCAAATACTTTAAAAATCAAATTTTTTGACAAATATTTTACTGTAGCCTAATTCTTAAAAAATTGACCAATTATGGTTACTTTCCAGTCATTAGAATTGGCCAAATTCTGGTCACCCCAAACCAAATTATTCTAGATATATATGCATTTACTCTATGGATTCATGCTTAGCAGGTCAGTAAGTTAAATTATATTCACTTTAATATCGTTTAACATCTTTAATATAATATTCATGAGGATCCTGAGCCCATAAGCACATTTTGTTATTGGTTGCTAGAATAAAGATGCAGAAGATATTCTTATTCTAGAAAGCAAAGCTAACATTGAAAGACAACAACGAACTTTAGCATAGACTACAAAAAAATTGAAGAGTTGGTTTCTGAGAACAAAAGATGAAGTTTAATAGAGTCAGATTGAAGAAAATGAAAGGAAGTTTAGGGAAACCTGAGACAGCTCAAAAAGAAGTTTAGGGACTTGAGCACACTTCCTGTTGAATTTGCAGATACTACTGGTAAGCTGCTGTCCATTTCTGAAGGAAGTGGGATTTAACAACTGGCAAAACATTAGCAAGTGAGAAGTCACTCTTTCTCTTAAAGTCAGTAATGCTAAGAACCATGTGAAGTACTCCACACAGCCCCACATTGTATTTACATTTTCAAGAATGAAAATGAACTGAAATGAACAGTAAGAAGCACTAACAGAATGAAAAATAGATCCTAAGAGGAAAAGACAAAAGCAATTCTAGCTTTTACCCCCAGAAAGGGATAAAGAACCAAGTGTGAAAGGATCTTACAGTGATGCTGACTGGTTATCCTCATTTCCATGGATTATGGAGCAAGAGGAAATGAGAAAATGGACCAAAAATTTTTTAAATCTTCCTGACAGTAATAAATACAAGAATGTTATTAAATATTGGAATAGATGGCCAATAGAGGTTATGGGTTAGAAGACTTAGAAATCTTTTTAAAATGGGAGCAATGACCATCTGTCTTCTACAGTTTGTGTCTTTACCTGCCTGGAGGCCAAATACTGAATCATTACCAAATGTATGATTCTATTATCGCAGAGATTGATGTCATTACCCCTGAAGTTTAATGCATGGGAATGGAGTAGGTAATGGAATAGTGTTGAATTGAAGACTTAAGGATGGAAGCAGATGATGATGGAATATAAGTCTAGCATTTAATTTCTCCAAAACTCCACAGAAAATAATTCCATAAAAACAAAAGCTTGTTGAAGTTCTATTTTGTATTTTACTTATGTGTGTACATGGTTCGTTTCCTTTATCAAACCATAAGCTTCTTGAAGGCAAGAGACATATATATTCATTTTAGTTTCCCCTCCCTAGCCCCCGACCCCCTACTCAGAGTTCCTAACACCAGGGCTGAGAGCCAGGTGTTACTATCAGACCTACAGTCACCTTAAAGTTGCACCTGCCAATGTCCTGTCTGACTGGTTTGGTGCCTAGACTCCAGAGGTTAACTATTTTGAATATCATCCCTACCCAACCCTTTCTGAGAGTGAGATCTCTTGAGAACAGGAAGTTTTATCTGCTTTGTTCATTAATAAATCCACAACACCTAGAATAGTTTCTGATATATGGTCAGGACTTAGTTAAATGAATTGCTGATATTCAATATCTTTGTTGAGTGCAGTTTAGGAATATCAGTTGTTGTTTTTTTTTTTTTTTTAATTCATCCAAAGAGAAAAAAAAATGTTAAGAACATTCTCAGGTGGTTCTGTATCCTTGTATGCAAACCCACACTAATTCTAACTTTTTTTGTCCTCCCTCTCCCTATTATATTCCTATGTAAGAACATGTACAACAAACAAATTTCACCATCGTGTTTCAGAAGAGAAAAAATGTTTAAGTAAAACCAATAGTCCCACACAGAATAATTACTTCAAGTCCTACTTTTTATATTTTCATTTCAAAAATTTCCAAATATTTATCTAAATCAGTAAGTAGTCTCAAAGCTACAGTGCTCTGTCCATTTCTCTGCCAGTAAAATACGAGTGAGAATATTTGATCCCCAGGAGGAAGACATTGTGAAAAACCACAGAATTTTGTAAATATACTATTTATTCTTTTTTTATACTATTTATTCTTAAAAATTTTAACATTGTAAGCCATACTGTGTATCTGAATTTCTCCTTTTATTGTTCTCATACCCTTATATTTTAAGCATCCAATGCCAAAAATTAGTTTTCCATCTGGTTAGCATAATTTATTTATAGCCTTGGGCGCAGATTTGCAATGTAATGTAAATAACAATACTATTTTGCATGGCTATTGTACCTCTGGAAACTCTTTACTGGCATTAATTTTCACAACCCTCCTTAAGGAGTAGGTGAACACTGATATTATTAAGTCTCAGGCTAATAAAATCTGGCTTGAAGAAGAGCATATTTGCAAGAAAGTTTTAACTTACCATTTGTCAATTCACTGTTTCGCTAGATATTGTGTTTCGCTAGATCTCCAAAAAAAAAACAAAACAAAACAAAAAAAAACATTTGCCTTGTAAGATCCCTGAAGAACATATCATTTCAATTTAGATTCTTCTCTCAACCAGGCAGGAGGCTGAGTTCTATTTGTTTATCTGTTTTCTAGATCTCTATGTCTACAGCACACCAAGGCTCAATCTGACCAGATACATTAAGTGAAATTACTCAGTTTATTCAGTTATTAAAGCAGTAAGATCTGACAACACTCTCTGTACCCTGGATTTTAAAAACAGCTCCCCATTTACTGAGCACCAGCAGTCATCGGCATTGCTGCAGGAGTGGCAGAAGAAGTTGGAGCAGTGGCAGTGGTAAAATTTATTGAACACTATATAATAGTTCTTGTTCTGAGCGCCTTTTACATATTATCTCATTTAACTTTCCCAGTAACCTTGTAACATAAGTGCAATTATTATCCCCTCCTTTAACACATATGGAAACTGGGGCAAAAAGAGGTTAGATAATTAATCGCCCAAAGTTTCACAACGAATAAAAGGTGGAATCGGCAGTCCACAGCCTGAGACCCATATTTACTGAGCATTTATTTTTTGTCAGGCACTTAACAATGCTTTCACTGTCCATTACTTCCTAGAGCAGAGCAATGACCATCCTGTATTTTAATTCAGCAATGTGTACCCCCAAAAAACCTGGAATTGCCCAAAGCTTTCTGAAAAATCACTTCTCTTACCTAAAACAGTACATACTGGGAAAATCGTAGTACAGACTTTCTTGACATTGTTAAATGCAGCATGGATTCTGCCAGAGAGATTGTGGCTTGTTATCACATGGAAACCCACACACAGACACACATCCACACACAATCACCTGTTGAATTGGTCAATTCAAACAATCAGCAAGTGCAATGAGATTGGGAAAATCAGTCAAACCAGTTATTTGACACCTTGCAGAACAAAAAGAGAGAGGAGAAGAGATCCAAATGCTTGTTGAATCTCATTTTTAACTTTTTAATATCCTGTGCTGGAAACATACAAAGGCCCAACTCTAGAGCCCATAAAATATTGAGGAGGAAAATGTAAGGACAACAGATACATCTTTTGTTTTTAAAAGATTTATTTAGTTTTGAGGGAGAGAATGCAAGGGGGGGGAGGGGCAGCGAGAGGGGGAGACAGAAGAGCCCAAGCAGGCTCTGCACTGACAACACAGAGCCTGATGCGGGACTTGAACTCACCAATCATGAGATCATAGCCTGAGCCAAAGTCAGATGCTCAGCTGACTGAGCCACCCAGGTGCCCCCAGATACAGCTTCTAATGCCACTTGGAGACTTTATCAATCTGGTTGCAAAGAATTACATTGCATACCATCATAGCTTACAGCTTCATGGAACAAAGCCTTTCTGCTCCATCTCCTTGTCCTTTCTCTTTGAAAAATTCACTTCGCTATTTGTTTACTGAGTCCTATTATTCACCTACCAGGAAAAAATATCACATTTAAATTAATCCCTTTCACCAAAATTAAATACTGGCCTTAAAGTCCAGTTCCAGAAGCAGCCAGGGATAAATATAAGACCCATGCATTTCCAAATTAATTTGTTGATTTAATTGGCACAATTCAAACTGTTGCTCTCTATCAGTTCTATTGTAGTTGCAGAAACCAGGAAAAAAGTTATACATGAATAGAAAAGGATCTTTATATATATTCAGCAAAATAAAATTACATAAGGACACCTAAATGTGCTGAGTATCTTTCATCTTTGAAGCCGTTGCTCTATCTTGTGTATAATATTGCGGTTTTCAACGTAAGCACTCATTTCATCAAACAGCAGAGTAAATAGCAACATAAAAACATAGAGTGACTCACTGCTCATAGATAATGACTTCCCCAAGGCTGCAGTGGCTTATATACCTTTCTTCGGCAATTCCTTTTGGCATGTTGTTGTTGTTTGTTTGTTTGTTTGTTTGTTTTTCATTTTTCCATAGAGATTTTGTGGGAGATTTTTATTTTGTTTTGTTTTTATTCTTTCATGAGCTACAAAATTATGTGGCTCTCCCCTTTCATGATTCCTCCCATTAAAAGTTCTGCCATCCCGTTAGGCACATAAGTGACATGTTCACCGGAGTTCAGGGGTGAAGAGAACTGAATTTCAAAACCACACAATTTATGTGGAAATGAAGCACATTCCTTGCTTGTTTCTGTGTCAGACATATGGGAAGACTGTGTGTATAATAGGCTGTTTGATTTGTGTGACGGAGAGATTTTTTTTTTTAAGCCCTCTGTAGAAAAAAAAAAAAAAAAGTCGCACTGATTTCTAGGCTCATCTATACTTCTTTTCCTGTATTTTATGTGGAAACATTTTAGAACTCACAGTTTCCATATTAGGTACGTTTTCCACAGTTAATTAATCCTGCTTTCCCACATGACAAATGACCCTATCTCATAAAAGGGCACATTGGCAAGCAAGGATTGAGTCAAAGAAGGTATTCTTTGATATTTATATATGATAGGGTTTTTTTTTCTTTTAATTTTAAAACACTGGACCCTCAGAGTAGAAAAGTGTAGTATATGTTCTACAGAGAAGTAAATTTGGGCATCTTTTATGTAAATGAAATGCGTGCGTTCATTTTTCTTTCTTTAAGAACCACAATGCCCAATTGGGGGAAGTGGAGTAAGAACAAGTGTTTTTGTCTAGATCTTTAGGTATGCCATATCTTGTGCTCTCAACTATGAAAACTCAGAAAATAAACCCTACTCAAATAGCTGGGCAGTAGCATTTGAAGTTGCCAATACAAATGACCCTCCTTGTTCCTCCTCCAAAATCTCCAAGTTTGGGGGGAAAAAAATAAACTCCATATTATTAACTAGTTGACTGTTTTCCCTTTTAGTCAATATTAAATGCAGATGGAGGAGAAAGCCCTGGATATTACCCTAGACTGTCAGCTTCCCATTGAGACAGGGCTTTCTTTGCTCCATGAGACCTAGAAAGATGAATGGCCCCACTTACTCTTATCTATAAGAAATGACCGAAAAATCTCATTGATTGGCAATAGGCCAAATTTGTCCATCCCATATCTCTACACGTCTCTAAAGACCAAGAAGCTCCCATGCTGGTCTCGACTCTACCCTCCACTTTATCAGTCACTACCGATCCTGGGAAATCCGCGTTGCAGGGCCTCTGCTTCCTCATTCATAAAATGATATGGATGGAAAAAGACATTCTCTAACAGTCCCTCAGCTCTAGCATTTTATGATTCTACCTTATGCCATGTAATATGGCACTACTCCCCACTGTCTCCACTACCAACCTTCACTGATTTATTGCTGAATATCAAGCCGGTGTAGTGAACTCTGGGCTTACCCCGGCCTGTCTTGCATTAGTTAAACCAAATTATCTCCCACCTTCATCACTATGCTGCAATTCAGATTCACATACCCCACCCCAAAAAGATCTATCCATCTATTTGCTTAGTCCATCCATCTATCTACCTACTTTTAACATATCCATATTAACATACAATCTCTGAAGAAAAATTAAGGTTTCTAAGGCTGTTTCCCATGACTACCCTTGAAATCACTGCAACAGTTTTGGCACCAAAGACACAAATTTAGCCTACTTACAAGCCCCTGGTTGCTTAAAATCTGGGCATTTCCTCTTCACCTTCTCTTTTATTCACCACTATCTCTTCTCAGTGTCTTTAAACTCAGAACTGTTCATCTCCACATTTTCCATCTTATTCTATACCTAGACCAGAGGCAGATAAACAACAGAATAAGAACAAACTCAAGTAGAGTTTGTTTTCGGCTTGTTTTTATATAAACAAAGGCAAAAAAAAAAAAATCCTCTAAGTAAGCATCAGTTTTTACCCATTTATCTTTCTATCATGCCACATTTCTAGAAGAAAATCTATTGGTTTAGTAAGTAGAAAGGTTGGGAAGCCTGTTTTAGGCAGTGGAATAAATACCGAGATGAATAAGAAAGCTAAAATAGTTTAATAACAGCAACAACAACAAATATTTGGGGTTATTTGCTCTCCATTAGGATGAATCATAGCATTCTTGCCACTGACTGAGCATCCCTAGCAAAATCTGCTCCCACAGAGCGATGGCTAGTGCAGAATGTCCTTCCCTGGGTGGTTTTCAGAGAATGATTTGTTAAGAAGGTGAGAAACGAGGAGTCAGAATAAGTTAGCAAGGGTCTTTTCCTTTGAGATTCAGGCCTATCATGTAGGGATGAGGGATGGATTATTTTTTCAATCTGCTGATGTCAGGCATTGTGTTAGGTACTTTTACGCGCATTATTTCACGGGCTCTTCACAAATCAATAGGGTGCTTCTTGTTTTTCCCCTATGACATAAGTAAAAACTGAGCTTACAAAAGGCCACACCCAGCCACGTGACTGTGGAGATGAAATGACTGCACCTTAAAATAATGGAGCTGCGGCAGCCACAAGGAATAGTTCATAACTTTAAACCAGAGGTAAAAAGGTACTTATGTGTCTGCCCAACAAGGGATCCGTTTTTAGCTAAGATACTAATCTGTAAGTAACTATTTCCATGGAAGAGGGCAAAAGAGAATGCATCCCTGCCACCCCACAGCATAGCATGATGCAGAACACAGCAAGGAAAACCACAACCAGGAGCAGGACTTTTGCAGAATTTCCTAGAGAAAACGATCTGGTTTACGGTTGATAGAGATTCCCTAACCAACGTGAAATTGAGCAAATACCTAAGCACACATGGGGAGTTTTATGCTGACAAAATGGTCCACCGCCAGGATAGCAACTTCCTCATACAGAAAGACAAAAGACAAGAATGACATGGGACGCTACTTCATTAAGAACTAGAAAACACTGGACCCCCCCCAGGACTGTGGCAATCCTCTCAGCCCCTCTCACTTATGCGTGGGGAGAGTCTGGAAATGAATAACAGAATCACTTAGTACATCGTGTTTTGCTTTGTTACGTGTAATTATGCTTAAATTAACCGCGTAGTAAACCTTATTTTACTCCAGCTTATGATGTAGGTTTAGTCATTCTCTGACTCAAGGAAATGTTGGCTTCGTGAAACCAATAGTAACCTCCTGGAGGTATTCTACAGCCTGTGGACTGACAAATGCCCAGAAGCATTGTAGGGTCAAGAGTCTGATGCACAAAGTGGGCAGAAAAAATCAGGAGCACTGCTTAGCAAACACCACTGTAGGTTTCTTTTTCCTTGGGTTTTCTGTTCCATGTTATACATCCACTTATTTATAAAACAAGGAAGAATGAGTGGCCTCATTTAGCCAAGTCCAAAGCCTACACACTTTCTGCTACGTCACACTATTATGACACATAGCCATTAACCCGTGCTAATCGCCTATTTCACTTGAATGAACCAACACAACAATGTGTGGATTTGAGAAGGTGATCTCATACTAAAAACAAATAAAATAAAAGAGGAACCTGTTATAATATGTAAGGTTCCTTAACACAAAGATTCAAAACCATGGGTCAAATAACATGCTGTCCAGCAACAATATAAAATTCTTTCCTAAAAGGAAAATTCCACTGAAAACAAGTACTTTCAATGTCCTAGCAGATGACCCATAACAACAGTATAGAGAATAACTTTCCATAACAAATACTCTTGTAAAACCAATTGTGTTGTTTTTCCCCAGCCTCTGCCCATTCCACCTTCACTTTCTAGAAACCAAGCAACTGAAGTGATGTGGCTGTTTGCACTTTCAGAAGAACAGAAAGCCGAGTAACTTTGACTCACACCCTTTTGTTCTACTAACAACTGGCAGTTACCGTTCAACCATTCTTAGTCCTCATCCCTCACAATGCAAACTCCAGAGTCACCCAGCCAGAAACAAACCCAAATAACTCCCAAACACTCCACTAGAAACCCAAACAAAACACAGGATGAAAAAAATTCCAGGGTGTTTGCTGTTCACAGAAACGTGCGAGCTCACCAGCAAAACTCTGTGCTTCAGGACTGGGCTGTGCACAAGTCTAACAAACCCGTGAGGTTGACTCGGATCCAGGCCTTCCTCTCTGGCTTTCACATTATCCAACGGTCGGCTGCAGCTTATGTGTCCAACACTATCTTCCTTGCACTTTCCCCTAAATCCGCTCCTTCCTCCCACCTACCCTGTCCCACTCTGTGATGTCCATTCTCTCCTCCCAGGCTCTCTGCTTTCCTCTGAGGTGACCCTCTCCCTGTCCTCTCTAGTTCCCCTGAATCCTTCCCCAGGCCCTATCTGGGTCTGATCTTTACCAGGTCGCTTCATCCAAGCACACTAGCTTCTTACCGCCCTGAAATTCCAGATTTCTCACCACTTAGCCCCACAGAATTAAGAAGTTAAATTTCTCTAGTTGCTTCATGTGTAATAGTCAGATCGATTCAGCTGGATTAAAAGCCCATGTCTTAGAATTCCTTGGCACACCCTCCATCTCAACCAAGGTTCTTAAAACCAGACAGCTGCCAACATTTTCCACAATTACATGTACACTAATGCTAGAAATCTACTATTTGGAAATTTCACTATAATTTTAAAATGCAAGTATCTCATAATGTTCCTAAGCATAGAATTTGTGGGGTCTGTTGCCTAACACTATTAGGTGGATCTTTTCCCTGCACCTCCACATTACCTCGTCCATTTAATTCCTTCCCTCCTTACTCCCACAGCTTTCTGAGCTAACTCCTGCAGAGCACCGATCATACCTTATTATGCCAGGATCAGAATTACCTAGGAGTGAAAATGAAGGCTCCTGTTCGGAAGGCAGGGGTGAAGTATTACTCATCTTTGTACCCAGCCTTTCTGTCTCACGTTATATATACATACACAAAACATATATACATATGCTTCATTATATGCACGATAGATATACATAATATGTATTTATGTACACATACCATAGAATATGTACGTGTACATATGTATGAAATATGGTATATGTGTTTATATAAAAATCTTACGATATATATGTATGTATAAAACATTGGAGACATATATATATGTATATATATATATATGTGTGTGTGTGTGTGTGTGTGTGTGTGTGTATATATGTATATATTTGTTTATTTATTTATAGTCATTAAGTGTTTGTCAAATGACCAGCAAAGAGTCATTTAAAGCTGGGGGAAAAGTCAGTTAAAGCTGGGGGGAAAATCTCAGAAATGTTCTAGCCTCACCCTGTACTCTATCGATGGGGAAATGAGACTTAGGGAAATTAATTTTTTCAAGATTTAACCTGGTAGAAACAGGGTATAAGGTTTGAGAAGCAACTATCAAACTTTATCATAAATTCCACAGGAAAACAGCATAAAGATTTCCACCGGGGCACAAAGAGATTGCAGCTGGACAAGAAAGCTGAAGGAGAAAATTTCCCAGTAGAGCAACCATTTGGGGTTCCAGGCAAATATACCCTGCAAAATGCAGATCGTCTACATATTGGTATAGTTCACTATGGCCCACCAACTACCAGCATGCAAACCTCCTTCAGTGTTAGTACTAAAAATTCAGATTCTTCAGCTCACCAAAGAGCTACCTACCCTGACTCTCTGTGCTAGGCCCACAAATCTGCATTTCCCCCAGGGTCTCCAGTTGAGTCTCTGCACAGCACAATTTGAGAACCATTGGTTGTGTCCTATACCAAGCTGAGAATGGAAAGGCTAGACAGATACTAACAGACTTGCAATTCTCATCCCCAGGGAGCCAGCAAGAGAAATTGGAAGTTGATCATTAAGTCATTAGGTTTAACCAAGGAATCCAATTTTCTTCATTAATTCTATACTCAAAAAAGCACTTCTCACCTAAGTACCTCAAGACCCTCTGCCAAATAAACACTGTTCTCTTTAAAATAGCTGGCCCTGGGGTGCCTGGGTGGCTTGGTCGGTTAAGCATCCGACTTCAGCTCAGGTCGTGATCTCACGGTCCATGAGTTCGAGCCCCACGTCAGGCTCTGTGCTGACAGCTCAGAGCCTGGAGCCTGTTTTAGATTCTGTGTCTCCCTCTCTCTCTGCTCCTCCCCTGTTCATGCTCTGTCTCTCTCTGTCTCAAAAATGAATAAACGTTAAAAAAAAATTAAAAAAAAAAATAGCTGGCCCTTTGCTCAAATTGAAGGGGAAAATATCATATGTGGCTTTCTGGAGATGGCCTAGTCCCAATTCTTTATATCTACCTAGAGCAGAGGCCTTCTGTCCTCTCCTCCCCACCATCCTCCTTCTCCTCTGCCTCCTTCTCCTCCCCCTCTTCCTCCCCCTTTCCCCTACTCTCCTTCCCTTTCTCCTTCTCTTTCTCCTCCCCCTCCTCCCCTTCCTCCCCCTTTTCTTTCTCCCCTCCTTCTTCTTTTCCTTCTAATTTCCACTTCTCTTCTCTAAAAATGTTGTCCCTGGAACTGTATCAGCAGTACCTGGGAACTCGTTTAAAATGTAAATTATTTGGCCGAACCTACAGAATCAGAAACTCTGGGGGTGGAGCCCAGCACTCCTTGGTTTAGCAGGCCTTCCCGGGAATTCTAGCGCAAACTAGAGTTTGAGAGCCACTGCCCTAAGGGAACACTGACAGAAAGGGAGCTGCTACCAGTCCTTCTCCAGCCGCATCCTCCTCCTTGGGGAAACAGGAAGAGATGGATTTCTGTCTAGCAAAGGAGACCCAGGCCCAGCTGCCTCCACCAGTCCATCTGCAGGCATTGACAAAATTGACTCTTATCCTGAGGATCCAAGTTGCTTCTCTATAAATATCAACTGATAATCATACCAACATATTAAAGAACAAAGCAACACAGCAGGGTAGGTAGGGCACGTAAATGAACATAACACAGTCTGGCTTTAACAGTTGTATCTATATTCTAACATTAATGGAAGGGGGGAAAGGGGAGGAATAGTTTAATTCAGCCAAAATTGTTTATTTTAAATAAATTGGTTGATTTATGTCCTACTACCAGTTTCTAAGCACTTGTTTTCAAATTAACCAGTTGTTTGAATGAAATGGTGAATTTTCTTTCTTCCTTCAAGACAGGCTCATATGGCAACCACCTGAAATCAATGATTCAAGAAATATTTACCAGTATCTGTCCATCACTAAATTATTGCTATTAATTAAAACTTTAAAGGAAGCTTCATTTTTTTCTACTAATGGATATAGGGATTCCAATGTTACAAGTTACATTTCTAAACCAAAAAAAAAAAAAAAATGCACACGGAAGTGAAGTATATGTAGAAAATTCATCTGTAAAGCACACTACCCACCAACGGCTACCTAATTTAGCAGAATATATTACCTCTATGCTTCATAAATCTTAATTAAAGCCGTTAGTTTTTCTATTATGTGATCAAGAAATGCCCCATTAAAGTTAAACAGTTTCTACAAGTAATTATACACATATACACTTTCAAATTGTTTCACATATACTGGAAACATTGTCTACTAAATCAAAAACTTGCAGAATTTCATTAATGCAAGATTTTTTTTATCTCCCAAAAGTCAAATGTGTCCCAGAGGAACCAGTATACTCAATGCTGGCTTCTTATAATACAATTTAATGCTCACAAACACAACTAAAGTATTTAAACATTTACAGGGGTTGTCATAAATGCTTTTCTTATTTTTGATCAAATTCAACCTTACACTTAATACAGTTAACTGTAGTTATTTAATTTAAAAACTTGAGATTCCAACCTCAAAAATTTATAACAATATAAATGCAGTTACTTGGCTATAGGATACGTATACCATGGGGACTCCATTCTTCAATATGAAACACAAATGCCAAAAACAGAGAGGGGATATTTTTAAAAAATAGACATTATTTTAAATAACTGTTGGCACGTTGAAGAAAAAAAGCTTCAAATCCAAATTCAAAAATAGATCTCTTCTATTCATACAGTCATTTCAATCAGACACTAGCTCACCAAGAAGAAGAAGAAGAACATAAAAAATGTTTTGTTTCTATTTTTCTGTTGTTTTGAAAAATAGTACAAGGTAAATTGACAAACTAGTCAATTGAAAGTAATATTAGTTAGGTATTCCAGCCATCCTAACTTAATAATCGGATGGAAAATACTACTGACAATTTCTCCATTTTTTTCAGGAGGTGCAAATACTTTAATTCATTACCATGTTATATAGGACTCTGCAATATTATCCTTCCGAAAGCTGAGCAAGTTTAGTCTTTGGAAACAATGCCACTGGCCTCAGGAAAAAAAAAAAAACCTTCAATGCAAACTGTTGTGCCAAGAGCTTACCATCCTAGGGCATACTGATGAGTGCATGTACAGAACACAGAGAGAGGAGGGCAGAGAGGCAGCCGCAGCACAGGCATTGATGGATAACCCTTGATCCAGCAGAATGTAATATCTCTCAGGGCTGAGAGTGCATTATTAATTGAAATCCTTGTTTAGTCCCTCCGTGTAGACCACTATATAATTGCATCTCTACCTTGAAAACTATTTTCAGCAGAATTCAGAATGAGTAAAGTATCTCCAAAATGTGTAGCCAGAAAATCTATTTCATTTACATGTGATTATATCGCAGTGTACGTATTAGGGAAACGGTGAATCACTGTGCCGATTACCATGTACAGAGCACAAAATAGATGGAGGTAGATTACCCTAGAGCACATAGACAATTAAAATGCCATTTGACATAAAATTAAAACCCCCAAGATTACAACCAAAAAAAAAAAAAAAAAACTGTTAAAGAGAATTAATTAGTGTTTGTGCCTGGCAACAAATGTAAATGACTGTAGTGTATTCTGATATTAAATAGAAACTTTCCAATATAAATTTCTTATAGTTACAAACACCTTAGTTTAATGAAATGCCTCTTCTTTTGTGACTGTATTTTATGAATATAAATTGGACTAGTCAAACGCATTAGCATTTTTTCTTATTCAAGTAGAGCATATCAAATCACACTAGTTTAAAAAGAAAATGTTTCCCAGGAAAATGAAAGTTTTGTGTGGGAGACGGGGGGCTGGGGAGGACGTCCCCAAGCTAAGGTAAAGGAAAGATTAAATATCTCACTGAACTTCAGCCTGACATGGAAAAGTAACATCCCTGAAAACCTCGATCTCATCAAAGTGTAAGATTAAGTAAAACAGAAGACAGGGATGTGTTCGGAGATGTTCGACATAGGTTTAGAAAGACACAGCAATAATCCCATCCACTAATAAACTGGATAAGGAGCCGAGTGGGGAACTTAACAAGCAGTCACACTAAATGACAGAGCAGAGGGCAAAGAGGTGTGGAAACTGAGAAGATAGACTTCCAAGTCTTTTCCTGAAAGTGCTTAGATTTTGAGGAGAGTCCAATATTGCCTGACAAAAGGGTCTTTGTGCAACAACACCAGGGAGGTGAAGGAGAGCTGCTCAGGAAAACCAATGAAGACAGGCCTAGCCTTGTACACAGGACCCGTGGAGAACTTTGAATCACATGGTCTGCAGAAAGGACAATGCCTGTACTACTAAATGTATGACCACCATATTCAGGCTGTATCTGAGTGGGCACAGACCAGATGTCTTTAAAGAATCAGGTTGGATTTTTTCTTTCCAAAAATATAATAAGCAAATACACAGACTGCAATTTCAAACTGCATTACTAGTCTTAGATTGATCCCCAGACGTTTGACCACTCTGAGTGACTTAACTGCCCCGCTCAAACCATGATCCCACCGGCTGGCAGGGGCTCTGATTCTCAGTTCTTGATGAAGTTGGCAAAAGAGCCCAGGAGGCTCTGTCTACACATAGGCCCTTAACACCCTGAAGTTCCAATCCCAGAATGATGAAATAGGAGCCTGTCGTTATTAAAAGAAACCTGGAGACATACCGAGACCGGCTAGCAATTTTAAGTAGAGAAATACCCACTAACCATGGGTGGTGGTCTAGGGTTTCTCCAAAGCCAGGATATCTACAGAAACTTAGGCTGGAAATGTAGCAAACTCATCAGATCATCGGTGTTTCCAGCTCTAGCCAGAGTTGCCCAAGTTCTTGCCCTTGCAGGAAACCATAAATAAGAGAAAAACACCCAGTATTAACTTTTCCGGAACTTCAAACTATGGTTGCCTGGTTGGTTTCACTAGGATAAAAACATTAAAATGCTTGGTTAGGGGACAAAGAGCTTATTTTTCTCCTTCACCAGTTCTAATTGCCCTGCTACCAATATGAAAATAATTGAAGTGTTTAAAAGTATCCAACGAGCAAATAACATCCTGCATAAACTTTAAAACTGGATGCTAATTTTAAATTAGCATTAGATGCACTTTTATCTGAAATGGCATCTTTTCGGCTACAATTCCCACCATGTGAAATAAACAGCAAGTTCTAAAACCATCCAAAAGGTTGTCAGAAATACTCATCTGCCAGTAAACCAAATGAAAAAGGTTCGATCTCATACAGGAATCAAAAGAAAATTTGTGTGGAGGGGGTGGGGAATAAGTGGAATGACTATCTTCCAATAGCATAGCCAAAACAGCCTCAGGTCAGAGACTGAAGTATGGCTTTGAATTCTACCTCCACCTTGAACTAGCCACTGGATCCTGAGTTGCAGATTCTTCATGCATGAAAGGGAGGTAATGATATTCTTCATCAGAGTATAGTATGGAAAGCAATTCACACAGTGGCTGGTTTATAATCGTCTTTATAAGTATTAGGCACTGAAATTATTATTATAATGGGTTAGTCAATTAAATTAGCTGGCAAAGAGAAGGGTCTTATGAAAGTAGGAGACAAAAATACATCTTACGAGCCAGATCGGAAAGTAGGTATGAGAATAGGCATTAAAATCATAAAGGCCAAAGGAAAAAGAAGAGAGAAGCTTTGGAAACATCACAGTTTAGCCTATGATTTAGTGAATGTGGTATATGCCTACCCAGTAATGTCAGTGCCGATGCATATGTAGCTTTAGAAACAGGCTACGTCAAATTCTTGCATTTGGCGTGATGGACAAGGACACATGAATTCATACCCTACTTCCATCATTCAGGGCACTAATAAGACAGGTAAACCTGGTCCTCACACCTTAAATGTAATTTTCCCCAAGTGAAACACAAGTGAGCTACAGTCAATAGTGGAGAACACTGTATGGATCCAGGGAAGCCAGAGTTACAGTTTGTCCCATGAAATCTTCTTGTGAAAAATGCACCATAAGAACAGGCTCTTATAGGGGCGCCTGGGTGGCGCAGTCGGTTGGGCGGCCGACTTCAGCCAGGTCACGATCTCGCGTCTGTGAGTTCGAGCCCCGCGTCGGGCTCTGGGCTGACGGCTCGGAGCCTGGAGCCTGTTTCCGGTTCTGTGTCTCCCTCTCTCTCTGCCCCTCCCCCGTTCATGCTCTGTCTCTCTCTGTCCCAAAAGTAAATAAAAAACATTGAAAAAAAAAAAAATTTAAAAAAAAAAAAAAAAAAAAAAAAAAAAAAGAACAGGCTCTTATATGCTCAACTTTCAAACAGGAATAGGTTGACTCCCAGTACACGCTTCATGAAGATGTATCATTATGTGAATAATCAATTCTCTCACTGGGAAACATGGAAAAATGGTTTAGTTGATGAGATGTTGTATGACAAATAAATTGGCAATTAGAAAGAAAGAGAAAGAGAGAAAGAGAGAGAGAATGGAGGGAGGGTGGGAGGGAGGGTGGGATGGAGGAAAGAAGGGAGGAAGGAAGAGAGGGAGGGAGTGAGGGAGGAAGAAGAGAAACAATCAAACACACTTAACACCACAACATGGTAAGTATGTTGATTGTAATTTAATCATTCCTTGATCATTCAAACAGAAATTTAAGAATTTGCAAGCCTCTACATCATTGCGAATTTCTCTGTCTTATAGATGTTGAAACTTTCCAACTAAAAGACATCATAATGAACAACAATGTCATTTAGGAGTTTATTTTATATATAATATTCTGTATAACTGTATACAGATTTACAGTAAAATGAAATAAAAATTTAGATTTAACACAAACTCACAGCAAATTATAAATGCCGATCAAGGGATTAAAATCCAAGCAAAGATACCAGAGAAAGTCAAGAATTATTTAACTGTAGTTTTTGAATGAAAAAAGAGGATTTCAATACATAACAGGAAGGCAGGAAGGCAAGAATAATGTCTACAAATAATTCACATGTACATATATCCCTAACATGTACTAAGTAGCACATAGATGCCCCAAAACAAGAAACACCAGTTAGCCAGGGGCCATGATAACTTTCTCCCTACAAGAGGAAACAGGTCTGTAAAAGGCTTGGAAGTTAGGAGACTCAGACCCACTCCAGGAAACTCTGCTGGTGTTTCCATTATAAACCGCATTTCAGGAGTTTACAAGTTGAATGTTTTTAAAACATATTGGGTTCATAATGAGCTCACACATTCTTAAAAATGTTCTTTTTGCTCTCCTTTAAAAAGTATGGCCACTTTTGTGAACAAATCATAAACAAAATTTCAGGTGATTATTTTTGGCTGAGCTCCA
This sequence comes from Neofelis nebulosa, assembly GCF_028018385.1. Lineage (NCBI taxonomy): Eukaryota > Metazoa > Chordata > Mammalia > Carnivora > Felidae > Neofelis > Neofelis nebulosa. The sequence continues at coordinate 62,783,209 of NC_080786.1, forward strand.
AGACACAATGGCTAAATGTTTAAATAGGGTAAAAAGACTAATTATTTTCTTCATTTGGAAAGTAGAGTAGAAAGGCCAGCCTGAGAAACACTCTACAGTACTTCCGTTTTAAAGTTCTTTTGCAATATTTTCATTCAGTGGTTCAGGATCCTAGGACTGCAGCTAGGAATATGCAATCAAACTTCAAAAACACCATTTCTACATCTGGAGATTTATGCAATAATCGCTCCAGCATTAGACTTTTCTAAAGTTGTTAGTGGTCAAAATTACATGTACCATGAAAGCCAGGAAGACTCTCAGAATGGAGCAAAAAGCCAGGTGGCAGGGCACCTACACTTAGGTGCCGCCACAAACCCCAAATTCAAACCAACCTCCGAGTTTTACAAGCCCTTTCCCTGCGCCAACCCCCAGCTTAAAATAGTCCAGGGCAAAGCTCTGCAGGGAACTGAGTTGATGAGTAGGTTAGGGCTTAAAACCATTTCTTTCAAAACCAAAAAAAAAAAAAAAAAAAAATCTGGTGTTTCTGCCAAATATAAAACTACTCTCTACAGCAGTCCCTAACACCTTTAGGGTTTATAAAAATGCAAGGCAGCTGAGACGCCAAAGCCAGGGATGCATCATTCCCACAAGGAATGCATTGTTGGGCGTAATTCACCAAGCCTTTTGCGCGGCAATTTTGGATGGTGTGGCATGGTTGAGTCCCAGAACCATGGACTTGCACAGACTAGGAAAAACACCTTGATATGAAGCAGGTTTTCCACTAAACCCTCTCAGGACTCCTTCACCCGGGTGTCAAGCTCGGAGCAAAAAAATGTTCTCCAAGGGTCTGTGAACTGACAGAGCTTCGCTATTCACAGACTGGCTTTTCATCCACAGGCGCCTGTCATGATCAGAAGGTTTGAATAGGAACCCTATCCCAAAAGGAAGAGCCAGATCCAGTCATGTGTTCAGCCACATGAAGCCTCTGAGTGGCAAATATGCAAAAGACACAAATAATTCTAATTAAAACCATACAAATTCCAACATCTAATTGATAATATTCCACATGTAGGTTAAAGGTCAAAAGTACCCTACAACACTGTTATATTTATTGACAAGGACAAACTTTTCCATCTGTTTCTGGTCTTATCCATGATCGGTCACTGGCCTCAAAAGAAAAATCCACTGCTAATAACAAATGAAATGAAATTTACACGTTCCACTAAATACAATCTCACCTTCAAGAAGTTTGTACAATTGCCTTTTTTCTCAGGGTAAATTTCCTTGAGGGAAAGGACAATGATATGGAATAGGCAGGCTGAAAGGAGAAAGATGTTAATGAGGACTTGTGTCTAAGTATGAGAAAGCTTTCCCTGCAACATAGCTTAACTTAACCAAGCTTTGAGTAGTTTAAATACATGGGAAATAAGGGAAAATCTCCCTCTCTCTCTCTCTCTCTCTCTCTCTCTCTCTCTCTGTCTCTCTCTTTCTCTCTCTCTCTCTCTGTCTCACACACATACACACACACACTCACTCGAGCTCCCTTGAGGATCTGCTGAGGAACAATCTGAAAACCACCAATTTAGCTCATGCCTCTCATTTCACAGATGAAAAACCTGAAACGTGGAAAGGTTAAGTGACTGGCCCAAGGTCACACCTTGTTAATGATGCGCTGGAAGAACAACTCTGGCTAGAACTGCTTTGCATGCATGCCCCTTGAGCTCTGTGGAGGCAGCCAGGCAGAAAACTGGCCTGGAGGCCTGGGCTTCTGCAGAGGAGAGCAGTGAGGTGGCAGGACACACAACTGAAGGCACAGGGAGCCAAGGAGATGTCAGGGTGCCGGGCTGGCCCCTCCAAACCCTGGGAAGGGGCCAAGGAGTAGCCTGAGCTGCGTGGGACTTGTTTCCCCCACGCCACCAGAAGCAAGTTCATTTACCATGTCTGATGAAGAGCCCCTACGACATTTTAAGAGATGCAGGAGGAACTTAACAGAGGATCCTTCCATGAGCTGCCCTCTAGAGGAAGTTTAAATAGTAACAGAGAAACCACTAGGCCCCTAAAAAGGGGCACGTGATGATAGAAGATGAAGCTGTGGGGCACTGAGGATACACAAACGGTACTCTTTGGGGATCTCCCTCCCCCCTGGTCCCCACACGTCCTCATATCTATCCCAGCATGAGCCATCATTCAGGTAGCGTGAAGTTAGTATCTCCTTCGGCTTGATATGATCTGAAGGGTAACAGTAGAGATGCTGGTCTTTAATTACAGATACCACTGTGAAGCATATATAAATTCGCAGAGGCAACATGATGGGAATGGAAGGTCAGAAACTAAGTAGTAGCCAATTGCAGAAGTGCCTAAGAGAGAACGTGGCTCTCTGATTCCCAGCCACAAAAGTACCATTAAAGCAGAGAAGATGACATATATTGCCTCTCATGGAATTTCTCATCATACCCTTGAGTACTCAACAGAATGAGTTGAGTCCCACCTCTAAAAACCAAACACTTTCAGCTACTTTATGGCAGCTATCATGTCCCTTAAGCTTTCTTTTAACTAAAAGGAAACCACACAAAGGGGAAAAAAGGCAGAGTTATATATTTTCAAACTCGGACACGTGCTACCTTTTATTCTCTTTCTGTGGGCATAGAGTAATGGACATCAACTCTAGAAGAAGAGGGCAGAGGTAACAAAAGTTTCTCTGTAGCACAGAGATGGGGGGGCGGGGCGGCGGGCAGTAACCTTTTTAGCCCTAGATGCTACAGTTAAAACTACACAGTCCAGGGGCTCCGGGGTGGCTCAGTCAATTAAGCCTCCAACTTTGGCTCATGTCATACTCTCACAGTTTGTGAGTTCAAGCCCCACATCGGGCTCTGTGCAGATAGCTCAGAGCCTGGAGCCTGCTTCGGATTCTGTGTCTCCCTTTCTCTCTGCTTTCCACCATTCACGTTCTGTGTCTCTATCTCTCTCAAAAATAAATAAACATTTTAAAAAATTATATTTAAAAAAACTACACAATGTTGGAGGCTGCCAGTTTTTTTCTAGATGATAAGATTGAGAAAGACAGAAAGAGTCCCCACAGAAACAGGGGTGGGTGGTGAGGAAGAATGGAAAAAGTGCTGTGCGTTCAGATGAAGGCAGAGCACCAGTAAGAACTAACTGGTAACCCTGAGATGCCAATGGGTGCTAAATCGTCAGTGTCCTGGTTGGTTTTCTGGAACTCCATGCCTCTCCTTAGAAATGATCGCTTATCCTAAAGTTTACACAATTTTTTTAAAGCAGGAGTGTGGAGATTGTGTGGGAAGTAACCATGCTAAATTAGACTTTATAAGTGACATAGTGCACTTGATACTGCAAGAAGAAGTGAAGCTCATTTATTTCTCCAAATCTTGAGTGAAATACAGAATGAGAGAGATGATTCTGCAGAGAAAGCAGAGCAACCTGAAAAGGTGAACATTTTCCAAACAGGTGACAGTCGGCTGGTAGGACCAGTTTAGAGGGAACAAAAAGAATGATTATTTAACCTGGCCACTAAGCAGATGCCTTCTGGTTAATATTTGATGTATTACATGTAGTATTCACTACCTTGATTAGAAATGAAACAAACGATAGATAGATAGATAGATAGATAGATAGATAGATAGATAGATATAGTTTTAAACAATAAACATAGTGATGTATTACTACGTACCAGTCTACTAATGTTTGGTGCTTTGCATACATTAAGTGTATTAGTTAGCATATAGGCTAAGCTGCTATAACAAAGGGACGTCAAAATACAGTGGCTTAAATGAGAGAGAAGTATGTTTCTTTCTCATGTAAAAGTCCAAAGCGAGGCAGGCAACCCCGAGCAGGTAAGCAGCTCTTTTCTGCAAGGCAACCCAGGGTTCCCGATTCCTACCACCTTATCGCCTGGCCATTTCTTAGCGACATTCAGAGCTACTCACTACCATCAATCTATTTTCCCACTCATAGGAAGGCAGGGGGAGAGGAAAAGGTGAGCGGTAACTTCTTTTTTCTAAATTTAAGATAATTTAAACATAGTTCTGCTCATATACCATGGGACAGAACCTCACTGGCATGGCCATGTCTAACTCCAGGGGTGGCTGGAAATATAACCTATAACTGGATGGCCATATACTTAGCCAAAGTTTCAGGTGGTTGTATTGTTAAAAAGAGACAAGAGAATAACTGATTTGAGGATGCAGTTTGCAGTCTCTGTCATTGTACCTCATTTAGCCCTTTCAACGATCCTATCTTATAATACTTTTTTTATGAACAACGCATCTGAGGCCGTCAGTAATTTGCCCAAGCACCACGGGGAAATTGCAGAGATGGAATTCAAACTCAAGCCCATCTGCCTCAAAAGTCATCTTCATTCCACTATGTGGAATGTGCCATGTACCCAATTAATCTCACTCCAGCTGGCAAGGCACATAGTAAGGAATAAAGCTCATGCCGTGTAGGCTTTTTCTTATAGCCAATGTCTTTTAAGAAAATAACAATACCACCAGAAGGGTTTTTTATAAGGAAAAAAATGTCAGAAAGTCCTTCTTAGAAAAGAAAAAGTTGAGGGGAGAGGGAAATTGCAAGGAATGTATTAAAATACCACTATAAAAGACACTTGAAAGAATGGATTTTTTTCCTACCACTATAAGGCAATCTATTTTGGTAGTGTCGACCATGAATTGTACTGATAAGAATAAAAGGGCTCATATGGAATGACTTTCTTATACTTGAATATCCACAGTGAGCTGCTGCAGGACAATCTAAAACAGCAACGGTCTGGTTTGGTAGAGTTGGGATGATACGCACACGCAAACACACACACATACACACATCTTTATAAACAGCATCACTGCATCCTACCGATCTTAAATTCCTAAACACCTGACTGGACCTAAGTCGTGAGATGAACGCTTGTAGAATAAGAATTTACAGTCCTGCACGTTCATTAAATTTGCGTAAGCACTTTCGAGAAAGGAGGGCTCTCTGTGGGGTGGGGTTTTCCCCCCTTCCTTGCCCTCAAATCAAGAGATATGTTTTATAATCTACAGCTAGCTCACTGGCAAATCTCCATCCTTTCCAACCTGACAGACTGTTTGTCAGTTAAACTCTCCTTGTCATGTATCCCTACCACTGCCGACTCATGCACGGAGACCTTCACTTTTACTGCTACCATTTGCACCCTATGCAACCTTTGTCATTGATCACTGATCCGATCCAGTGCCCACATGTTCTTCAAGTGCCTACACAAGTAATGAGGTACTTGTGGTGTAAAATTAAACTGTCAACTGTCAGCGATTGATAACCACAGTGAGAGCTGACCTAGAACACCTGCACCAGTGGCCAAGACAGGTGTGACATGTTTGATCGCTGAGGCCTGCTAGTCAGTCTGACCCAGTGCTGTCCCTCCATGGACTTGCCTTGCATTTCAGCCTCCCAGCTTTCCCGCATACCACGGCCAGCCTCCCCAGGTTGCAGAAACCACTCTTGCTGCCAATTTGGGCAGCTGGTCCGAGCGGCCATGAAAAAAGCAGATCTCGAGTGAGCAGGTTGGTCTGAAAGTAATATGGCCTAGAGATTTTCAAAGGTGGCATCTGGAGTCAGCCTGGTATTTTTTTTTTCTCCCACATACCCCCAGATTTCCTCTGAAAGCTAGTCTTGGTGGCAAACTTCACACATACCACCCTCCCTCAATTGAAGTTTCCAGGCATGTGCCAGGGCCTGGCAGAAGGGCCTTCCCTTCAGGGCAGGCACATGGCAATCATTAAGAGTCTGGTGGAAGAATGAAACAGCCCTAATGGAACCGCCTTATGGCTCTGAGCATTTGCTTGAAGGCATTTAAGTTGAACTGGCTCACATTCTGTTAAAGCACCATAAATGCAAGCTTTTCCTACTTATATGTAATCGAATAACCAGCACAGAGGAAAAAACATGTTCTGCTCTGACTATAATTGTTTTTAGTCAGAGTTGTTGCACAGCACTTAAACACGGTTTTTGTCTAAAAGTTTTATTATTTAAATGTGAAAGATAGATTTTTTTTAACTTACCCAAAAATGCACTTAGATACCCAAAAGTGTCCTTGGTGAAAATCTGAGAAGCATGATGGGATTCCCATCCCATTCCGCCATCCACCCCCACCAAACAGTTGCACTATATTAAGTTCATGTGATGAGAAGATAAAAATCTATTAACTTTCTGCTGACCTTATCGACACAGGAATCTCTGCAGACATTACAAAAGCCATATCTCTTCTGACTTTTACATCCAGAACCTCATGCTCCAGAGTCCCAAACCAAATGTAAAATCTTCATGATGAGTGAAACCCTGACACCAATTCAGATTCCGGGCTTGCTGGCTGGCAGTCGAGGGAGGCTCCTCTGGGGCACAGAGGCTGGCCTTTACTTTGCATTTGACTTGAGGGGCTTTTTTTTTTTTTTTTTTTTTTTTTTTTTTTGCCATATGCTACTGGGGACTCTGAATCAAAACTATTTCACGAGGACCATATGTTACGAGAAATGCATGATGGAAAGTGAACGGTAAGAAGTTGCCCCGTATCACTGGGTGATGTATTACAAACATAATTAAATCTGAGTAATGTGCAGTGTTATTTCAGTTAATCATTGCTTTTTTCAATTTAAGCAAGGAAAACATAGCCCAATTTCCAAATGACATACCAAAGTCCAGATAAGCTAAAAGTGAATTGGCGGGAAAGGAATAAAACAAGAGCTGCACAGCATTGTTTAAGCTTCTGTAAAAGGTCTTGGCGTATCTGAAATATGTCCGTAAGAAGGTGACACATGAGGGTTCATGTAAATAAGCAATTTAAAACACCACTCATTTTCCTTTCAAATCAACAATGAATTCAGATCAACCCTCACTTATAAACAAGCAGCGAGTCAAAAGATCACATGTATGTCGATTGTTTGGAATTCATGTTTTCCCACAGAAATTTCGCTATCAATAGCCATTACGTTCCTGGGCTAGCCCAAGAAGACCTATTTAGCCCACTGTTTCTGCAATGTGGTATTTCTACTCTACCTGTACAGCACTGCTTGGAAGGAAGATAGAAAATGTATTGAAAATTCATCAATTCCATACATTTATTTGGATGCTCCTATATTTTCTCAGAATCCTGGTTGCTACATTTGCCCCAAAGAATATCCCATTTTCCTCTCTCCCCACAAGCCCCAAGCTAGAAGAAATCACTTTCTATTCTGAGCCATCAGAACATTGTATCTAGACTCTCTTAATCACTTTCTACCTGAACTACAGGTATTTGTGGACTGAGCCTAACTCCTCCACTCTTAACTTATTTTTATATCTCCTCTTCCAGACCCGGAATTTAGCAGGTTCTAAGTCCACATATGTGAATAGATGATTGAGTAAACAAAGGAATACAGTCTACAAGGGTTGCCAAACATGGTTTTTCTCTATCAGTGGCGCTGGGAATCACGGGATTTGGTTGAAAGTGAGAGGAAGAGAATATAATAATGATGAAGATGAGGATGAGGTGATAATGCAAATATTTATTGTGCATTTATCTTGTGACGTGCATTGGTTTCGTACTTTAAAGTATTGGTGAATTTACTCTTCACAACAACTCTGTGTGGTGGGTAATATATACAAATAGGGATACTGGGCACAAAGCCATTAATCAGTTTTCCTAAGCTCACAGAAATAATATAATAGGTATTTCTGAACACCAGAAGTGTGTTTGTCATGTACATGTGCAAAAAAGGGGATACCTCCATGCATTTCTCCATAATTCAAAGCTTCTTTCTACCTTTCTGATCTGCTTTAGAGAAGGGACTTCTCAGGTAAAACACTCCAGCTCTTTCTTCAGCTCTTGTCTGTGAACCTGAATATAAGCTCTGTAAGAGCAAAGACCTTGTTGGTCTTCTTCACAACATCCCCAGCATCTAGAACAGCACGTATGCATCAGATGTTACTGGATGAATGAGTGAGTGAATGAATGAGTGAATGAGTATGTTTGGGGTGACAGTAGAACTGAAGATGGGGGGCGCCTGGGTGGCGCAGTCGGTTAAGCGTCCGACTTCAGCCAGGTCACGATCTCGCGGTCCGTGAGTTCGAGCCCCGCGTCGGGCTCTGGGCTGATGGCTCGGAGCCTGGATCCTGTTTCTGATTCTGTGTCTCCCTCTCTCTCTCTGCCCCTCCCCCATTCATGCTCTGTCTCTCTCTGTCCCAAAAATAAGTAAAAAACGTTGAAAAAAAAAAATTAAAAAAAAAGAACTGAAGATGGGACTATGGACAAAGGTTCCCTCTGAGAGTCTCTGGGTTTCTGGTCCTACAGGGACACCTTCCCAAACTTACCTGATGAGAGCAATCACCTGTGTCACTCGATTAAAAAAATCTCCTCTCCCAGAGATTCTGAGTCAGTGACCTGAGGTGAGGCCCAGGGGTCTGTTTTTGTTGTTGTGCTCCTGCTGTGGTTTGAGACAGATGCTTCAGATGGTTCTAAGCTTGAGAAACCCTCCCCAAAGGATTTCATTCTGTCTCTTGGGACACCATCCCCATGGCCATTACAGACATTTGCAAATTCCCCAACAGTGACAAACACATTCTCAGGCCAAGGCCACCATCTCTTCGAGAAAACCTGTGCATTATGCTGGGTTGCAACAGGGGTTGGGGCCTTGCACTTCTGACTCAGCTGACTTCTCTGCGGAATTCTGTGAATCGCAATCATGCCTAGGAAAGCTTCCATTCACGTGTTTCTTCCCCCACTCCGGCCCTCTCTGAGGATGCATCAGTGTCTGCTGAATGAATGATTGAGCAAATTCCAACATGGGCAAGACAAGCAAGCCTGGCAGTTGTGAAGAACAGAAGTGTTTCATGAGCCTCAGTTTGGGGTTGCACATGGTAGCATTCAAAAACAAACAAACAAATTCAAACAAATTCAAACAAATTCAAAAACAAACAATGACAAAGAAAATACATGAACACATCCTGTTTCCATTGCTTTCTTTCTGACTTGAAGAACATTCTTATAACAACTAATAATCTCTGGACCTCAGAATCATTATTTACCTTTTCAAAAATATTTTATTTTCAGGGTGCCTGGGTGGCTCAGTTGGTTAAGCATCTGACTATTGATTTCAGCTCAGGTCACGATCTCATGGTTCATGAAATAAGCCCCCATCAAGCTCTGCACTGACAGCCCCAAGCCTGCTTGAGATTCTCGTTCTCCCTCTCTCTCTGCCCCTCCCCTGCTGGTGCCCGCATTCTCTCTCTCTCTCTCTCTCTCTCTCTCTCTCTCTCTCTCAAAAATACATAAATAACCTTTTAAAAATGCTTTATTTTCCTTGATTATAATGGGATGGATAATGTGACCTCAGGATATAAAGGATTACTTTAGCCTTGTAGATATCACTCCCTATCTTTTTCTCATTCTATTCTCTTCTCTTCCTCAAATCAAATAATCTATAACCAGAAATGAGTAAAGAAAATTCATCTTGATCAGGAGAAAAGGTACACAGTTGAAGATACTGTCTGTGATTCCCCTAGAGTCTAAAACTAGGTTTCTACACCTCAGCAGCATTGAAATTTTGAACAAGGTAATTTTTTTTGTTGTGGAGCACGGTCCTGTGCACTGTAGAATGTTGACCTCTGAACTCTATCCATTTGATGCCAACAGCAACCCCACCCTCTGGTTGAGAGCTATGATAATCAAAAATGTCTCCAGATATTGCCAAATGTCCCCTGGCGATCAAAATCACCCCTAGTTGAGAACCTCTAATCTAGAATGATCTTTTAAAGCAATGTATTTTTTAACTGATAGATTGGCCAGTATCTGGTACTTTTGTACAAGAATATATTAACCCGTAAAGTGGCTTGAACACTACATAAGAAAATATGAATATAATTTTCCAAGAAACCATTGATTCCAAAGGATCATGACTACCCTTTTAGGTGTGAATCTGCTGGAAACCAGGAAGAAGCTGGAATGGAATCTGACATAGCTGAGAGTTTACAAAAGATTCAGTCACAGGGAGAGCAGGAAGACTAACTAAAATGTCTCACTTTGGCAAAAACATCCATAGTGTAATGCACTTTGCCAACATCTTTGCCCTCGGATTTTTTTAACTTAAGGGTAGTTCAAGGGTAGTTTTAATCTGTATGTTCCTGGTTCCTATAATCTAAAAGTCATCAAAATGCTGTTTTATGAGTATCTCCTAAACTTTGATGTCCAAGAAGCCTAGGGGCCTTTTTTTATGTGCTTATTTTCTTTTGAACCAGGAAATTGTGTTTTGCCAAGAACAAATGGAACTTGAGCCTCAAAAGATTTGAGTTCTGTTTGAAACATAGAACCCACAAATTCTCCACAAGTTTGCAACTTGCAAAATACATGCTCTCACTTTCCCTCAGACCAAATCTCTCTTGGTTCTTTTTTTTTTTTTTTTTAGATAAGAAAGCAGAAGTGTGGAAAGTTTTATTCACAAAAGCAAAGGAGTATCACAAATATCTGAGTTTCACACATTTCGCCTTGTATATTACAAATAAGCATAAAACCGCTCTGCCTTTTAATTATATTTGCACAATTTTTCTCTACTGTCACGGATTTGTTACATTTTATTTTCTAAGCAAGTCTACAGAATCTATAGCCCAGGAGCTGACTGCTCCTTGATTTCCGATTACTTTTAGTTGAGTCAGTTATAGCTACGAAAATAAAACTTGAAAGCAGAATTGAAGTATAAATTAGTAATTAGCACAAGGCATTTTGGCTACATATTTTGTTGGAAGCACACATGCAGGAGTTTTTTTATTTGAGTAGAGTTGACACTCAATGTTACATTAGTTTCAGGTGTATAACACAGTGATTCAACGTCCCTATACCTAATGCTATGCTCACAAGTGTAGCTACCACCTGTCACCATGCAGCACTACGACAATATCATTGACTATGTTCCCTATGCTGTGCCTTCTATTTCTTGGTTCTGTTTTAAATCACAGTTAGCAAATTCCTAGATACCTTAGGGATTACTCCAGGAGAAAAAGAGCTATAAGGAAAGCTGGAAAGAAATTCTGACACATCCCTGTTTGGCGTTGGACTCATCATCAAAATGCTATGTAGGTAAGAAAAGATGAGAGAAGATAAATGGGAAGAAGAGAGAAAAACGGGGAGAGAGAGATGAACTGAGCAACATGTTCTTAGACCTTCCCCAGGACCAAATCCAGCAAGCAAGATAGTACATCAAAGTTAAATTGTTTACAGATTAGATGACCTGTCCGTTTTTTTCCTTACCATTGATTTCCACAGAACAAAAATATTATTTCAGTGGCAAGGATGTAAACCTTATTCATAACAGGATTTCAACCACATCCTGAGAACGAAGCATCTCCTCAGATAGTGTGCCCTCATTTATATTGAAGGCATGCTGGTTTTATTTGTCAGTGTTTGTTGAGGGGGTCACAATATCAGGAAGCAGGAGATGGCTCATCAAAGCGTCTCTGCAAGCCCCTACTACTCATCAATTAGACACTACCTTGTTTTTAACATCAGGGCGGAAATGCATCTCCCCTGACCCATTGTTAGAAGCTTCCTTCTGTCTTTAAGTTTTTTGGAAGGAGCACTCAGGACTCAACTTCTTTTTTCCAATAGGTAATTGTCACTAATTAATGGTCCTGTTGCATACAAGAATGTGGACCTGTGACCCTGAGTAATCTGGGCCTGTATCTCTGGCCTTGGAGCAAGGACACTCTAATCTCCTGACACTACTCACGGGGGCCTAGGTCACAGACACAAGGCTTCCCGCTGGGTTCCTGAACAGGCTTCACTGTGCTTCAAAGCCGGTGAGTTCAGTGGGGCAGCCCGACTTCAAGGACAACGTGGCATCTGGCCAGTGACAGCTATCTGAGGTGAGGAGAAGGTCTCCTTTCTGAAGGTCTGGAGGTCCTTCTGCTGAAGCCAGGGCCTCTCATGTCATTCATTCCACAGCCATTTGCTGGGCACCTATTCTGTGCCAGGCTCTGTCCTTGGCACTAAGGATAAAATGAATTACATCGAGCACTTGGTGGCAAGAAACTAGGACAAGACTTAAGCTCAACACTTGGTTAAAATATTCTTTTAAGACTAACTAGACAAGTTGCTCTTATTTTCCCTTTTATGTCTAATGGGATTTTTTTTAAAAAATGGCGCTTGTGATTTTCTCACTTATAAGAATGGGATGAACTGATGTATCCATTACTTTATCTCATTCCGCCATAAGATTTTTCATTTATTTTCCGTTCCCCTCCCTTTCCTTCCCTCTTTCTCTCTCTCTCTCTCTCTCTCTCTCTCTCTCTCTCTCTCACTCTCTCTCTCTCTCTCTCTCTCACACACACACACACTAAAGCATGGGAATTTCTGATGAGTATAATACTCAGAAAACTTCAAGATAAAAATAAGTCATCTCCCATGCCCTCAATGAAGCACCAGATTATTGAAGATCCCTGTCCAGTATTCCTCCTCCACTCACACGGAGCTTTAGGTTTTGCTCTTCCTCCCATAGTAAATCTTTCTCCAAAATCAAGGCTAGGAACTACCCTTGTGCATAAATACCACTGGTTTTATTTCAAATCAATAAAATCGATACAAATGCCTAACATTTAAAAAAAGAAAGGGGTGCCCGGCTCAGTCGGTTGAGTGTCCAACTTTGGCTCAGGTCACGATCTCACGGTTCGTGGGTTCGAGCTCCACGCCAAGCTCTGTGCCAACAGCTCAGAGCCTGGAGTCTACTTCAGATTCTTTGTCTCCCTCTCTCACTGCCCCTGCCCTGTTCGTGCTCCGTGTCTCTCTCTCAAAACTAAATAAACATTAAAAAATTATTTAAATAAAAATTAGAAAAAAGAAAGAAAGCTCTAAACTTTAAAACAGATAAACATAACCCTTGGTGCTTATTTTGTAATACAGTCTTCACATTACAAATGCTGGATTCCCTTGGATAACTTTTCCTTATGTTTCTTTTCAAATGTTCATAGCAGTTTGAGTTCCATGGTTCAAGAGCATATCACTCATTGAGAAGTAAGGTACAAGCATGTATTTTGTAACTGTGCAGACCTAAATGATGGAAACAAATCTGCCAGCTAATAAGCAGTGAGCTTTTCACACTTCTTTTTAGCTTATACTGATGTGTGCAACCACTTTGGAAACACAGCATAGCACGGTGCTTCGGAGTTTTCCGGAGCTAAGCTGCTAAGTTCAAATCTTTCTCAGCCACTGAGTTTGGCATGTTATTCCATGCCTCAATTTTCTTATCTGTATAATGGGGGGTCAATAAACGTAGATTAGATGAGTTCACATCTTCAAAGTTTTTAGAACGTCTCTGGCCCATAGTGTAAGCTCTATGTAAGTGTCAAGCACTATATATCTGTTTATAAAACACATTGGCTTTGGGGCACCTGGGTGGCTCAGTCGGTTAAGCGTCCGACTCCGGCTCAGGTCAGGATCTCACGGTTCATGAGGTCAAGCCCTGCACTGGGCTCTCTTCTTGTCATCGTAGAGCCCACTTTGGATCCTCTGTTCTCTCTCTCTCTCTCTGCCCCTCCCCCACTCACACTCTCTGTCCCTCTCTCTCAAAAATAGACCTTAAAAAAAAAATTGGCTTTCCACAAATGCTTGACCCTATACTTAAACAAAAGAAAGGCAGACTAGAGATACGGCTGTTACCTTGGTTTCACTTTCTCAAAATGCTTTGTATTCACTGTGCTCATGTCTCCCCTAGCAAACTTTACAGTTGTTAAGACAGGAACGCTGTCTTATCCATCACAGAATCTCCCATTTGGCCCAAGATGGTGCTTATACATGGTGGGGGAAGGGCATGGTAATACGAGCCAGATAAATGAACACATGAATTTCATTCTTTATTTTGAGGCTGGATTATAAGTTACTTACACTAGCATTTTTACTACAAGCCCTACTGAGATTACTTTTATATTAGTGGGAAGATGTTTGCCTTATCAATTTGATTGGGGCATTTATAACAAACTCACTAAGACTTGTTCAGCTTTTTCTACTTGTTAAAAATAAGTAAACATCCATAAAATCGCCCCACACATACCTACCTGCCAACTATTCATAGAGATGGACTATTTTATACCAGTATGTTCATAACCCTGTTGTTTCCAGAAATCTTGATTCCAGGGAACTTAATTTGGAAGCCAGCAGGCACTCCACTGGCATCTTAAAGGGTGTTGTTAGTTTTGGGGGTTTGGGTGTGGTTTTTTTCCAATTGGAACTCAAACAATAAATCCTCCAAAGTTGATTGCATTCACCCTACAAAAGTGCTGAGTTAATATTTGCTCTTTAAAGTAAATACAAGCATTTGTTGAACCAGATACCATCAACTTTAATTTTGTTTTTCTCACATAAATGTTAATCAAGAACTAAACAGATAATTTCCTTCTGTCACACAGCAATTCCACTGTGGTGGAACAAAGTGTTATCTTAAGTTTCACAGAGCAATTGTTCAATAATTCCTGTTGGTGGCTCCTTTCCAAATCTTCTAGAATGGCCCAGCCTGCTAGCCCTTGAAGCTGGAGGAGGGCGGGCAAGGGTGGGTGGGTTGCCGTCACTCAAGAGCTCAGTGTTGTCGCACACTTGCTGGTTCTCCCCCAGGACCAGCTCCTGCTCGCAAGGCAGACACCCAAAGCATGCTGTCTGTTTGATGCCAATTGCTAAGAAACCTCGAAACCTCGAAAGTGTACAAAGGGAGCTTGGAGGCAGCAAGGAAAGCTTCATGTCATCCTGGTTTGGTGAATTAAATTATTAGGAAGTTTGGAGAAGAAGAGATAGGGGGCTTAGAGAAGAAATTCATTCCTTGAAGCTGAAAAGCAGCACCAAGATCAGTCCTTTCTCAAGTTCAAAGAATTCTGCCTCAACACAAGAAAATATTGTTCCAACTTACACTACCCAATCCCCGCTTTAAAACACACACACACACACACACACACACTTACAAAGCCATCCTTTAGAGTTGGGCCAATTAATCTTTTTAGGTAGACTGCTCAAAGGAGGAAGAAAACTCTGGTACATGTTTTCCCATCAACTTCCTCTTACAGATGAAATAAGTTTGTTGAACCTCAGATGCACAGAGCCCTGAGTCTATCCGGGATACCCAGTCTGTTTATGACACTCTTCGGCAAAATTTAAGAATTAAAATGAGTGTATAAAGGCTTGAAGTTAAACAATTCGGTTCTCCAATGTCTTATAAGGTTTAAAGGCCTATGATGCAAAAGAAATTACGGTTATGTCTCTATGTTAATTTTATTTTCTTCCTCCTCCCCCATTACAAGCAGCAATTAGTCAAACACTGTATTTTTTGAAGATGTGGGAGTGGCTTGCTAGTGGAATGGATTTCCTTGTGCCCTCGCAAAAAAGTCTAGACTTTTTCAATTAAAAGACAAAGATAAGTGGGGATACATTAACAGAGGCAAGACCTTGGGTAATTTTTTTTTGTATCTTTGTATTTTTTGTAATCTTTATGATGAAAATTAATTGTTTGCATAATGAATATATATGTGTCTGTGTGGGTGCATGTGCACAGGGTAAGGTTTGTCTTCTTGAACCGACTTCAGTGATTACATAAATCACCAGTGCATCTTGCTAAGGTGCAGATTCTGGTTCAGCAGGTCTGGGGTGGACCTGAGATTCTGCATTTCTAACAGGCTCCCAAGTGACGCACACGCTGCTGATCCATGGGCCACACTTTGAGTAACAAGAGTGTGGGCTCATCAGATTAAAAGCTACACCTGGTGCCTTCTGCTGTGCCAAATGAGGTTAATAAACTTGACCGCAAAATTTTAGAGGCAACAACCAAAGACGGAATTCAAGGAAAGCTGAAATAGCTTATAGAATGTGAGCTATAATGTCATTGATTTTTCCCTTCTTTGAACAACTTTGGTCAGTTGGAACCTACCTCGTATTGGCCAGAATGAGGCCTAGTGAGAGGAGCAGGACTATGAAAAGAAGGGATTTCCTACCTAGTATATGGTTCAAGCCTAAGAAGGAGTGGCCCACCTGCCGTCAGCGTGGAGGCTAACCGTTTAGATTCATGCACAATATTTCAAGCCCTGAAATGCTGACACTTTACTGGCCCCAGGCCACGTCTTGAAACAACTATGTTCCCTTTCCTACAAGGTGAATAGATTTTCATTCTCCGTACCCTTGCCTCTGACCCTAGGCTCCACTACATGGGGCTCTTTCTAGGCTCTGTCCTCCAAAGTACTCCTCTCCCCATGGCTTTTCTTCTTCACTTCCTGAAACTCTCTTTCCTTCCTGGTCAGTGCCATCTCATTGAGAAACCAATTTCGTATCTATCATCTCATTCAGCCTTCCTATTGGGCCTATGGCAGATTATTAATCTCATTTTACAAATAAAGAAATTTCAACACAGAAACAGTAAGTGACTTGCCTATGAAAGTCCATCAAGAAGATGACAAGACCAGTCTGAACTACACACGCGCACACACACACACACACACACACACACACACATTTTCCATTATCTTGTTTACTCCAACTAGCCCTTCAGTTCTCTGCTAAAGCCACCAGCCCTTGGGTATGGCACAGCATGGACACAGCTGGTAAGTCAAAGAACTGCAGGTGAGTCTGTAAGACCTTCACAGAAAACCTGAAGGAAAAGGGAGACAAGATAGGAGATTGAGGTGGGAATGGGAAGTCATCTTTGGTGTGTGGCATGGTCTGGAGTACCACACTGCTGTGTACCATGTCATCCTCTAATGGGAAAGGGAGGAGTCATTGAAGACATGTGGGTATCAACGTGGACAAAAACAACAGCCCAGTAGCTTTTTATATAATTTGTCAACCTTAACCAGTCACTACTTCATCTCACATTAGCAAAAACAGAAAGGATAAAAGATAGCTGATAGCACTAGATCCTCAAGCAACAGCTAATAAGTAAACTACAGCACGGCTCACAACCACGGAAACGTAACTGACCTAAAAACATCAGAATAATCCCACTTTCATAATATGAATTTACATTTTGCGCCCCCACTGCATGCGGGACATAGAGCATACATCGATTAAATATTGGTTCAGTGCATATAAATAAATGAGCATTTCTCACAGAAGATCATGAAACCTAACGCAGACCATATAGCGGGCTCACGTATTTTAATTAAAAGCCACTGTCCTCTCAAGGAAAAAGGTTTGCTTCTTCCACTTAGTAGCTGCATTTTGTTAAAGATGGCCATCACTCGCCTAAACATCGAAAGGATGAAAGAAAGAAAGAAAGAAAGAAAGAAAGAAAGAAAGAAAGAAAGAAAGAAAGAAAGAAAGAAAGAAAGAAAGAAAAGAAGAGGGGGAACAAAAAAAAAAAAGAGATCCATTCTTTCTCTAGTTAAAACAATCAGCTTTAAAATCCAAACCAGATCTGAGCCAACAAGAGCGACTAGCCTGCAAAATACAGTGGCATTTTCACAGTTAATTTTGCTGCCATTTGTGCCTGAATTTATCGTGGTTTAGAAAAAGTAAATTGCGAGGCTAACACAGCCCCGGCTCAGGAGTGCACCAGCGGCAGCGCATCCCCAGTCGGGCTGGATATTTAGTGCCGCTGTGCCGAGAAGGCCGAGGAGAGAGCCAGGGGAGGGATTACTGCTCCATGCTGCCCATAAATCACGCGGAGCTCCTCACACAGTTCCACACTCACAAATAAGGCCTGGCTGGCAATGTGTCACTGCTACACAAAAGGAAGGAGAGACCTGGATGCCTTTGGCCCTCCTGGCCCTTCCCCTCCTGTGTGCTCATAAAACAAGGAAGTACCCCGAGATTTGCTCTCACTCTTCTTCCTTCACGCTCTCTGCCCTCGCTTGCCCTGCGGGGAAGACTGGGCATCAGGTATCTAGTAATTTCAGCAAAGGCCAGTCACCACCGACCGCAGTGCCGAAGTCACTTCCCACTTGTTAGCCAACATGGCCCTCGCCTTTGCTGACTGACCTGTTCCAAACCAAAGGCGATAAGTCGAGTGTAGCCTCCATCCCCAGGTGTCTCTTGGTTACCAAACCAACATCTACACAGCCCTACTGGCCCCCTCCTGCCCAAGAAATGTCCTCCCAACACGAAAATCGGGCTTTTAAAAATTATTTGTAAATAGGAACTTGTTTTCCTTTTTAAAACCTTTCATAAACCTCTAGGGGGTGCTAGTCATAAGTGTACAGAAGATAAGAACTATCAGACCCAAAGGCTAAAGTGAAAAACAGCACCCTGGTGTTTCCACCCCCCCCCAACTCCCACCCCACAGAACCAGCCCTTCATGTTCTAAGACAGTCATCAACATGATTCCTGAAAACAATAGAAGCTTCTTGTTTAAAATGGAACTGCACCTGCTAGAATAACGTGTCAACAAACAATTGCTTTGTTTTTCATATTAGCCATCCAAGCTGAAGCAATGGGACTTCCTGGAGTGAATGCTGGAAGACTTATTCTTAGAAGGGGACAGAATTCTCAATTTAACACAAGGCTCAGAGGGCCAGAGTGATGGTCATCTTCCTTCCTTCTTTTGTATTCCCCAGTGTTCATCTTATTTGGTTTTCAACAGGTCTGTTTCCATTGCAACCCTCTGGCTCCCAACGCCCATAGAGACATATTTGGCAAATACACTCATTTCTGCTTCCTATCTATGAATGACGAAGGGCTTTAATTACCGTTCCACTATTTCAAACAGTTCTCAGAAGATTCCTCCCTCCTCTGTTGAAAGAGTTGGGATGAAGCCTGATGAGGAATTCTTTGCCAAATGTTCAGTCACTGCTAAATCATTCCGTTCTTTCAGTTTACCAATCTAATTACGATGTCCGTTTCTAGCTTTTCTATCGCCATTTGATGCTTGTCTGTTGATCAGGTTGGGACACTTTTAAAAGGAGTTATTTTGGTGAAATCAGGTGCTTGGTTGTGATTAAAAAGTGCTTTAAATGATTCAGCCAAGGTTGTCTCCATGGGCTCAGGAAGTAACCACAGCCAAAATGCCCTAGTGAGGGTGACTATGAAAGGCTGATAACACCTATTATTACCTTTATCAAGGTGCAGCCAGACTCCAGGCTCATGGGAACTAGCAAAGGTCCAGGCCCCAACACCAAGGATTCTAAGGCAGCCAATGCTAATGATAAGTACTTGACAAGGACATGAGATCCATTTAAAATAATGTTTTTGAAGTGTCTTTGTTTTCGCTTCTGTAAAATGGAAGGAGATAGAACATACTACACACTATAATTTTGTGATATTTTGAAATGAAAAACTAACATGAAAAACACAGCCTGATACAGAAGAAAGGTACGAACTGATGCCATGGGCCAACTGCCTTCGAAATTCCTTTTCAGCTCAGAAAGGCTAAGGTATCTACTCCAGCTAAAGATTCGGCCTTGTCAAGGAATTAAAATAGATAAAATACTCCAGTATAGGAGTTTTCCTGTTCACTTAAAACTTCACTCCATTTGACATTTCCTAACCTGTTAATTGAGATTTTTATTTAAGCTCTCGGTATGTCAGTTTCCTAACCCACAGTATGGGCATATTAATAGCATCCACACAATTGAGTTGTTGTGAGAATTAGGTGTATTAATACCTGTAAATCTGGAACACAATGCTTGACATGGAGTAACTACTCCATAAACATTAGCCATCAGTAGTGGCTGCCGGCAGAACAGCTGTTTGATTCGTTTGATTGTTTATAAAGGTTTTGAAAAATAAACAAGCTCAGGTAGGAGATGTTAATTTACCCTTCTTGGATTGCTTATAAATAGGTGCTTAAAACATCTGCAGTGTGGTCTGCATTGTCACAAATACCACCATCGCCTGCTGGCACTGACACAGAGGTAAAGCAAAACCCAACAAAAAAGAAGAAACCTCCTTAAGGTTGACAAGAGATGGGACACTGGCCATCATGTTTAAAAGCTGAAAATTTGTGGGGCGCCTGGATGGCTCAGTCGGTTGAGTGTCTGACTTCGGCTCAAGTCATGACTCACAGTTCATCGGTCGGAGCCCCACGTTGGGCTCTGTGCTGACAGCTCAGAGCCTGGAGCCTGCTTCGGATTCTGTGTCTCCCTCTCTCTCTCTGTCCCTCCCCCACTCATGCTCTGCATCTCTGTCTCCCAAAAATAAATAACATTAAAAAAAATTAAACGCTGACAATTTGTGTTTCAAGAGCTCCAAACCTTCTTTCTCCGTACTAAATATCTTGAGCTGTCCCACGACAACAGATCTCCCCCACCAAGGGGCCCTGCTCAGCTTCTTCCAATAGTCAGTTCATTCTTTAAAAAAGCAAGGCTGGCCCAACCTCACCTCCAGCCACAAGGCAATGTATCTAAAACCCTGATTACTTGTGGGGCCATATGCTACCAAGAGAATACTTTCAGACTAAGCAAAAGTAGACAGCTCTGTGCCTGATGCTATGTGTGGCACCAGCCCAATACAGCTCATACAACATATCGACTTCCACCTATGTGCAAAAACCATATCACCATATTCTTGAGACATTTTTGTCAGAACGAATAGTCTCGCTAAATATGAGTGGGAATTAGCTAATCTGATTAAATGACTATCACCTTTCATTTATGGGGCTCCTATTGTGTACCTGGCACTGTGCTGCCTCCAGAGTTTCAAAGATAAGATCAAGCACTCGTGAAACCAAGCCATACTCTTGAGGACTTTCAGACAGTATAACGGAGTGGTTAAGAGCACGGGCTCTGGGGTCAGACTGCCCAGGTCATGGTCACCAGAAGGAGGGATGGCAGGTGACTCATAAAAAAAAAATGTATCTACTTGACAATCTTTTCCCAATTCGGCTCTGCCTCCAGATGGAGTTCATTTGCTGAGCCAAAGACCGAATGAAAGAGTGAAGTCAGAACTCCTAAAATCCAGAATGCTTCTTCCACATATATTTGTGGCACAGAGAACTGGGGAGGAAACCAAATGAAGCTCGCACCCTTGAGACTTGCCAAGTCACCGTGCAGGTTGGCTGTGAGGCCCCTCAGCTGGCCTCTTCATTACTAGGCGGTGTGGTCAACACAGTCCCGATTAGCAGCTTGCATTCTCAACACCTAGCCATTCTAGACTGAACCTGGATAATTCACATATAAATCCGTGGATGGTTTGTGCAAACTGACAAAAATCGTATTGAAAATGTGTGATAGTATAACACTCAGAAACTGCTTCAGTTCATATATTCCAGTTCAATGTGCTCTCTCATTAAATGAAAATGCGTCGCAGTAATAGGATTAAGCATTATTGAAGACTTATCACTTTCTAAAACTACACAATTTTCATCGAACAAACAATTCTAGGATTTTCAAGATTTATGTAGAAATTAAATACCAGGGGCGCCTGAGTGGCTCAGTGGGTTAAGTGTCTGACTCTTGATTTCAGCTCAGGTTTTAGATTGAGCCCCATCGGGCTCTGCACTGGCAGCGCAGAGCCTGCTTGGGATTCTCTGTGCCTCTCTCTCTCTGCCGCTCTCGCTCTCTCACTCTCTCTCTCTCAAAAATAATAAATAAATAAATAAACTTTTTAAAAATGTGTCCAAATTCTATAAAAAAAATAAATTTAAAAAAAATGCTGGGTCTCCTAAAACACAAATGTTCACACATGCAAACACACACACACATACACACACACACACACACACTTCCTCTGGTGTTTCCTTTATGGAACAAAAAGATTATTTCTTGACATATTTCCCACCGCTGTTCTTCATGGCTTCTCGTTCCTTTCCCAAGCTGCTCCGTCCAACACTGCCTTTAACTCTGAGGACTCTTATTAAACACGACTACTTAATTACCATCAATCTATTATGCTATGTACTTCACCTCCACTGACACATCTGATCCCATTATGTGCCTGACCTTTAACGGCCATCAAATCAAAGTCATTCTGGTCAGTTCAGCATGGGCCTGACACATGCCCAGGTCAGAGATGAAGGTGCAGGGGCCTAGCAGACCACGTTACTCTGCCCTTCGCTTAACACCTTTGTCAATAGAATTTCACAACTGGGAAACTGCCAGATCTCTGCTCGACTTCAAGAAAACGCCCCCCTCCTTTTACAGAAAGCTGAAATAACTAATTATGGACATGCTGACCAGCACCAGCTTTTATATAACTGGACAGTAAGACACACTTCCTTTTTTGATATTCGTGTCAAAAAGTCTCTGGTTGGAAAGTGAGAATTGATGGGGCAGCCCCCCAGAATATGCCAACCGCTCCACGATGGCAGAGAGTTCCCTGAGGATGCCCCAGGAAAGGAAACCGAAAGACAACTGATGTATGGCCACAGCAACACCACCAAGAAGGTGGCCGCCTTCCGACGCAAGGTAAGGCCATGGAAGCGGACGGCTTCGCAGACCCGTGTGCTACCCTCTGACAGAAGCAGCTGTTTGGACTGCTCTACCTCAAAGCTGAAAAACACTCCCTCTCAACCTAAATGAGACAGCCATTTATAAAGGAGCCTCTTCCGGCTGTTGGGGCCTGGTCATTGTTACTCACTCATAGGCCTTCCCTGGTGGTAAACAGGGCACTGTTTTCCCAGACCAAACATAGACCCTCCCACGAGGTAGCCAGACACACTGTCTGGTGTGCACAAACATTTCGACTTCTGACTGGACAGCTCAACCCAGCAGTATCTTCCCCTTGCTCTGCTTCACTAATGCATGTTGTTTTTCGTTTCTTTTTGTTTTTTTTTTTACCAGCCCCTCTGGGAAAACTGGCCTGTTTTATGGCAACTTGTCGCTGACAAGGAATTTCTCATCAAGATTGAAATCTCTGAGCATCCCGGCGGCTCCCAACCCTTCTAAGTTCCAGAGCTCAGGGATGAGGAGGCCCATCCTTGAAAAGAACTGTGGCTTAAGGAAGCAGTAGTGTGGTTTCTTCACCCCTGTGGTGAACAAAGCCTACACATAGTTCCCAAAAGGCAGTCACAAACATTTGGCACATAACAAATTAATACTGGGGTTATTTTTTAGAAAAGCAATGGTTTCACTTGGATTTTTTTTTTCTAATTTGGGGATTCTCTATTTTCCAACTACCTTACCTTACACGTAACTTATTTTTTCTTCACACCTCCTCTGAAATGATACTCATCCTAGATGATGAAATATATATCTCCTATTTAATGCCTTCTTCTCACTCTTACTCTTTGCCTGGTTAAAGCTGTTCCCACAACAGTTTTCTCTTAAGCTTTACCTATGACATGCTAAATATACTTACAAGTCTTAACCTAGGGCCCACAAAGCCACCGGACCCTCTAATCATTGTGCCAGCTGTGGGACTGAAGCAAGCTCAGCTCGCTGAAAAACATGAAGTTTCACTGTGTGAGAAATGGGAACACGAATAATAAATCAGAAGGAAAGACTTCAATCCCATTATCATCTTTCATCTGAAAGACTGAAATTCACAGTCTTTCCACAAATCACTTCACTCGCTCTTGAATGTCTTCCAAAAGACTCTAAATGTCTTCTAAATTGAAGTTAATTGTTAAGGAAGGATACACTCAGGTGATCTATCATTAGACCCAGTAAAAATATTTGGCAATGTGAGCTTCATTTCCATTGAGGATTTCAAGGCAATTTCAGGACAAGCAATCAGAGGCTATTCCCACATTGGCAGGGACAGTCTGAAGCACAGAGAATAGGATAAATACAAACGTCCCGTTTCAGACAATTCAAACTGATTATCAAAAAAAATTATCCATCCAACAAGTAGCATACTGGGAAAAAAAGCATAAGGTATTACTTGGTATATAACAGCCAGTTATCACTTCTACTTCTAAAAGCTCATTCTATTCATAAGTTCATGTATGCAAAATATGGTTACAAAGAGCAAAAACATTCCTAATATTTTCCTGAGATTTCTGTCCTTGGGTCAAAATTGGAGTATGAAAAAGTATAGGATAAAACACAGGATTGTGTTTATAACATTAGCTATATCTTCTTGTACTTGTGTAGCTGATCCTCAATTCCCCAAACCGAAGACTCATCTCTATTTTTATTGCTTACACTATATTAGAGAATTTCCATGGTACTATTGTATACTCCATATAAATGTCTCTGTCTGCCTGCTATAAGCTGACTTTGCCCAACTGTAAAGTTCACCATCATTGGGTACAGGGGATAAGTGAATGTCCTGTTGTGTTGACACATTCACCTTCAAAGTAGCTAATGGAGAGTTTGGCAAGTCACAAAGTCTTAGAAAATGTCACATCTATAACTGTGTCTCTCCCTCTCACTCAACAAAAAGGGCTTCGACTGTTCCCATTAGGTCCCTGAACTGAACTGCCCTGCAGAGATGGTTGGGAGGTTTGCCCGGTGACAGTCCTCCACACCAGCCTCCCCTCCCCCCACCTCAGGTAGCAGCAATTTCAAGTTTTAAAGGATTAAACAGTTGTCCTTTCTCTTACATGTAAAACACCTATTTTCCAGGAAAAGGCTTCGGAATTCCATCTTTACCTGATTATCTCAGATATGTTGAGAGTCTCCAAGATTCTGGATGTCTGTTCTCTGCCCCTTAACAATTCTATGTGAATTTTAAGGTTTCTTTCGTATTTTTCCCTCCCATCTTATCCCTACTTCCTTACTTCTCCCACTCCCAATCTTCCAAATAATTTGGAGCTTTCCCTTTCTCAGTTCTTAATATGTCTCCATAGCCATCTTGCCCTTGTAAGTACACACACACACACACACACACCGCACAGTGCTATATGAGGGTTATGACAGTGCTCAAGGTGTCACTAAAATTGCTGATGTCAACCTGGATTTGTATCATCTTAAAGGAGGACTGATCAATTAACCCTTTTACGTTCTGCTTATAACGAGTTACCGCGGTCAAAAAAGTGATGCACAACCCTTTAAACAATGCTAATGTGTTCTTGTGAAAGGATGCATTGACAGTTTTACGAGACTGGATTCTAGTGAAATCAGGTGTACATGGCCCAACAAAAATGGCATTGCATCGTGAGGTTTGAAAGGAGATGTGAAAGTCATTTTATGTGGTTGGCTTTTGCAGAACCTCTGAGGAATGAGGCAAGAGTGAAAAGCCATCTGCTGCCAAGATACAAGCACAGCTATCAGGCTTCTCACTATTCACATGGTCATCCCTGAAACTGATACAGAGTGACCTTACCTCACAGCTTAATGAACACTTTTCCACACTGCATTCAAATCACATTGGCAGGAGCCATGCATAAGAAGAATACTTAGATATTCATACATAAGTTGTAGGTTAACCAAAGATGAAGTGGTTATTTTTTTTAATAAAATATAAAACTGTGATTCCTCACATGAGAAAAAAGCACACATCACAACCTCAATTGAAGTTGGGATGTAACATTGGGATCCTAATAACAATAGATTCTAATGCCAGCATTTCAAGCTAAACTCCTGAAGCAAATAAAATAATTAGTCTTTCCTTTTTGGTCCACACGAACCTCTTTATTTTTTGTTTCCTGCTCTATTTTGCAGCAGCCTTTGTTCTTTTGACCGTTAACTTGTGAGACAGACTAATGGCTTTCTCAAACACCCTTTACCATAAAGCACTTATAAACAAGGGCCATTAGGAAATAAGGAGAGGGGACGAGAATGAATGCACATTTCTATGAGGCGGTAGAGAAAGCCGTGATTTACACTCCGGAGTTGAGCGGCGCTGTGGTCGGATGGCAGGTGGAGTGGGAGGCCTGCAAGATGCCTGCACACACACCAAGTTGGAGTCAGAAGAGGATTCAAGATGTACCAACCACTTTGCAGGAGCTGGGGAAGCAGCTCTCCATACCAAAGAGCACCCCCCCCCGAGAGAGCTTTCAGCCCTTTAACCCGGGGTCTCCCCCAAGAACCGTGTCACCTGACACCTGTACCACCTCTCCATCTCTGGGCCAGGAATTCCCAGCTTCCTGGTCTTCAGCTCCAGCGGCTGGTTTTACACCTGCTGCGGGGAAAGCCTCAAACATCTAAGCCACATTTGGAAGTAGTTCATTAAAGAGGTTCTAAATGCCTATTTTAAAAATATTTTTAGAGCATTCAGGAGTTTTATAGCACAGGAGAGGCCTATAAAAGTAAAGTACTTTGCTAACAGTATAGGGAAGGAAATTTTCAAATTAATTTTTAGTGCACATTGTTGCTTCTGAGGGTTTTTGTTTAATTTTTATAGTGTTAGAGGTTACACTCATCATTTTATTCAAGGACTCAATTAGATTTAACATTTATGGAGCACCTTTCCTTTGCAAGCTACTTGGCTAAGGATTCAAAGATGAATAAGATGTGGCCCTGTACAGGAAGCTCATGGCATGGTGAGACACAAACAGCTGGCTGTATACATTCTCAAGGTACAGGAAAAAGCACCTAAGCATCTCAGGGGAAAACCATTCCTTCCATGGTGCAGTGGGAGCGCAGGGTTTGTGCTGTGAAGGTGATCCAGCAAGATTGCAAAGAAGAGGTGACAAGTTTACTGGGCCTTGAAGGATAATTCAGAGCTCTCAGAAGGGGCTCAAAGAGAGGAGCATTCCTGGCCCATGCTAGAGACACAACACAGGCAAAGGTTCAGAGATTGGAATGCACAGGCGCCCTGGCACCCCAGAAAGTTGGCATCTGGGTCCCGAAGAGCAGAATCCAGACTACAGAAACACATAGCAGTCGTTGTTGGCCATTGCACTTGGATGAACATCCTACTAGTAGATAAAGTCTAGCTTATTGGCACACATATCTAGCAGTATGCAGAAGCAGAGTGGATTCCCACGGCCTTTCACTTGCCAAAGCACTTAATCCATAAAGAGCACTACCCTCTCCCCATCATTCTCTTCCTCCTGGTTGGAACTTCTCTTTTGTAGGTTTGGCTTTTTGGGTTGTTGTTACCGTTTTTGTTTTTTGTCTGCCTGTCTGTTTGTTTTGTTGTTTCTAAGTTTCTCGAGATGACTGGATTAGGAGGAAAAGAAGGACAAAAATGCCTTTACAAAAAGCATGGTATATTTGCCGTGGGTACAGGTAATAAACACATGCTTTTTTGTATTGTAAAAATGCATATAAATATAAAATTTACACATTTTCTTTTTTTTAATATGAAATTTATTGTCAAATTGGTTTCCGTGCAACACCCAGTGCTCATCCCAACAGGTGCCCTCCTCAATGCCCATCACCCACTTTCCCCTCCCTCCCACCCCCCATCAACCCTCAGTTTATTCTCAGTTTTTAAGAGTCTCTTGTGGTTTGGCTCCCTCACTCTCTTTTTTTTTTCAATTTACACATTTTCTAAGGCCACCATACCATTTAGACAGGATGGTTTTGTAATGGAACACGAGCTCAAAGTTTTACCATGAGCTTTGTTCAAACCCCCATGCATCTCTGATTCAGTGTGCGTAGCCTCATCTGGAGAAGACCCGACAAGACTAACTTCAAGGCCAGGCACAAATGTAAAACCAGGGCAAAAATGCACCCCAGCCCAAGCTCACACACCCACCCCTGCTCCCCACTGCTTCCTAAATGTTTACTCAATTAACACTGAATAGTAAACTAATAACTAACAGCTCTTCTCCGTAGGCAAGTGCGTCTACCGTTGGAACAAGAACATTTTTCCACATTTGGGGAGCGACACAGAAAAAGTGTTCTGAAGGGTAAAATTAGAAGGCCACGTATGTACAAGAACGTACAGCTAGGTGATGTTCCTTGGAAAGCTTGTCTCCCTTTCTGGGCTTATTTTACTACAATTCTGAGCACATTGCTTCTGGAACTACTGACTGGCTGGGGACAAGCGGAGAGCTGTGCTACCGGTCACTCCGCCTCCGCCACTACCACTAAGGCCCATTTCCTGGGCTTTGCTCCCTCTTCAGTTCACTGCCCAGAGTGGAGTTAACGGGGACACGCTTCGCCACCTCAGCCACTGCTGGGTGGTCTGTGTGGCTCAGGCTGCCCGGCTATCCATCAAAGCAGGGCCTCCCGAGAACGGCAGAATGCCAGCTCCCCCTGCCAGCCCACCTTTACCAGCCCTTCCTTGGAACCCTGCCAAGGGAGGGTCCTTGCCTGCTCCTCCACTGGCCATCTGCACAAGCCTCAACGCGACTGGCAGATGGAGCGAGAGTGGCTTGTTATACCCTCCACGCAATGAAGGAAGGACCTGCCTTCTCTCCACAGCAGGGAAAATACACAGCAACTTTCTGCCATAACCCTCATGCCACTGCAAAGTCATCAGCAGCTACTGTGCCCCTGAGGGTGAGGGACAGCCAGACGCTTGGATAATGAAAGCTCTTCTAAAAACACAAAACTTTTGCTCATGGCACAGGTGCAGAAAATTCTGGAAAAACAGGCTCGGGGGTCTCCTCAGACTCAGGGACTGACTTCCCTAGAAAGTCACCTGGAATTGTCAAATGAGGCATGGAAATACAGTTTAGGGCATTCTTCTCTTAATTCCTACAAGTTATGGGGAAAGAGAACACACTGTCAGGGAATTAGGCCCCCAAATCCATCTTTGTGAAGTATATTGATGTCCTCCACATCGCCTGTCTAGGTGGGCCACACACACATCTGTACAGATACACAGGCATGCCACAGAGCAATCTCAGGTTTGGACTCAGTGCCCTGGCTTCAAATTCCAGCCTTGCCCCTTAAAGATTGTAAGTGCTGAGAGAAAGAGAAAGTAAGAAAACAATCCCATTCACAACTGCATCAGAAAGAATAAAATATCTAGGAATAAACTTAACTGTGGACGTGGAAGACCTATACTCTGAAAACTATAAGACATTGATGTAAGAAATTGCAGAGGACACAAATAAATGGAAAGATACTCCACGCTCACAGATTGGAAGAATTAGTGGTGTTAAAATGTCCATACTACCCAAAGCAATCTACAGATTCAATGCAATAGCTATCAAAACACTAATGCCGTTTTCCCAGAACAAAGAATCCTAAAATTTGCATGGAACCACAAAAGACCCCAAACAGCCAAAGAAATCTGGAGGAAAAAACAAAACTGTAGACAACATGCCCCCTGATTTCCAAAGAAATCTGGAGGAAAAAACAAAACTGTAGACAACATCCCCCCTGACAACAAGCTATAGTAATCAAAACAGCATGGCACTGGCTCAAAAACAGACACATAGGTCAATGGAACAGAACAGAGAGCCCAGAAACAAACCTTCACATATATAATCAACTAACCAATGACAAAGGGGGCAAAAATATACAATGGGCAAAGACAGCTCTTCAATAAATGGTATTGGGAAAACGGGACAACTACATGCAAAAGAATGAAACCGGAACACTATCTTATACCACATACAAAAATTAACTCAAATGGATTAAATACTTGAAAGTCAGACTTGAAACCACAAAATTCCTAGAAGAAAACATACACAGTAAGCTCCTTGACCTCTGTCTTAGTGATATTTTTTTGGACCTGACTTCACAGGCAAGGGCAACAAAAACTAAAATAAGCAAATGGGACTACTTCAAACTAAAAAGGGTTTGCACAGCAAAGGAAACTATCAACAAAATGAAAAGACAACCTTCTGAATGGGAGAAAATATTTGCAAATCACATAAATGATAAGGAGTTAATATCCAAAAAATATAAAGAACTCCTACAATTCAACACCAAAAAAACCAAAAAACAAAAAACAAAAAACAACCTAATTAAAAAAACAGGCAGTGGTCCTAAATGGACACTTTTCCAAAGAAGACATACAGATAGTCAATAGATACATGAAAAGATGCTCAAAACCACTAATCATCAAGGAACTGCAAATCAAAAACACAATGGGATGTCACTTCATTTCACACCTATCAGAATGGCTATTTTTAAAATTTTTTTTTCAACATTTTTAATTTATTTTTGGGACAGAGAGAGACAGAGCATGAACGGGGGAGGGGCAGAGAGAGAGGGAGACACAGAATCGGAAACAGGCTCCAGGCTCCGAGCCATCAGCCCAGAGCCTGACGCGGGGCTCGAACTCACGGACCGCGAGATCGTGACCTGGCTGAAGTCGGACGCTTAACCGACTGCGCCACCCAGGCGCCCCCAGAATGGCTATTTTTAAACACACACACACACACACACACACACACACACACACACACACACAAGAAACAAGTGTTGGTGAGGATGTAGAAAAAAGGAAACCTTCGGGGACTGTTGGTGGGACTGTAAATTGGTGCAGCCACTCTGGAAAATAGTATGGAGATTCCTCAAAAAATTAAACATAGAATTAGCATATGATCCAGCAATTCCACTTCCGGTATTTATCTGAAGAAAACGAAAATACTGGAGCGCCTAGGTGGCTCAGTTGGTTAAGCATCCGGCTTCAGCTCGGGTCATGATCTCACAGCAGTTAGTAGGTTCAAGCCCCGCATAGGGCTCTGTGCTGACAGCTCAGAACCTGGAGCCTGCTTCAGATTCTGTCTCCCTCTGCTCCTCCCCTGCTTGTGTGTTCTCTCTCTGTCTCTCTCTCTCTTTCTCTCTCTCGCTCTCAAAAATAAATAAACTTAAAAACATTTTTAAAGGAAAAATGAAAATACTACTTTCAAAAGGTTTCTGCCACCCTATGTTTATTACAGCATTATTTACAACAACCAAGATATGGAAGCAACCTAAGTGTCCACCAATAGGTGAATGGATAAGGAAGATGTGGTCTATGTATGCAATAGGATACTCTTCAGTCATAAAAAAGAAAGAAATCTTGCCATTTGCAACAACATGGGTGGATCTAGAGGGTATCATGCTAAGTGAGATAAGTCTGACTGAGGAAGACAAATACCTATGATTTCACTGACATATGGAATCTAAAAAACAAGACAAATAAACAAAGCAAAGCAAAACCATACTTATAGGTACAGAGAACAGACAGATGGTTGTCAGAGGAGAGAGGATTTGGGGGTGCGCAAAATGGGTGAGGGGGATCAAGAAATACAAACTTCCGGTTGTAAAACAAATAAGTCATGAGGATGTAAGGTGCCTCGTGGGGAATAGAGACAATGATACTGGTATTAACTTTGCATGGTGCCAGATGGTAAGTAGACTTATTGTGGTGATCATTTCGTAATGTATATAAATGTTAAATCACCATGTTGTACACCTGAAACTAATATAATAATATTGTATGTCAATTATACTTCAACTTAAAAAAAATATTTTAAATTGCTTCCAAAACTTTGCTTATCCTGGTATCTCCTTCATAGTCACCTGGACAGTGTCACCTGGATAATGGGTACTTAATAATTTTCTTCACGCACTCACTTCTATCCCTCTAATTCATTTTAAAGGAACAACTTCGGGGAATCTGGGTGGCTCAGTCAGTTGAGCATCCGACTTCAGCTCTGGTCATGATCTCGTGGTCCTGAGTTCAAGCCCCACATCAGGCTCACTGCTGTAAGAGGAAAGTCTACTTCAGATCCTCGGTCCCCGTTTTTCTGCCCCTCCCCCACTTGTGTTCTCTCAAAAATAAATAAACATTTAAAAAAAAGAACAACTTCATGGAAAACCACTATCATCTGCTATAATAGGGGGAATGGTAAAAAGAATGAAAGCAAAACAATGTTACTAAATCCAAGCTAAATTCTATTACCCATCTAAGCCTCTCTTTTTGTTGAATAGAGAAATTAGCATATATTAAACTGCATTTATTCTTGCACTTGTTAGAAGAACTAAGAGAGCTTGAAAGGAAATGACTCTCACACTTCTTGCTTCAAAGCTATTCTGTGAACCACCAAAATCACTCTATTCTTTGTTCAAGTGCACACCCCACACTTCAGGAAACCTCATGCTAAGGATACAGAAATATAAGGCTGAGTGTGTCTGGTTTTGTTGTGTTGTTTTGTTTCCATTTTTCCTATCTTAGGGAGAGTGATAGCACATTGACACTTTCTCTGTCATGAACTTAGCACAGATTCCACAAGTTGCTTGAGTTCAGGGACCTTGTCTGCACCCACACTTGGCTTGCAAAGGAGGGGAGTGTACAGACACAACTTGAACTGAGAGCAAGTAAATGCATCCGTCATCTTGTCTCACTCCTTCCCTTTTCACTTCCCTAGAAGCATTCCGGTGAGGCAATATTCAGAATACAGTAATGTAAGAACCTCTTAGAGTTGACATGAGATTTAAGCGGAATCTGGGCTAATAAGTTCAATGACGCTGCGTCCTTCATGCAAAATATTCCACTCTCTCACCAGCCAACTAGCATCCACCAATCAGGCAATCCTTCCAAAAACAAATTATATTTATTGCTCCATTTTACAGATGGGCTAACTCGAAGTCCAAAGAAGTGAAAGCCATTGGCCAAGACTATGTACAGGGGTTGACATACAGCTCCAGACCCTCCAAGCTTATGCTTTTGAATTAAACAGTGGATTGGCTGGAATCACAGCTCTCGCGTGCAAACACCAGAAAAGCTGTTCTCTCTGCCAATATCATTGTTAAATATTATGTTCTTCAAATCCTCCATGAAATTCATGCTAACCTATCTCAGTTAGCTCATCCCAAAGCTGTTTATTTTGTTTGGTTAGGTTTTCTGAGGCCCTATCTGAACAAAAGTTGTAAATCAAAAGGAAAAATCTTGTATGCACTTTCTGCACATTTTGTAGGATGCTTGGCCATCCGATGTTCTGTATTTCTTGGCCCTGAAATCTCTAACACTAGGCCCATTGTATTGCACAATAGTATCAACAAATGCTACGCACTAAAGGAGGAAGGCAATGGACCTATCATCTGCTTTCTATCCCATGCAGCTTCCTAATCAATCTTTTCCTGTGATAACCTGGGGACTGAAGATACATTTAAAGTAACACAGAATTCTGTGAACATTACCCATTCTGCAAAGGCATTTTTTTTAAATCACAAAACAGGAAGTTCCAAGCCATTGAAACTCACCAGTATATTTGCTTGAAAGTCTTCTGGAACAACAAAACAGTACATGCCTATCCAGGCAAGGAGACTATTATAAAAGCAGATGTTTTGCTCACTTCCACCTCAGAGAAACACATTGTCAATTTAGTTAACATCCTCTGGTCGTTTGAACAGGCTTCTCAGGAAGTCAGCAATGATATAACTCAAGTACAATATGATCCTTATGTTGCCATTTATCTCCTACTTGTACATCTTAGCAGAAGATAGATGTGTGCGTGTGCGTGTGTGTTAAATGAATTAGAAAGAAGAAAAAATGGGTAGTTGGGCTACTCTCTACCCTCACTAAAACGTCAGCCCACAGAAGTGGGATTAAGAAACAAAGGGTGCTTGAAGGGTGGGGGCAACATCATACATGGATTATATTCCTGTCAAGGTTTTGGCATTGCCCAGTCCCACAAGAAGCACAGAGCAAATTATCCACACACTCACCCTGTATAGATCAACCACTGGGAAGATAGTCCCCAAAGTATCCCAACATCCAATGTTGGGGACCTTCATCCGCCTTTTCCAGTGATCTGGTCTTACTGTGCCTGGAGTAAAGCGACCTTGTTTTGGGTCCGTCAACTCAGGATGAGAGGTAAAAGTTGGGGATCAAAACAAAGGGCCAAAAGGAAAATGAAGAAACAGAATAAAACAAGGGGAGAGTGAACAGGCAGAAAGAAAACAAGGTAAGATAGAAAAAGGAAAAGGAAAGAAGGAGGTACAGAGTTGTGACCATAGACAAAAAGGGGCTGAGAAAAGGTGTGGTTAGGTGTCCACACGACAGTTCAGGTGAGAGAGAATCCGCCACTCAAAGGGCCATTTAGTAGGCCTATACAGCACTGCCAGCTTCAGGACAGGGACAATAGGAGCAAATAAATGCACACACTCCTTAAGTGTTATTACAGGAGGGGAAATTTGCATTACTGATGGAATTAACTTTAGTCCTCCCAAAATAAATAGACCTTAGTCATCACACTAAATATTCCCAGTGTCTACAGCACAAACACACACATGTGCACGTGTGCTCCCTCTCTCTCTCTCTCTCTCTGTCTCACACACACACACACACACGCACACACACACACACACAACTTTGCTGGAAAAAACATAAACAAGTTTATCAGTCAGTGCTAATAGAACAAGTTTTATCCCCGATTTACAGAGTTTCGGAGGGCATGCTGTAGGAAGTGTTTTTAAGCTAATGTGTTCGTAAAAGAGCAATGCAAATAAGTTTATCAGAGTCACTATGAAGCCCACATCCCCTGGCCGACTCACCCAGACTCTTGTTTAAATAGCTAAACTCTCTATCTTGCTACTGTTAACCAAGCCTCACTGGTAAGGGTAACGGAGGGCCTGGAGCGGAGGGTAGAAGGGTCCAAGCTCCAGTCAACCTTCCTCTCTCTCAAGACCCCAATGCCACCCAAGTAGCACCAAAATTGCAAGGCAGCCAGACATCAGTGGGATGTGAACAAAGGGCCAAAGGGTCTCTTTTTTAAACGTCTGCTTGGGGCCTTGCAAACCCAGAATTTAACCTTGTGCTACTGGGGTAATGTTCATTTGGGAATACTTAAGCTTAAATTACTCTTAAATCACTCCTCTGCGCTAGACACACCCAACTCTTGGCAGCAAACCAGAGGCGGGAGGGATGCACCACCCAGGACCCACTATTCAAACCCGAAACTTGAAAGGCCTCGAAACCCAAAAAGTAAACACAGCTTCTTAATCACTTTTTAAAATCATCTGCTTTCTCTATCACTAGCACCTTGTTTTTCTGTCGAGCAGGACCAAGTAGAAGTCAGGAGTGAAAGGCTAGTCCAGGCTGGGCTGTGTGTGGAAGAGAGGACGACACAGAGCGACGAGCAGGCAGATCGGCCTGTGTGGGCTCACAGGGCATCGCTCCCAGGAATGGGAAGAGCCTCACGTTGGGCCAGGGCCAGGCTGCCACTTGGCCATTTATGAATGCTGTCACTTTGTGAAAGTTACTTAACTTTCTGTGTGTCTGTGCCTCTATTTCCTCATCTACGAAATGAAGATAATATGCAATGTCTAACTCCTAGGACCATTGTGAGGATTAAGTGAGTTCTTATACATAAGAGTTTAGAACAGCACCTATTAGCTTAGATTAGTATTGTTACCGTTATTCTTACTACCGTAATCATTCTTAGTTTATAACCCATGGATTACTCCAGCTTGCCTACCAAACTGAATACACACCCCTTGGTGCAGCATTCAAGGTTTGAACCATCTGCCCCAACCTACTTTTATAGCCTCATCTCCCACTACTACCTGCCATGTGCCATATGCTGGAAACAAAAGAGATGGTTCATCATTGCCTGGACACAGCTCACAGTTCCTCAATTCAGCTCATGAAATTTCCTCTGCTTCACCCCCCTCCACCTTTCTAACTATCAGAAGCAGATCCATCTTTCAAGAGCATTCTAAAGTGCTGCCCATTCTCTTAGCTTGAATGTCCAAATAGTCACTGAATGTGTAAAATCCAACCTCTAGTCAGTTCTGTTGTTTCTCATCTGATGTGGCTTCCAAAGCCTTTATAATCTTTTTCACCCTCTTCTTCATATACTCTGGTTGTCAATGTCCTTCCAAAGCAGCAACCAACATTGTGCACAATACTCTGAATATGCCCTGACTAATCCAGAGTATAAAGGGACATGTCATTTTCATAACTAATTTATTTCTTTATTGCACCCTAATATAATGTCAGCTTTGGAGAAGCCGCATGCTATCGCTGATACAAGCTTCTGTTCCACTAAACATTCTTCACTGAAACCTTCACATAATTATGCCACTGATTTTTTAATTCGAAATGAACAACTTTAAATTTGTGTCCACTGAGTGGCACCTTGTAGGTCCCAGGGCAGAGTTCCAGTTTGACAAAATAATTTGGAACATATTTTGTTATCTTTTGCATTGGCTATATCTTCCAGTGAAGTCATCTGAAAAGTATTCCATCTGCGTCATGGATACCAATGTGAAATAATATAGGAAGAAGGACAGATTATTGCAGCCATCAATTAAAGAGTCTCCCCAGCCTGACAGATCCACAGACCTCAAGATATGCTTATTTCATCAACTGTCTAACTCACCCAGCCCACTTTCATGACCTTATCCACAAAGACTTAATGAAACTTTATAAAATGCTTTCCTAAAATCAAAGTTTTCAATGCCTATACAACTCCCCTAGCAATAATCTCTTTTTCTCTTAAGAGTAAGGGGTTATTTTACTGTGACAAACATTACCACTCTTTTCTAATACTCCAAAACAATGCCTGGATACATTTTTCATGGACTATAAAAAAAAAAAAATGAGACACCAATTGGGAAGGCTCACAATTCAGTGATAGGAAGAAACCCAGAAATCCCAACCAGTCTAGGATATTTATATCTATTGAATCTAAGGGTCAGAAGAACTTCTGAATACAGTACAGCCACTCCTTAGCAGTTTATAACTGCCAAGCTGGAGAGTACAGCTCCTGGAACCTTTAGACTTTCGAAAGGTTTTAATCCTACCCTTGGTTGGCCTCCCAGATTATATTAGGTGAGCCATACAGCAAACTAGGAAGAGTTAAGGTCTCTTGGCATCGGTCTCCTGATATTTCAGAAAATCTTCAGTCATGATTCCAGATTCCTCCCTCAGGACTTGCATCCACTGAGAAAGGCATCTCCCTGCTCCCACCATGATCCAGAGCAAACAAAGACAACCTCTGGATGGAGCAAACATTCCTGTGTGACTGGACCTGGCCTAGCATTCTAGACTGTGATCTGTTCCTTTTTAATAGACTAGCAGTAGCTAGTCTCCCAAAATGCTCCCCCATGAACCATGAGCCTTGATATTCATGCCCTTGTGTAGTCCCCTCCCCTTGAATCTGGGCTAGTCCTATGATATATGATATGATATATGATATATGATATATGACTAACAGGAAACAGCAGAAGTGACAGAGCATGACTTTAATGCTAGGTCATAAAAAGCCTTACATCTTGGGATGCTCCGCCAGCAATCCAGCCACCATGCCGACTGCAACTACACAACACCCCAAGTAAGAACCACCCAGCTGAACTCAGTCAACACCCAGAATGGCAAGAAATAATAATAAACTCGTTTTAAGCCACTAAGTTTTGGGTTGCTTTGTTACACAGAAATAGATAACTGGATGCGGGCCCAAGATGGAGATTGTGGATGCCAAAATCTACTTTATTTAAGGAAATGCCAAAGATGACCCCAGAGTTAAGGACTTACAGCCACGTTGCATTGGGCCTCAGATATTGAAGGGCAACGATTGACCTCAAACTCTGAAATAAAGATCTACCAGAAAAAATGAGTTCTCTGACACTGTGTCCTAGAGACTATTGGAGAATATCACACAACAGCAAAAATCTTACTATATTTCAAATACACTCAACGACATTCAATAAATCGTGTTTCCGTTACATGTGATCTTTAAATTTTAATTTTTTAATGTTTATTTATTTTTGAGAGAGAGAGAGAGCACGAGCGGGGGAGGAGCAGAGAGAGAACGAGACACAGAATTCGAAACAGGCTCCAGGCTCTGAGCTGTCAGCACAGAGCCCGACACGGGGCTCGAACTCACAAACTGCAAAATCATGACCTGAGCCGAAGCTGGACGCTCAACCAACTGAGCCACCCAGGTGCCCCTGATCTTTAAATTTTAAAATCTGAAATAATTTTTCTCTAACTTGTAGAATCTTGGTTGGATTAGAGGAGCTACTCTTCAAATTAAACAAATCATTATATGTTTACAACCATGAGCTCATAAAATATTAAAAATGCCATTCATTCAAAATTATTCTGCACATAGTACAGGATATGGATATGCAACTGGAGTCAAAGGAGACAGACTCTGCTCTCATGGAGTTTGCAATCCAGTATGAAAGATAGACTCTAAACAAGTAGGCAAATGATTACAACTTTGACATGGAGTACAGTAATGAAGAAGCAATGGCAGAACAGAGAAAATTCTAAGGAAGTTCTCTTTGGAAAAGAAGTATTTCATCTGAACCTAAAGGATAAGAAAAGGTTCCAAAGTACTTTATATAGGTTAAAGGACTTGAGAGTTAAGACTCTTAGATAATTAGAGTGAACTGTATTTTTTTTTTCATTGACTTGTCTATGCTCTAAGGGCACTTCAAAGTCTTCTGCTGGAATTTGGACTCATTTTTCGAGTATCTTAAAGCCTCCTTGCAACTAACTACTCGCCTTGTCTACTCTTCTGCTTTGTCTTATTCTTCAAGGCTCCTCCAATGCAGACTGCATACTATTGTTCTCACTCTGCTCATAGCCCTTCTTTGTGACCCTCTTGCACACATTCTCCTGACTTCGTCCCCAACAGCCCTCCCACACATGACTGGTGGTGTCTGTCCCCTGCAACCACTACCATGACCCCAAGAAAGAGCACCCTACCTCGTACCCCACCTGAGCCTCAGCGCTCACCTGCTCCTCAAGAGACAGGGACCTTCACATCTAACAAGAAATTATTTATTTACTAGTTTAAACTGTTTTTCTGAAGTTATTTTTAAGTAATATATGGACTTTTGATCACATCAGTGAGTCCAATGGCAATAGAGGGTTCACACATCTGCTTCAGCACAAATCAACGTGTGCCTGACATCAAGACCAGGTTCCCTGGTGTGGTTGACATGGTTAGTTGCCTCCCCAACATTCACTCCATTCCTCTCCCTCTGTGCGGCATGGGTGGGATTAACATCTGTGGCAGAGTCGGCTGTCTGACCACCAGAGATTCATACTCCCTTCTACAATGTGAGTGCAGGCTGGGAAGCAAATGCCCGCCAAGGACCACATTTCACATTTCACCACATTCTTGACCTAAGAGGGGCCATGTGACCAGTTCTCACCAATAGAATATGAGCAGAAGAGATGCTGGTTACTCCTGGGCTAAAGAAAGTAAGAAGGGCAAGTGTCTTCCCCAAGGTCTCTTTCTCTTTGCAGCAACTTTGGGAGCTGTGTGTTGATGATGGAGAAACTCTAAGATACTAAGATCCCTGAATAACCTCTTGGAGGTGAACCAATCATTAGGACTAGGAACATTTACATTAGTCTATGAAAAGACTGAGAAATAAATGTTCATTTTGTTGTGTTAAGCCAGAGAGAATTTGGAATTTATCTGTTACAGCAGCTAGCTTCTCCATATTAATGCATAGCCCTCCAAGCTCCAGGGATGGGCATGTATCCCAGGTCTGAGTCAATCAGTGCATAGGGTTCCTCCAGCCACGGAAGTTTCTTCAGAGGCTGACATACTGCTTAAATCAGTCCAATTAAAGGAGAGGTTATTTTTTTTTCAAATTTTTGGAGAAAAGAAGCCTTCTATCTCCCATTTGAATAAGAAAGCAAATAGTAAAGCATTTTTGCAACAGTCTGAGGATAAAGCCGACATTCAGAGGAAAGAAGAGCAAATTGAAAAAAATGATCAAACTATACCTGAAGCATAATGAAAAAATTACATATAAATTTTTTAGTTTTATAAGCTAATAAATGTCTTTTATTTCTTAAGCTACTTTAAATTTGTTTTCCTTTTTGGGGCGCCTGGGTGGCTCAGTCGGTTAAGCGTCCGACTTCAGCTCAGGTCACGATCTCGCGGTCCGTGAGTTCAAGCCCCGCGTGGGGCTCTGGGCTGACGGCTCAGAGCCTGGAGCCTGTTTCCGATTCTGTGTCTCCCTCTCTCTGCCCCTCCCCCGTTCATGCTCTGTCTCTCTCTGTCTCAAAAATAAATAAACGTTAAAAAAAAATTTTTTTTTTTTAAATAAATTTGTTTTCCTTTTTAACAACTGGTATCTTTCCGGTATCCTTGATTATATGTGAAACTCCTGCAAGCCATGTAAGAAAAAGAAATAAATGAAAACCAATTACAATATTAAATATAGTTCAGAGTTCACAAAACCCCAAGTACATATAGGATATGTAATTGGTACATCAATAAGACACTAATCAAAATTCACAAATATTTGTATTTATATTGGTCAGAATAAGCTAGATATCAGTCAGAATAGGCTAGGTTCTGCTGCAGTAAGATAACCCCCAAATCTCCATGGCTTATAACAGAAGTTTATTTCTTGCTTATGTTATGCTATGTGTCTCATTCTAGGATCAACTATGTCTCAGCTCCATCTTTCCTCCAGGCCCTAGACAACCAAAATAACTTCTATCTGGAACATGTGTGCTCCCATAACAGAGAAAAAAGACAAAACATGGTAAGCCACATGTTGAATGTTTTAAACTTCTGTCTGTCCACAGATATTGGTTAGAATAAGCCTGGAGTCATAAGGGAGGAAAGTAATTCTCCGCCAGGAAAAGGCAGTAAATATTTACTTTGAAAAATAGTCAAATATTTCATTCAAATTTTTAATTCAAAAATTATTCAAATATTTTATTTGAGGGAAAAGTCTGCCATAGTACCTAACGTTGATAAACCATACACTATGGTTTATCAATTAAGACCTCAAAGGATACAAAAATGAACTAGTGGGACCTCATCAAAATAAAAAGCTTCTGCACAGCGAAGGAAACAATCAGCAAAACTAAAAGGCAACCGACAGAATGGGAGAAGATATTTGCAAATGACATATCAGATAAAGGGTTAGTATCCAAAATCTATAAAGAACTTATCAAACTCAACACCCAAAAAACAAATAATCCGGTGAAGAAATGGGCAAAAGACATGAATAGACACTTCTCCAAGGAAGACATCCAGACGGCCAACTGACACATGAAAAAATGCTCAACATCACTCATCATCAGGGAACTACAAATCAAAACCACAATGAGATACCATCTTACACCTGTCAGAATGGCTAACATTAACAACTCAGGCAACAACAGATGTTGGCGAGGATGTGGAAAAAGAGGATCTCTTTTGCGTTGTTGGTGGGAATGCAAGCTGGTGTAGCCACTCTGGAAAACAGTATGGAGGTTCCTCAAAAAACTAAAAATAAAACTACCCTACGACCCAGCAATTGCACTACTAGGTATTTATCCAAGGGATATAGGTGTGCTGTTTTGAAGGGACACATACACCCCCATGTTTATAGCAGCACTATCAACAATAGCCAAAGTATGGAAAGAGCCCAAATGTCCATCGATGGATGAATGGATAAAGAAGATGTGGTATATATATACACAATGGAGTATTACTCAGCAATCAAAAGGAATGAAATCTTGCCATTTGCAGCTACGTGGATGGAACTGGAGGGTATTATGCTAAGTGAAATTAGTCAGAGAAAGACAAAAATCATATGACTTCACTCATATGAGGACTTTAAGAGACAAAACAGATGAACATAAAGGAAGAGAAACAAAAATAATATAAAAACAGGGAGGGGGACAAAACAGAAGAGACTAATAAATATGGAGAACAAACTGAGGGTTACTAGAGGGGTTGTGGGAGGGGTGATGGGCTAAATGGGTAAGGGGCATTAAGGAATCTAGTCCTGAAATTATTGTTGCACTATATGCTAACTAATTTGGATGTAAATTTTTAAAAATTAAAAAAAAATGACCTAAAAGGATAATCATGATCCAACCTTATTGTTGGCCCACAAATCAGAATATGAAAATAAAGTTCACCTAAGATCGGAATAAATCAGGCCATTAATAATTACTAAAAATTCTTCTCTAAAACATT
The DNA here is from genome assembly GCF_028018385.1 of Neofelis nebulosa. Taxonomy (NCBI): domain Eukaryota; kingdom Metazoa; phylum Chordata; class Mammalia; order Carnivora; family Felidae; genus Neofelis; species Neofelis nebulosa. Next base: position 62,824,719 of record NC_080786.1, read on the forward strand.
GTCTCTAGAGGCGCCTGGGTGGCTCAGTCGGCTGAGTGTCCGACTTCGGCTCAGGTCATGATCTCACAGCTCGTGAGTTCAAGCCCCGCATCAGGCTCTGTGCTGACAGCTCAGAGTTGGAGTCTGCTTCAGATTCTGTGTGTATCTCTCTCTCTGCCCCTCCCCCACTCGTGCCACGTCTCTGTCTCTCAAAAATAAACATTAAAGAAATTTTTTTTAAACATTGTCTCTTACTATTCTAAAATTGTGATGATTAGTACTGAGGTGCTGGTCAGTAGAAGGCAGAACCAGAAAAAAATATCCATGCCTTAATTGAGTTTGAAGAGAAATCTATCTATAGGAGTAGTTCATCTCACTGCATTATTCTAATATTTGACTTTACTATTGGACTTCTCATCTATAAGAGGGGGCCGTGACAATAGCTTTACAGAAGTCATAGGACCGAACAGGATTTTACTGTGGATTTCAAAGTACCAGGCATAGTATAAATATGATTTCACTGAGATAGCCCAACGCCCCTTTGATGGAGGTAGTCTCATCTCTTAAAGAAGTGAAGTTGATGTCCAAGGTTGCAGAACTACCACAAAATCCCAAAACCTATACTTCCCATATGTCAAGGTTTGCTAGACAAGAGACAGGATCTGATCTCACCAAAATTGTGAGGAAGTGCTTCCAAGTTTACCACATTGTCGCTTCCCCAGTCAATGCAAGCCTTCAGGGAAAGCTCAGACACTCCCGGGGGGATAAAAGTCAATGTGTTCTAGAGACCATGAAGCTTTTGACCAACCACCCAAAGCCTCAGCAGTGACGTTCCAGGCCTCCACAGACAAGAAACAGCTGCACTGGATGAGCAGAAGTCTTTCCACATAGGAGTCCTGCCACCTGCAATGCGAAAGGCCACCTTGAGATGGGAGTTGAAGAAAATGGGGGGGGGGGGGTGGAAAGAGAGGCAGAAAATGGGAGGAAATCTGTCCAGTGGTCAAGAAAGCCTCAGAAGGTGAAAACCCCAGACCAGAGCAAGACTAAGGAGTCAAGAGGTCAGTTGCTGAGGTCTAAGGAAGTGGGCTGGAATCATAGCAATGACAAGAAGCAGGAAGGGACTCAGAGTTATCTCAGGGCATGGTCGGCTGAAAGAAAATCAATCCATGTATGACTGCTCTCTATTTGCATAGGGCACAGATATGGGTGAGTCAGTACTTCTGCGTGACTTTAACCCCATCAAGCCAACTCCTTACTGATAAGATTGCACCTTCTGTGCTCCTGTGCAGTGGGGAGATTTGGCACTGTTCACCAAAGGTTTCACTACCTCTGAATGAAATAAATAACGTCTGTTGTCTTTCATTTCCCCTGCAAATTATTCCATGTGATCTATCTACAACCTGCAATTATGGGGCATTATCACAAGCATATTATCCAGAGGAGCTACAGGAACATGCTGGCTAATTCAATGCCAATGTGTACGCCGTTTTTCGGCTAACAAAGCACTTTCCACTATAGTAGCTCATTTGAACCTTGTGCCAATTCTACAGAACAGTTACTCTCATTCCCACTTTATAGATGAGAAAGCTGAGGTTGAGAGCTGTTAACTATTTGGTCAAAATCTCACAGCAAGTGGCAGAGGCAGAATTTGAATAGGATCTTCTGACAATAGTACATTGCTCTGAGGGGAAAAATTCCAAAATAGGAGAACAATTGTGGGAATCGGCAAAGAGGAATGCATCCGAACGGAGAAGGTCCCTATGACAGCTGTAAAATTATTTCAAGGAGAAATGAAGACAAATTGGAATTAAGCTCTCTTTTAATTATACATTTACCGGTGATCTGTCATTGAGAAAGAACTAATACATAGAGTATCAATTTTCAGTAAATATAAATGGCAAAAAAGGCATTTAATGAATTGCAAATGACAGTGTTTCTAAGAGTAGTTATCAATCACCAGTAAGGGCCTTCCCATTTATTAGTGATATATTTCATTTCAGCAAAGAATCTAACAGGAATGGCTTAAAGAGAACACAGGGATGATGCAGATGGTGACTGGGAAGATAGGCATGAAAAATAAAATTTCTGCTTTATCCATTTCAAATGTGAAGGCAAGACAAGGAAAGGACCATATTTGCAAGTGGAACTTTAAAATGGATAACTGGGGGTGCCTGGGTGGCGCAGTCGGTTAAGCGTCCGACTTCAGCCAGGTCACGATCTCGCGGTCCGTGAGTTCGAGCCCCGCGTCAGGCTCTGGGCTGACGGCTCGGAGCCTGGAGCCTGTTTCCGATTCTGTGTCTCCCTCTCTCTCTGCCCCTCCCCCGTTCATGCTCTGTCTCTCTCTGTCCCAAAAATAAATAAAAAACGTTGAAAAAATAAATAAATAAATAAATAAAATGGATAACTGATGAGGGGCACCTGGGTGGCTCAGTCAGTTAAGCATCTGACTCTTGATCTTGGCTCAGGTCATGACCTCACAGTTTGTGAGTTCGAGCCCCACGTCAGGCTCTGCACTGACAGTACAGAGCCTGCTTGGAGTTCTCTTCCCCTCTCTCTGCCCCTATCCCACTCGTGTGCTCCCTCTCTCTCTATCTCTCTCTCAAAAATAAGTAAACATTAAAAAAATGGTTAACTGATGAAATGTTACGAAAACAGCAAACTCATCAACTGTAAGGTATGTTCTTGCGCCAACAACAACAACAAAGGAAAAAAAAGAAAAGAAAAAGCAAAGAAACTTGGCCAGAAGTAAAGAGCAGTTCAGAGAAGACAAAAGGCAAAAAGGCCATCTACTGAAGAGTCACCATGGTTATAGAGAGGACTGCAACACGCTCCCAGTTGCCAAATTACCTCAGAGACGGAGCCTACCGATTCACACAGCCACAGGTATTTTCCCTGGCCAGAGTTTTATTCAAAACAATTTTTTTTTTTTTAAAGTACTCTTACACTCCCTTCCCCTACCTCATCCTGCTGACCTGTCAAAAAAAAGAAAAAGAAAAAATCAGTCTCTTTGGTCAACTGACTGATTTTAATATTGTTATAAAGTATTAATAGTTTGTTCTGGATGTGCTAGGAAAGCCACCATGCAAAGGATTTAGGGCAGTGTGAAATTATCAGGGGGCCATAAACCTAATAGCATCTCTCCAAGCTATTACAGAGGCACAGTTCAGGAAAGAAATGTCTGCAATCACAAAACTGGAAAAGAGAGAGTTGCAGAGGAGGGCAAAAAAATATCTACACAAGGTTACTGGAATCAGTCAATCAAGTTTCGCCTTTCTTCTAAGTTTTAAATGACCGATTTATTTTAGCCACATATAAACCAGGGTGGAAATGTCTGCAGCCACCTCTGACGCAAACCCAATTGCCATTTTCCCCAGGAAATCTAAGAATTCAACTTCTCATTCAAATAACACTGCATATTTATGAAGCCAGAGTCTAATTAAATTACATCAGTCATCAATCCGATTTTGTTAAACTTCCTTTTCACAGAATTACTAGTAGGGATGTGTGAATCCCCAAATATGAATGTTGAAATATTGAACTATTAGCACTATGTTTTCTAAACAAACCCTCTTATAAGCACAGCTGGCTGGAGCCTTGCACATCTTCTCCCTCCCGCACACCTATGTTTTTCCTCCACATGCCTGCTTCTGCCCTCCTGTCTTCCACCTCACTGGTCCCATAACCCAAATGGCACAAAAGTGTGAATGAGCAAAAACCAATTTTGTTATTACTACCATTTCCTTCTGCTTACTCTCAAAACAGAAGCTGCATAAGGGAGAAATAGGTCACATACAAAATTATTAAAGGGATCCTTCATGCAAAATCATTCACCAAATGGGAGCTTCATAAACATTGACTGAAGACGCCATGACAATTCTGGCCCGGCCCTTGTGTCTTCGTCTCCAGGGGGCTCTGGATTGGGCCTATCTTTTAGAACACAGCTTCCCATTTTATCTCAATGGCATTTAAAAAGCTCTAAAGCAAAAATAATATTTAATGCTTTGAGAGTGAAATGAGGAATTTCTGCATAGTAGAAAAGACGCCTCTCTACAATAGATGCTCCACTCCCATAAAATAAGGCACAAAATTTCCCCTGATAGCAACGGATATACGCGGTCTAGTAGCTAAGAAACCTTTCCTTAGTTCCACCCTTCCCATATGGGTGGCCTGGAAAAAGTTACCCTCGTCTTCCTAATTTCAAGCCTCAGCTGCAGAATAGAATCATTCTATTTTCTCTAGTTGACCATATAGCTTTTGAGAAACTGTTCTTGCATCGCAGCTTAGAATGCCCTTAAAATATCTCAAATACGTGTGATTCGAAAGCCTCATTCCTGAGGCTAGAAAATTATACTCTCAGTTCCTGTCATTTTATATTTTATATTCATCTTACACTGGCATTCTAATCAAAATAAACATTCAAAAGCTCTTATAAAAACATGGCTTTAATCTCTCTTTTAAACAATTGAACCACCTTCTCCCTTCACACCTGGTTTGAAGAAAACTAAAAATTACGGAATGCAGGTGATCACTCTGAAGGAAAAAAACAAAAGGGCAATTAGATTAAATATCATTGGGATAAGCTGGACAACCCAAATGAAATTCCTAAAAGGATTTGTGCAACACAGTTGATAATTTTGAAATATACAACTTAAACTAAAAATGAAGGAGGGCCCCTCAGGCGTCCAAAGATATACACAAGCACACACTTTATAAATACACACTCAGGCCTTTCTACTGGCTTATTCCTGTCTTTCAGTAAGACCATTCTCCTTCACCGTAAGTGCACACAAACGTCAGTGTTCCTTAACGCACTCTGTTTGGGTGTTCACCCCACTGAGCTCAACGAAACCTCTGGAACCACTGGACACGTTGGGAAAATGTGCACTCAGGTGCAACAGAACATACCTGGACCATCCAACAACATTGAATATGTTTATTTAATGAATTTTCATGTATATGGAAGCGAGTGACTGATAGCACTGATTAAAACTAGCCAGGGAACACCTGGGTGGCTCAGTCGGTTAAGCGTCTAACTCTTGATTTTGGCTCAGGTCATGATCTCGCGTTGCCTGAGATGGAGCCCCTCAATGGGGTGCATGCTGACAGCGAGGAGTCTGCTTAGGATTCTCTCTCTCACTCTCCCTCTGCCCCTCCCCCGCTCATGTGCACTCTCTCTCTGTTTCTGTCTCTCCCAAAATAAATAAATTAACTTAAAAAAAAAAAAAAAAAACTAGCCAGGCATAAGGGTCATTGGCATTCAACGTCCAAAGTTCCTAAAATATAGCACAATCCCAACTTTTCTGCTTTTGAACATGTCTGGATAGAGACATTTATTTTTTGCAATTCCTTCTCTGCTGTCCCAACATGCCTCCTCTAGAATTTCCAGTGCTCCCTTTGCATGGGAAGGTTGTCAGAAACATTTGTGTGTGGGATTCTAGAAAAACAAAAGACAAAAGTGACTAACAATACTAAAAATGCTCTCTCACAAAGCAGCTGTGGATTTTGTTGTTTTTTAATCTAAAACACTATTTTCTCTTTAGAAATGGCCACCAGACCGAATGGTCAAAAAGATGTCACAGCTCCTGGACTCAAAAGATCATCCACTGTCTGTGACGAAGTCTCCCCAACAATGGCCTTTCACAACTAGAAATCTCTCACCAATTATTGTGACAAAGGCCAGAAATCACAGGGGAATGCAACTACTAAGAGAATATTTCCAACTTCCAACCCTATGCCTGAAAAAGCTGAAAGAGAGCCTTACATTAACACATATATAACCTTGGGGTCACCCCCAAAGGTAGCATTTGGAGCCATCTTGCTATCTCTATCTCCCTAATTCTTTAATTACAATTACCTTCTTCTTCCCAGTTTCTTATACCCGGGACTCATTGCTCCCCACCACCTGAGCTTCGTCCTCAGCGATTCTGATGTAATTGTTTTAGGGTGGATCCCAACCATTGGTATATAGAAGCTCTCCAAGTAATTCTCAGCAGTCATATTTGAGTGACTACCTTCTCTTAACCTGTCCACTGCCCTCTTTAAAAAACAAGCAAAAAATGGACGAGATCTGAGAACTCATTAGCCTCTTCCTTATTTAAATCTTACAGATTATTCAATTGTGCAACTAGCCAAATACTTCATTGCAAGGCCCTAGAGAACTGGATATTCAAATAAATTTGAAGATAGGTAACAGGACTTGGTTTCAGATGTTGTGCATGGAGGAAAGATTCAGAAAGTTGTCGCTTGCTTCCTTGCCTTACAAATATACTAGTGACAGGGGTGCCTGGGTGGCTCAGTGGGTTAAGTGTCGGACATGATCTCAGGTCATGGGTTAAGCTCAGGTCATGATCTCACAGTTCGTGGGTTCAAGTCCCACATCCAGCTCTCTGCTGACAGTTCGGAGCCTGGAGCCTGCTTGGGATTCTCTGTCTCCCTCTCTGCCCTTCTCCCACTCATGCTCTGTCTCTCTCTGTCTCTCAAGGGTGAATAAATGTAAAAAAAAAAAACATTTTTTAAAAATATATATACCAGTGACCTTAGGAAAGTTAGAGTCACGGTGCATTGTTTAGAAAACTGAAATCTGTACTATCCACTAGCAAGTTGTACGGTATAATTAGTTTGGTGATTTCAGGCAATGAAGTAATGATGTCTCTCATAAACCACTCATTCAACAGAGATTTGTAGAGTTCCCTAAATAAAACTGAAAACATAAAGTGATGGAAAACCACACTGCAGATAACTCTGGGAAGAAAATGAAAGACAAAGAGATAACCAGCCCTTGTCATGAACCAACAATTGCCCATAGAGCTGCAGCAAAATTCCTCTTTACTAAAAGTTGTATGAAATCACTTCTTTAAATTAAGGTGTCCTCTATCCAAAATCTTATTGCCTTTTATGAGCTCTGGAATGTTCAGGCAATGTAATGTTCCACTTTTATATCCAGATGAGAAAAATAAAGCAGTGGAGTGTTCAGATCAAGTTCTTGGCTTCAGCGTAAATCAGATCCCGCCTGGATCCCAACTCTGCACTTGGGACTGAGAGGCCTATGGTAAATAAGTAACGTGTCTCCAGTGCCCTCATCTCTAAACCAAGATAATAATATTCCCCACCTCACAGAAGTATGAGAACTAGCCCTAATAATGCATGAATACTCAATAATCTTGATTAGTACTATTACTTATTGTTGTTATTATAAATTAGCTTTATTCTACAGACAGAGAAACTGAGGCACAGAGAGGTTAAGTAGTTTGTCCATGGGGACACAGTAAGGTAGTAATAGAGCCAAGACTTCAGCCTGAATAATGTGGCTCCAGAATCTGCACGTTTAATCCCTCCCTAGCATTTTTGATATTCAATCACTTTTAGAACTTTTCAACAGCACATTAAATTTATGCAGCTCCTTACACCTTACACAAGGTTCCGTATGTCATAGTATTTTAACATTACTAGTCTGGAGAAAGCCAAAGCAGAGGTTGTTATTGTTCCTCTCTTATTCGTGAGGATGTTGAGCTCAGAGGGTTAGTGCCCTGCTCAAGGACACCAGGTTAATGAGTAGCAAAGTAGGGACTCAGACCGTCCCGAGTCCTCAGGCAGCATCATCCACCAGAAGAGATGCTCATGGACCCAAAGTATACCAAAATTTCGAGATGATCACACCTAAGGAAAAAATAAGAGCCTCTCTTTCAAACAAATAGGGCTTAATGAGCGGCAGAGCATTTTCCTGTTAGGAAAGTTATTACTGATTGTCAAGTCCACATAATGAGAGGTTATGATGTGGTCAGGTGAATCAAGTGGTAGTGTTCCACACACCCTGGTAGCAGTCTACAAGCCCCAGACAACACTGCCCAGACAACACCACCAATTCACTTGGAAGGTTTCCTAAGATGCAGCTCATTGTATTAGGTATCAGAGTATTTCCTTTCTTTTTTTTTTTTTTAATTTTTTTTTTTGACGTTTTATTTATTTTTGAGACAGGGAGAGACAGAGCATGAACGGGAGAGGGTCAGAGAGAGAGGGAGACACAGAATCTGAAACAGGCTCCAGGCTCTGAGCAGTAAGCACAGAGCCTGACGCGGGGCTTGAACTCACGGACAGTGAGATCGTGACCTGAGCCGAAGTCGGACGCTTAACCCACTGAGCCACCCAAGTGCCCCTCTTTCTTTTTTTTTTTTAATGTTTATTTATTTTGAGGGAGAGACAGAGACAGAGTGTGAGCAGGGGAGGGGCAGAGAGAGATACAGAATCTGAAGAAGGCTCCAGGCTCTGAGCTGTCAACACAGAGCCCGATGCAGGGCTCGAACTCACGAACCACGAGATCGTGAGATCATGACCTTAGCCAAAGTCGGACGCTCAACCAACTGAGCCACCCAGGAGCCCCAAAGAGTATTTCCTTTCTTAAGGGTAAAACCTTGGTGACTGAGATTACCATCACTCAAGGGCAGGAAGAGAGATGTGATACAGAGATCATGAGGTCCTTTGAAAGCCCTAGATGCGTAATGCTTTTTACCTTGACATTTCCCAGCCTCTTCAGATCCATCTACCCAGTATTTTTACAGCAGAGAAACAAAGATACAATGCTGCTTCATGGGTCAAATGACATCTATGCTGGTATTTTAATACTGCAACATTGTCAATAGGGTGCCTACATCATTAGCATCTTAAGCGTTTAAGCAAATGGGGAGTTTGCTCAGGATTTCAAACTGCACCCAGCAGTCATGATGTTGGATGCACTGATTTCTGTGCCAAGTCTAGTGGCTGGAACATTGGCTTGGACACATATACCCAGCACTGCAAGATGGTTGGCAAAGAGAATTGGAAGAAAGGGCAGTGCTTTTTATCCTTATTTCTGTTTTACAAACAACAAAATCACATGCTGGCCTGAGACACAAGCCACTTCTCTGAGTTCATGTCAGTCTTTGAGTAGCACTATCTGCTACTAGATAAAAACTGAACCTAAAAGTAAGATGTATCTTTTGAAACCACACTAACTTCTGTCCGGGCATTTCAACCAGATCTTTGGTCTCAGACCAAAGCATGGGAAGCATGCTCAGACTAAGCATGGGAAGAATAATTGCCCCTATGTGCAGACCCAAGGCTATGGGGCATTCACCCCGACTATGCCCTCCATCCTACTCAGTCATTGCAATCAGCATTGCCTTCACCACAAACCAGTGAGATACGCAGACCTTCGGGGAAACATCTCATTGCCCTTGTAATACACAAATTTCCTTTAAACTAGGTATTTGAAGGTTCGAAAGACAGCCTTAAAACGCATTAAACTCATGCAAACTTTAGCTCTCAAATCTGAAATGTATATTTTCTTCTGATGTTAGAGGAGTACACATTAAAGAATTTTTTGCAAGAATAGATGTGAAATGAGGGTATGCCACTGGTCATGTGCTACCACCCAGACCATTGTGATTCAACAGGAATAAAGCTGTTTCCCTTGGCCCTTGTCCCACTCTACTGAAACCATCTATTCATGTCTGTCTCTCCCAATAGACTAGAAGTTCCTCAAGGGCAGGACACATATTTTATTTCTCTTTGTATACTCAGTGCCCAACACAGGCTGATGCACATATATTCATAAATATCTGTTTAAATGGACTAAATTATGAGTCCAGAAACCTAACATGTTCTTCTGATGCTGCCACCAACCTAGTGTTTACAGATCAAACACAAAACTCTGCCTCCTTCCATATACAAACGGCTTTGTGCTGGCTTCCAGATTGTGAAGCCAGCTCCATGTAATATGTAGCATCTATAAATGCATTTGACAAAATGATGTAAAATAGAATACTTCTACACCTTAGCTGTTCTGCCCTAGTAGAGAATGAGACAAGCTGAATACGCCTGCCGTTCTGTAAATTTCAATGTACCACACTTAAAACACTTAAAAATCGTTCTCCTCATTTAGCTCTCTGCTCAGAGAGGTGTTCTCTGTCCACCCTTCTAAAATAAGACCTGTGTATGATCTCCAGCAAGCTACCTTGCTTTATTTCTTCATACCAGAAGTCATTAGAAAAAGCCTGATTTTGTTTTCAAGTATCTTGAATGAAAACCATATCAACATTAACGCACAAGTCATTTAGCGGGGCAGGCAATGACCTCCACATCTGACAGGTATTAAGAGAAACAAAGTATAGTGTTATTTTCAGATGTAAGACCCCAAACACTTTGAATGGCATTGCAGCTTGGTGGGTGTGTGACTTCACAATGTTAGCAAAGTATTTGAAGAGTCACAGGATTCCATATTCCAAGCTCATGAAACCACTTTGTAGTAATTAATAACCAGCAACAGGCACTTGGCAATCTTTGTCTACATAGCGAACTACTGTCATGGGTGTATGTCAAATGCTGATGTTCAATATTTTCAAGAAAGCGAGTGTTTCTAGGATTTTGTTCATCATGCCATATATATACTAGGCACTCGATAGCCATTTGTTGACTCAATTTGATTGATCTCAGTTAAAATATGCTTTGAAAATGTTAACAAGATAATGCCCCATGGAACTACCTTTATGCATTCACAAAAAATATATATGAATTTGGAACAAATACTGTACTCTAAGGAATCAAAATTGCAAAGTAAATTAATTCTTAAGAAGATTTATATGACTAAATTTTAATTCCTTGAATGGTACCTTTTCAAATCCAATCTAAAATGTCTAGTATGTTTTTAATCTAATATAATCCAATGAGCTTTAATAAGCAAAGTTGTTCCCAGTAGAGCCAAAACCCAGCTATTCCATTTTTGTAACCTTCTGTGTAAAGGAATGAGCTGAACTAATTTTTTCTGAATTTTTTATATTTAATCAACAACACCATTGCCAAAGAAAACCACTTTTCAGAAGCCTCTCTATCCTGGTTTATAACTTATAATCAAAAACTGGAATTTTGCATCTGATGGGCTTTAGTGTGTAACATTATACTGTCATATTTTTGATGCTATAGTTAAAAGTAAGAGATAGTTTCCATTATAAAAATTTTCCCATAGCCTGGTTACCAAGTGAAAAACATTTTCCTATAAAAATGGTCTTTCCAATTCATAGATTAAAAATTTATTGTGGATAATTTTTTTAAAGACATCAAGAATTTTTTATTGGCTTCTGATAACCTTCTGTATTCATTAGTCACATCAGTGGTCTTTAAGATGTATATACAGGATAAGGCAGTGTGATAACAATGGACCATGCAAACAAAGAAATTACCCAAAAAAAAAAAAAAAAAAAAAAAAACTTGATACTCAAAACCCTTATTCTTATCCAGTTAGAGCTCTGTGGATTGATTTCAGCTACAGCCTAATCTCAGTAGCAGGAGAAAAAATGAAAATTGGGCATAAATATGAGGTCCAAAAAATCCAATAAGCTTGCAAATCACAGATATATGACAGTGGGTCTTAAAAAATCTACCTCAGCTCTGGACTTCAACCCTTGGTCCCTCAGGGGGATAAAGGTGCTTGGAAATCTGATCTGTCCCGACAGGGTGAGGCAACCTTCTATGACCTTCCCAAAGCCCCGCTGTGCCAATGGCTCAGAGGCCAGCACACTTCACCCTGAACTGTGAGCTTCCTTTAATTGTATACTTCACTTTCATTTTCCCTTATAGTCCTGATTTGGGGAATGACTCTGTTCTGTTCTGTTCTGAAAACTGGAAACAACCCAAATGTCATCTAGAGAGGACTGGTTCAATAAGATGTGTGACATCCCAACAACGGAAGATCTGCTGCCTTTAAAAAAATGTGTTAGATTGATACATACTGATGGGGGAAAGGTCCAAGGTATATTACCAAGTCTTAAAAAAGAAAAATGCAACTTCCTCTAAACAGTTCTAAATCTATGAATATGCCTGTACTAATAAATGCATGGGGGAAAAATCTACAACACATAACACTAAGTGATAAACAGTGGTCATCTGCAGGCAGTGTGTGACAGAAGAGGGAGGACCACAAAGAACTTTCATTTTCCATGTGATATAGTCTTGCAGTTTTGTAATTGTTAGAAGTCTGTATAAATTTTATAATCAGAGGAGTGCCTGGGTGACTCAGTCAGTTGAGCGTCAGATTTGGGCTCAGGTCAGGATTTCACGGTTTGTGGGTTTGAGCCCCACATCCGGCTCGCTGCTGTCAGCGCAGAGCCCTCTTTGGATCCTCTGTCTGTCCCCTCTCTCTCTCTGCTCCTCTCTCACTTGTGCGCTCTCACCCTCTCTCTCTCTCTGTTTCTCAAAAATAAATAAACTTAAAAAAAAAGCTAAATTTTGGGGGTGCCTGGGTGGCTCAGTCGGTTGAGCATCCGACTTCGGCTCAGGTCACGATCTCACAGTTGAGTCCAAGCCCCGTGTCCGGCTCCGTGCTGACAGCTCAGAGCCTGGAACCTGCTTCAGATTCTGTATGTCTCTCTCTCCGCCCCTCCCCAGCTCATACTCTGTTTCTCTCTGTCTCAAAAATAAAATAAACATTTAAAAAACAATTTTTAAGCTAAATTTTGTAATCAGAAAAAAAATGTTTCTAAGATAATGAAAAAAAGACTGGTTAAGACGTTAGGACATTATATAATAGACATACTAGGGTGAATCAAGTCTGAGCACGCATGAGTCTGCAATATCTATGGTTGGAACTTATAAGTCTACGAGCCATTGAAATTATATGAAAATCTTTATGCATATTTGCATTTTCTGGAGATAGGCTCCATACCTTTCATCAGATTCTTGCAAGCGTGAGACCCAAAAGAAGGTCACCAACCATGATTCTAGCAGAAACCAAGATAGTTGTTCCATCCCTCCATTCATTTTTGTTATCATCTTATCATGAAACATTTTATTACTATTTAATTTCATAGTTCCTGCTAAAGGTAAAGTCTATAATCAGCACCAAAGTGTAAAATCCATGGTTCTTAGTCTCTGCCCTTCACTTAAAGAGACTCCCAAAAACCTTAACAGCAATCCTAAGAACAGGATAAAAAGTTGCACCTGGCTAGTCTTGGGGGAGGGGAAACTCCTAACAGGCACTGAAACCCTTAATTGTTCAGGACTTGAGGACAGTTGTCCAAGGCACTAATAGGCTTATTTTCTACATAAAGATAAGGAATTTGTAGAATAGGGGTGGGGAAGTAGGGAATGAGGTATAGGGATTCTGGGGGGCGGGGGAGGGAGAATTCATAGTTGCATTTGAATTAAGAAAGCCCCATTGGATGAGTGGGATTAATTTAATCGACAAAGTAAAACTCAGTGCAACATCATTATCAGCCTTAGATTGTTCAAAAGAGACTTCAATCATAAATGTACATTAAAAAATACAGCAAAATTCATGTTGCTTTGATCTATATTAATACTGCCTACACTGGGGTTACAATTTTTGTAAAAACTTGGCTTGTGATGACTTGTAAAGGTGACTAACCCCCAAGTCCCTGGGAAATACACGAGTCCACAAAATGTTTCACCATATCCACCTTGACTCCACTGACAGTCTCCAGAATCAGGTCCATTGCAGAAGTTCTATAAACCTTAAGATCAAGTGTAGATCAATAACAATTTGTAATTTAAGTAAAGAATCATAGGTTGTACCTGCACTGGCAAAATGAGGAACATTACTGGTGAAAATTAGGAATAATACTCTACTTTCCAAATGTGCTTTCCAGGTGGTTTATCACTGTCAAAATAGGCCAATTGTGGATTTAGTATGCAATTAAAGTGTCAGATATCCCAGAATTCTAGTGCTGACATAACCTGGCCGTGCAGGTTTTACAGGCAAAGAAATTGAAGGGGTTCACATAATCCACCAAAGCACATCGCTAGCCACCATCACCCAACTGTACTGATATCAGCACTGTGCAAACCAGAAATGGGCTCTCCAGGAGTTCTATGAGTTAGCTAGAAAAATAAGATAGATAGATAGATAGATAGATAGATAGATAGATAGATAGAGATAGTGAAGACAAGGATTTTATCACAAAATGCGAAAATGATGGTAAGTGAAAATAATCCCACACTATTGGAATGAAAAGACATAGAGAAATCGTATCTCCAGGAGTGATAAAAGTGAATCTCATGAAGAAGAGAGGGTTTAAACTAACTCTTAAAGAAGGAATTCGATTTTGAAGGTCAAAGTACAGTCTGGTAGATTTACAGATGAAGGCAACATTGTGGCCAAAAGTTGGAAGACCCAAACAGAAGGCTGGGCTGGCAAGAGAGCAAGAGGAGCAGAATGAGCAAACAAGTTAAGCTGAATAGAGCAGCCTTGGGTAGGGAGACAAACAAGCCTGGAAAGGTAATAAAATAATAATGAACATGTGTTGAGCTCTTACTGTATTTCTGGCACTTTAAACGCATTAGTTAATCAAATCCTCATGTAAGGTAAGTACTTTTAGCTGCTTGCCTCCATTTTACCCATCTAGGAAATGGTGGAGTCAGGATTCCAACCCAGGTCAATCTGAGTCAGAACCCGGGCTCAGAATCGCCACATTTTTCTGACTCAAGAGTGGGAGGCCCTTATAGACCAGGCTAAGGAATTTAGGTTTCAGTGTCAGGTGTAAAAATGGGAGCCTGGTTATCTGATAACCCACCGATAATGCCCATAGGCATGGCTTATCACTACTCTAAAGACTCCTATAAAAGCATCCCATGATCTAATGGTTTTTGCAACAAAGTTAACTGATAGTAACAAGCATTTGTTGATCAGTCCCTTGACTATAGGACTGATTTACATATTGTAAAGTGCTCAGTCCAAATTTTACTAGGAGAATCTACTGTATTGGTATTCCATCAACATACCTTGTCCTTTTAGTCCTTAGGACTTAATTAGGACTTGATTTTACCTGTTATTTACCTACCACTTGTGCTAGAAATATAGCTCATGATAATAACCAGAACATGTGTGTTTACTTTCAAATGTCCCCTGAATATATATAAACCTTCCTGCAAGGAGAGCCACTCTTTTCCAATAATACAGTCATCCCTTAAAAACGAACTTCTTCATCTTAGGCTCATGTCTTAAAAATCAGTTGGGTTCCTCAATTACACGTGGACAGGGTGGGACACCTGGACCCTCCTACAGGGCAAGGGTGAACCCTTCCTCTGCTATACCCACAGTAGCCAAATCGCTTCTTCTCCCACTGTGGAAAACCACAGAAAACTATCGCCTAATGATTTACTTCCCAACCCCCAGCCCACAAATCAAAGAATTGGGTTGGGTGAGAATAAGAAAGAATGGTGGCCAGTGGCTATGAGAGAGGGAGAGAGTGTTTCCGTTTATTTTCTTAAGCCAATTAATGATAAAGCGGCATGGAGGGAAAGAAAGACACAACATGGCTGTGAAAAACTTTTTTTCCAGATAAATGGCCAGATATCAGATTCTGTAATAAGTACTTCCACCTATCAAAACACACACACGCATATACAGACACACATGCATACACACACATTAACTTTGGGTTGGAGCAGGGAGATAAGGATCTTAAAAATACAAGATAATATTCAGGAAGCCTTGTGAATATTGTAAAATATTGGAACTTCGAAGGACCCTTGGAAGTCATCTAATCCAGACGTTGCAAACCCAGGGTCCGTGAGCTATACCTAGCAGACAGAGGTGTTCGGTTAGACCTGCAAAATGTTGTTTGTTGTGGGTTTTTGCCTTTAGCTGAGTTAACATTTTAAAGTAGAGAAAATTTAAACAATAATTCGGGTATGTGACTTCTCCTAAAAACTGGAAGACCCAGCAGCACTGAGCCCTTTATCCAAGTGGCAGCAGTGAGCTGGAACTAAGTAGCAGCTGCCTCCTTTAGACAAGGCTTGAACTCCTGGTTTGCCACAGTCCCCACTACTCTGTCTTGTTCTGGAATACAAGGCTGGGTGTCGAGAATTTAAATAAAATAGGAGATGGATTAGTGCTTACACCCACCTTGCTTCATTCATTTATTGCACCTGCCAATTTCTGTAGGCATTTGAGTTTACAAGCTCTGCTCTAGTCTATTCTCCTCACTTAGAGAAGAGCAATTCAGCTAGGGTGGTAAAGTGACTTACAAAACTGATTCCATTATAAATAAGATGTTCGTTGGGAATGCAAGCTGGTGCAGCCACTCTGGAAAACAGTATGGAGGTTCCTCAAAAAACTAAAAATAGAACTACCTTACGACCCAGCAATTGCACCACTAGGTATTTATCCAGGGGATACAGGTGTGCTGTTTCAAAGGGACACATGCACCCCAATGTTTATAGCAGCACTATCAATAATAGCTAAAGTATGGAAAGAGCCCAAATGTCCATCAATGGATGAGTGGATAAAGATGCAGTATACACACACACACACACACACACACACACACACACACACAATGGAGTATTACTCGGCAGTCAAAAAGAATGAAATCTTGCCATTTGCAGCTACATGGATGGAACTGGAGGGTATTATGCTAAGTGAAATTAGTCAGTCTGAGAAAGACAAAAATCATATGACTTCACTCATATGAGGACTTTAAGAGACAAAACAGATGAACATAAGGGAAGGGAAACAAAAATAATATAAAAACAGGGAGGGGGACAAAACAGAAGAGACTCATAAATATGGAGAACAAACTGAGAGTTACTGGAGGGGTTGTGGGAGGGGGGATGGGCTAAATGGATAAGGAGCATTAAGGAATCTACTCCTGAAATCACTGTTGCACTATATGCTAACTAATTTGGATGTAAATTTTAAAAAATAAAAAATAAAACAAGTTAAAATTTAAAAAAATAGATGTTCGTACACAGGGATTATGGTCTAATGACAACTAGAGAGTATGCACAACTAAATTTAGTGTGTGTGCATTCAATGCCAAAATCAGTGGAGCAAGGTTAAAATTCCAATCATTTTATTTACACAGTGCCCCCTCCCCAAATGGAAGATTCTCTGTTTTTGGAATAAATGTACTGCCTATTTTGGCTTAGTTTACAGTTTTAATGTGCCCAAATTTATCCCCAGGGCATGATTTATTGAGAAGACATACAAAATGCTCACTATATATATGCAAATACTTCTAAAAATTAGACTTTACTAAAAAATAGAGCAGAGGGAAATATGTCTAAAAAATTCCTCTTCAGGGACACATGCAACCGCATGTTTATAGCAGCACTATCAACAATAGCCAAAGTATGGAAAGAGCCCAAATGTCCATCGATGGATGAATGGAAAAAGAAGATGTGGTATGTATATACAATGGAGTATTACTCGTCAACCAAAAAAGAATGAAATCTTGCCATTTGCAACTACATGGATGGAACTGGAGGGTATTATGCCTCCAGTGACTAGTTTCACTTAGTCACTCAGAGAAAGACAAATATCATATGACTTCACTCATATGAGGACTTTAAGACACAGAACAGATGAACACAAAGGAAGGGAAGCAAAAATAATATAAAAACAGGGAGGGGGACAAAACAGAAGAGACTCTTAAATATGGAGAACAGAGGGCTACTGGAGGGGTTGTGGGAGGAGGGATGGGCTAAATGGGTAAGGGGCATTAAAGAATCTACCCCTGAAATCATTGTTGCACTATATGCTAACTTGGATGTAAATTAAAAAAATAAAATAAAATCTTAAAAAAAAATTCCTCTTCAGAAAATTTCATGGATACATTGGAAGGAAAATGACAAATTTGCTGAGTGATCACTTTTGACTTAGGTACTTTGCATGCATCACCCCAGTTAACCCTCACAGCAGCCCAAGATGGGTGGGTATTCTTACTCCCACTTTACAAGGAAAGGTACATTCAGAGGCATTCAGTGAGTGGTAGATGACCTGGCTATTCAATCAGGGACCACACCCAGATTCAAACTCTGATGAGCACATTTATAGTGTTCCTGAAAGAAGGGAAGGTGGCTTGTCCATGCACACAGAGAGCTCTCACTGATATTTGTATCCAAGCCTGCCCATTGCCAAAGCCCATCAAGTGCTCTATACAAGGACTTTCGCAAATGTCATAATTTGAACAACTCTGACACACAAAATTAATTCCTTTAGGCAAGTTCTTGAGCAAGGTTAAGAAAGCCTTGGTTCTTCCTGTTACTTCTAGTCGGTGACCCCTAGGCAGGTGTTTACTAAGGGAACTAGCAAAATCTCTTTTCTAAATAAAACTTCTTCTTAGATTTGTTATAAAAGAATATACAAGCCAAGAGCATGTTTGTTAATGAATAAGAATAATAACTAAAATTAAAACAAAAAGTAATTCAAGAATAAGAGCTTTTGAAGAGTCAGGAATTTGATTAAAAATTCACTTGCTTTTTTTCTATAATGAAACAGTTCCTTAACCACAAAACAGCTTTTATAATAATGCAGAAGAGTAGGGTTCCAAGTAAAACATTCCCCCCATTTTAATCATGGCTATTATTTTTGAAAATGAAAATGGCTGAGGTCATTGTAGTCTATTTTAGGGTTTGCACGAGTTGGTGGCATTTTTTTCTTGGCTTTGAGCTCTCCATGTTACCAACGAACCCTTATGGGTTTTGCTATGTGTCCTTTCAAATCCCATTCTTTTTAATAATGTTTTACTTTATACACATAAATTAGAGTGAATTCCACTTTCTTTCCTAACAACTCCAGATGGGGTCCACACTTTCAGGAGGACTAGAGCTTGTTTTTTGTTTTTTTTTTTTTTTAATTTAGCATGTACTTCTTAGAACAAGTATGTTCCTATCTGCATTAAAATGCTGTGGGTGTTTAAATGCTAAAGAGATTAGTAAAAACATAGAATTCGTGTAGTCTTTTTCAAAATCAAACTGAAACATGAGGATAGCATTTGTGTATCTACCCTTTCAAACTTATAAAGACAGACACACATAAAGAAAAAATGCCCAGAAGGAAAACACCATCTGGGCAGAGTTCTACATCTACCAAAACCTATGGACTGGGGGAGTCTACAGATAGCCATTTAGGACACACCAGTGAATCTCCCTGTCCCCTATAGGACCCAGCAGACAAAATTATCAAATATCTAAAGACACTACAGTTACACATTCAGGCCTCCCTTTCCATGTGATTAATATCTCACTGACTTTCTGAACTTAGCTTTATTTTTTATTATAATTCGCTATGACAGCATGCAGACCAACCTAAGATCCGTCTAAATAGCGCCTACCCAGCCACAAGTGACAGACCGTCTTTACAAAACATACATACGTACAGTGAAGCTCTGCCTATTAAGATGCCTTAAGTTCTGTTTGTTTGTTTATTTTTCAAAAAAATCAATGTGCAAGCCCAATGTAATAAGATGCTGTAGCTTTTATGAAAGAGGTGAAATAATTTTAAACACAGACACACAATGAGTTTATTTATTTAGAAACTTGTTAAATAGAGTCTGGGAATTCAAATATTCAATGTTGACATTGTACAGAACTGGCCAGGAGCCAGAACCCAGTCTCCAAAGGGACCTATTGGACAAGGAATTCAGGCCTTTCTCTCCTCCCACTTGAGCTAAATAGGTAGAGGCCATTAGTTATACCCACAGCAATATCTGAACCGCACTCAAATAAGCTGCCCTCGCCAGGGCACTTCAAAGGAGGGCAAGTGTGTTTAGCTTTTTAGTGCTGAACTAGAACACTTTTGAAAGAGTTTTGTAAACAGTTTCTTCCTTATGTAGAAACACCTCTGAAGTTTCTTGTATGGCATGTAAGCAAGGGTAATTCACAAGGATTATACTTTTGTTCATTTGCTGGAGGAAAATATCATATCAACCTGTGTGCAAACGGGAAATCTGGAAGTAGAAGCCCACTGCTTCTGTCTTCCTTTCTCCCTCTCTTATTTTCCACTCCATTTGTTTGTCTCCTTTCTATCCTCTTCCTCACACTTGTTCTCACTACACAGCCAATTTCCTTGAATATTCTCTAGTAAACTCAGAAGGCCAGAAGAGTGGGAAGGGGGAAATCTAATTTTAGAAAAAGGACCGTGGCAAATGGGGTGGGGAGGGAACTAATGATTCATACTGGGCTGCCCAGCCACAGAGAAAAGCAGACCCCACAGACCTTTTTTTAGAAAACGCCTAGAGCACGGGTTCCAGCCAAGGAAGGGTTAACCACCACTCCAGAAAAATGTGCCTAGCATCATTACGGTGTGACTGTCTCCTCCCGCCAGTCTCTCCACCCCCCCACGTCAGCCCTCCCCAATCCCTCTCTCCCCTACCGGGGAGAGTGAATGAAGGTGTGCCTGCCCCTCCTCACTTGAGTGTTCCTTAACCCCGGACGTGTAAGAGAGAGAGAGAGAGAGAGAGAAGTGCGCGCGTGTGCATGTGTGTGTGCACCGTCAGTGCAAACCACGCTCGAGGGAAGCAGTGGGCCAGGCACGCAGCACTTCTGAGGCTGGAGAGGGCAGAGTTCTGGCCTAAGTTTGGGAGCCAGGAGCTGAGCAGCGGGAGGCAGGAGGTGCGGGGGTCCTCCCTGGGTGAACACGGCCGCCGCCCCTAGGTTCCTCCCCAGCTCCACCCCCCCCCCCCCCACTCCTCAACGGAGCCCACTCCCACTGTCTGAGACAATTGTGAGATGAGGGGTGGCAGGGGCTGAGTACCTCGGGAACAGGACTGAGAGCCACTGGCCAGAAGGTGACAAGTCAAGTTTCTCCACTTCAGGGCCGCTTCCAGCAGAGGCAAAAGGGAGGAGGTGCAGGGAGAGAGGGGACCGAGCTAGACATGCGGAGGGCAACAAGTCAGCTCTCCTTTGCCCTCTTTTGCCCTTCTTGCCCCCGGAGTCTCCATCCTTGTCCTTCCTGCCCCAGGCCACGTCTGCAGCGATAACCTGGCCCCAACTTGCAAAAATGAAACAAAGTAAACTCCCAAACGACAAGATGTTTAAAGGGAAACCGCTTACAGAGTTAGTGCCTTCAACTTTATAAAAAAAGAAGAAAGCAAAAATTGCGTAGAATGACGCGTTAATTTCTATTCAGTAAGCGTCCTACGTGTTGAATGTCTGTGGGCAGAGGAGGCCCGGCCCGGGTAGTAGGGAGAGGCCTCTGCTTAGAAAGCCGGAGAACTGGGCTACCCCGCACAGACGCGCTCACGCACACTTCCACACACACTCACGTGCACAGCGTCGCCCAGACCTGCGACTTCTCAGCCCCCACAAGTAAAAGCCTGAAAAAGGAGCCCTTCTCTCCAGCCTTCCTGCCTCTGCAGTTAATGAACCATACCCTTACACAGTGTTTAGGATGGGGTGGGGTGGGGGGATGAAAAGCGTTATTAACCTTCTCCTAAACATAGATTTTTTTTTTTTTTTTTTTTTTTTTTTTTTTTTTTTTTTTTGGCGAAACACATCGAAATGCTGCAGGAAGACTGCGCTCCAAGTGCCAAATGCAATAAAGAAGCCCTAAGCCAGGGTAATGGTCAAGTAATGGCAAATAAACCGCCTTCCTAGAAGGGGCCTCTGCCTCCGTCGGGCGAGCGTTTTTCCTCCTCAAAAGCAGTCTGAACTAAACAAGTAAAATATGTTTTTTAAACAGAGCTCTGTATTTCGATTTTTTTTTTTTTTTGAGAGTGAAGAAAAACACAAATAGGTGGCTTTAAAGGGAGTGCAGGCTGGAACCTGGGTGCAGGTTTCCTTTGTTATCTCACGTATTGCTAAGGTGAGGAGTTTAAGCACGTGAGGGAGGGTCGTCATCTACCATACCTATTTAAGAGCCTCTTTTTAAACAGAGATCAAGTGTACAAGTAACAAGTGCCCCCTCTCCGGGATCTTGCTAAGCTCATCGCCTTCTGGGTCTTTACGAGACTTCTGGGGGGCCCGGTAGCTAAGGGGGTTACACGTTGCAACTCGTTCGTTGCTGTGATTGAAACCCTGCCGGGTGTCACTTTAAGGAAGTGGGGTGGGGGGGTTGCTTCAGTGTTTCGGCTCAAGACAAGCTGGGCAGACCCAACCTGACTTCTTCCCCATCGCCAGGAGAAAAAAAGTTACAACTGGCAATTCTGGCACCGCCCAGGTGCTATCCTAGCTGCCCAAAAAAAACGCTGGGAAGCCTCCCGGCGCTTGCCAGAGTCTGCTTGGCTTTTAGTTTTCTTTTCTTAAAGATGGGAATAAAAGCCAAGGGCTTTAGACAGTACAAATGTCAATCTTCTTGCTTTTCCCTTCTTTGTTTTTTTAATTAAAAGGTTTATTCCTCCCAAATGATTTGCAACGAATTTATCGTTTTCAACTATTGTGTAAAATATATATATATATTTTACACACACATATATATATACATATATACACATATATATATACACATATATACATATATATATATATATATATACACATATATACATATATATATATATATATATATATATATATATATATATCAAGCACTGTAAGTTGGAAAATGGGCAGTGCATTCATTCTGGGCTTAACTTCAGTGGGTACTGTCAGGGTCCATGGGATCCTGTACTGTAGGCAAGACCAGCACAGGACTTGGCCACCAAAGAAATTTACAAAAGACAAAAAGAATAACAAGAATCCAGAAAACTACTGTTCCTATCTGATTTGTTTCCATTGCAGTGTGTACTCTGCATAAAAAAGCATAAAGGTGTGCTTTTTAAAGTAGGCTGGTCACACTGCCTCTTCCTAACCCAGAAAAAGAAAGAAACGGGTGAGACAGAGCGGCAAAGTTTTCGTTGGACAGCACGGCAAGGGGTCACTGACTATCTCCGCCACGCGCAAGGAAACTCACGCACTGCAGAGGGGGAAGGAAATAGCGCTTTAAAATACAAAAAAAAAAAAAAATCCCTAGTTTGATATGATTTCCTTTATTACCCAGATTGTAACTGAAGAATTGCATAAAGCAGCGCTTCTGCCTGCCCGGGGCAGGCTGCGCGGTGGCAACAGCTGGAGCAGCGCGAGCGGGAACCCGAGGGTCAGCAAGGGAAGTTTGTAAGAGTTCCTATCTAGTTATCAGACAGCGGCGGCGGCATCCTTAGAGACACTAGAGACAAAATGAGTAAGTAGGTCTCCTACTGGATGAATGACAAGTCTCATCAGATCGGAAAACGAGGTTCTGTTTCTGGATGTTGAGCGGGCTGTGCGTGCGGGAATGTTTTAATAGGGCGGCGTATAGCTTGGCAATTAAAACAGTTGAAAAAAGTTGCTCAAGAAAATTCGAAGGGTTTTGTGTTCTGCTTTCACTTCGGCGGATACCGGGCGATCAGGCGCAAAGCATTCGGCTTTCATTTCATAATTTAGGCATGGTTGAAATAGGCTCTCCACGCCCCCCCAAAACCGTTCTCTTCCCCCCCCCCAAGCCTCCAATCTCTCTCTCTCTCTCTCTCTCTCTCTCTCTCTCTCTCTCTCTCTCTCTCTCTCTCACACACACACACACACACACACACACACACTCCAAACCTTTAGCCGGAATTCAAGCCCCCAGGCCTCCAAGCATATGTACATTTAATTCCTCCTCAGATGAAAATAAAGACATCGGCCTCATTTAAAAGTGAAAAGAAAAAAACAGGACTTCTACTGGCTCTCTTTGACAGTGTCGCAGCTAAGTGAAATGAACAACATCCAAAAAAGAAACAGATGTACTGATGACCCAAGAGCCCTATATTTAGGTTGATCCCAGAGACCAGGGTGAAAGGAAACGTATTGGGAAGTGGAGGAGTGCTTGAGTGAGGACTGGACGAAGCACTGGAAAGACGCCTACGATGACACCATCTCGCTGGGCTAGACCTTGGATTCCCACTGCCAAAGAAACCCAGCCCGCAGAGGTGCCGCTGCCTTAAGGCGCGGCTGCTGAGGGGACTTGGAAGGCTGGAAGGCTTGGGGACGTACTTGCTTTTAAAATGCAAGAGAGAAGAGGGCGGGGAGATTGGGGATTTTCCTGGGGAGAAGCATCCTACCCACCCCTATCTCCCCTTTCTCTGGTCCACAAGCAAAACAATTAGCTGTTTTCGGCGAGTGGGAGAGCGAACGGCGGCCTGTCCCCTCCCGAGGCTGCTCCAGCCTCGCAAGCTGACACCTCGAGGAGAGGGCTTTGGACTGCTAGGGTTTGCTCCGGGTCTCAGCACCTCAGAGTCCCCTTAGACTTGTGGTAGAAGCTTTTGGGCAAACCCATTCCTAACGCTTAGAGTCCCGATCGAGGCTTCCGCCTTTCCAAACAGTGTCGGCTCAGCGGACAATTCCAGGCGAAGTCCCCTAACACTTCTGCGAGAAGAGTGGGGGATGGGGGCCCTGCCGCCCCTGCACTGAACCCAATCTCCCTGGTCCCGCGTGACCAAGGCCGCTCCACGCCGGGCAGGCAGGGGGCGCCGGGGAGGGTGAGTGACCCGAGACCCCGGCTGCATCCAGAAATAGAGCAAGAGGCTCTGCCGCGCTCTCTCAGCGGCCTAAGGTCCCGGCAGCCCGCCCCCTGGGGGTCACTCGGCGCCCGGCCAGCCTGGAGCTCGCTAGCGGGAGCAGGCCCTTTCGGCCCCCTTCTCCTCCGCGGCTGTCGCCGCTGGCTGCGCTCCCTGCACTCCTCACTCTCCACGCGCTCGCGGGGCCTGGCCTCTCCTCACCTGCCCCTGGCTCCGCGGAGCCGGTAGCTCCGCACTGCCTGTGCCCCACCACCACCACCACCACACACACTGCGACTACAACCCCCAGTCTCGTCTCCCCCACTCCCCACCCCAGTCGTCCCGCCGCGCGGCGCACGCCGCAGAGCACAGCCGAGCGCACAGCGCCCACTACCGCAACCGCCGCTCGGCGCAGCTCGGCGCAGCCCGCCAGCCCGCGCAACTTCCAGCGGCCGCCTCGCAACTTTTCCCAACTCCACCACTGCTGCCCGCTGCCGCCGCCACTGTGGCTCCCTCCGAGCCTGCCACCCACCCCAAACCCCAGAAACAAACCAAGGCTCGAAAAAGCTCCCATCCCCAGACCGCCCCCCCCATCCCCCGCTCCCCCTCCCATACCCGGGACTAGCTGGTTGGCCAGAGGCAACTCTCCTCCGCCTGGGGGGAAGGGGAGGGGAGGGGGAGACTCTCTCGTCTTCTCTCTCCCCCACCCCACCCCACCCCTTCCCGCTTGCTCTCGCGCGCTCTTCTCCCTCCCACCCCGGTCTTGGCTGCCCCCACCCCCACCCCCACCCCGGGGTTGCCACAGCTGGTCGGTGCACGGGGCTAAGGGCTGCCCCGGCTCCTCTGGCGCCCAAACCAAGAGCGAGAGCGCGGGCGGCCGGGCGCGAAGGCTGGGACCGGCAGGTTGCTGGGGCTGCTCTGCGCCTGCCCTCCGCCCGGGGCCCCGGCGCGAGAGGCAGCTGCGCGCTCCCTCCCGGAGCGCTGGAGACAGATATGCAAGATGGCAGAGGAGGGGGAAAGCCAATAGAAAAGGGATATTGCACCTACTTGTGGCCAGTTTCCTTGCCCTGCCTTTGGATCTCATGCTGTGCCCAGTCCTGCAGCCGCTGGTGTGTGGTTGGGGTTTTTTTTTCTTGGATCTTTTCCTTCTTTTGCTTTCCCTCTCGCTCCCTCCCTCGCTTCTCTCTCTCTCTCTCTCTCTCTCTCTCTCTCTCTCTCTCTCTCTCTCTCATACACACACACACACACACACACACACACACACTTACACACACTCACTCTCTGTCTTTCCCTCTTTCACTCTCTCTCCCTCCCTCTCTCCCTTTCTCTCAATCCACACTCGCTATCTCTCCAGCATTGTCAGTTCGGACACCTTCGCACATGCGCGCTAGACGCCCCTCCAACATCTCAGCGCCGCCAAAAAAAGTTTGGAGCGATTTATCACTTTGATTTGGAGATCTTGTCAGATGGCAATCGCCGAGGAGGCGGAGAAAGGGAGCCACGGGGAGGGCGGCGGGGGGCGGGGAGCGAGCACAGGGAGCCAGAGGGGAGCAGACACCTCGCCCCCAAAAAAGGCGGGGAGGGGGGGGAAATAAAAAGACTAGGGCAAAGGACTGATTTCGTGTTGGAATCACCTATAAGCCTGTATCATTACTATTATTGTTTTTCCCACCATAAATTGCAGGAAATTTTCTATACATCCACGGAGAAAACAAGAAGTGGGGCTTTTAAAACCTTTTTCCATATTAAAGAACTAGAAGGACAGGACTCTTAAATGATCCAGGAGAAAGTGAGAATCATCCTGAACTTCAGGAAATCTGCTGCCGCCGCTCTTACTGCTACTGAAGCTATTTCGGCTTGTGCTTTCGGAGTTGAAAGTACAAGTAACTGTTTTCTTTCTCGATGTTAAGTATACTACCAATACTTGCCATTCTTGGAACATTTCAGTGGTCTATTCCCATCAAGTAGTAATGATCACCTTTGATTCCCAGGTCCGGGCAGGCTCGGGCATTTAACATCCAAGACCTCCTGCTTCCCTAAGGTCGGCCGTCACCTTCCGGCCTCCCCCACCGCTGCCCCCATCTCCGGTTGCCCCAGCTCTGCCTGCCTGCCATTTTCACTCACTTGCTTAAACCCACAACCTTTAGGGTCATAAGAAAGGGGGGGGGGGGGGTCCTTTCCCACCCTTAAAAAAAATAAATTGTTGGAATTTGCTTTAATTACAGGATTTACCAATGAAGTGGGCACATAGAAATGGGGAAATCCTAAAGGGGCCAGCTGTGTTCAAAGTATGAATCAATCTCAACTACGTATAGATTTTCTCTTGGTACAACTGCCTTGCATTAAACAGTTTTGTTCAATACCTTCCATGAGCTATTTATGTCCCCATTAATATCTGTTGCAAATCCTGCCAGACACTGTAAAAGAAAATTACAATCTTTTCAGTCTCTGTGCTGCAACAGTACATCCTTGATGATCCAGTTAGAGGAGAAGGAAAAGAAAAGCAAGTCCTGGGCATGAGTTTAGGAAAGGTAGGGGAGGGGAAGAGAGATCATTGAGAATACCCTGTTGTGCCAGTTGTCATTTATTGTCAAAACTAGGACTGGGAGTGTGAGCAAACAGCAAGTTTCAACCCTAAGAGGGGTTCATCAATGGTTCATATCTCTGTTTGAGGAAATCAAAATTCAAAGGATCACCCTGGCTAAGGATGCCCACCATTTCTTTCTCCAGAGTTGTGTAATTCTGGGAGCATGTGGCGGTAAGATAGAGGTCCTTGGAGAACCAAGTAAAGGTCCCAAGAGAGACAGACGTGTAATGTCGAAATGTAAGGAAAAGATAAAGGGAGCAAATGAAGTAAGTACACAGAGCAGGAGTAAAACAACTTCCAAAAGAGAAGGTTCTGGTAAGCACCAGATGGGCACAGGAGAACTCTTATCATTCCCTCTGGACTGAAAAGGTAGGTGGGGGGAGGGGGGTCCAATCCTGCTACAATTCCTGTTGCCCTGTGGTGTACTTCTACACAGCAGAGGTGGGTGCAAAAACACCAGGCTTTGGGTACCCAGAGGTCTGTGAATTCGAATTCACTGGCTCTTCTCAGTTTAGATGGAGGAGTGCCTTCCCTCAGATGAACAGTTAAGTTTCCTCAGAAGAAAAGGAGAAGTTGGGGTTAAGAACCATCAGAAAGGTAATAGAATCTCTAGGGAGAGAAACACTAGACTGGCCATCAAGATGTTCACAGAAGCTGCTTCTGATCAGTTTAAGGACTCCCTGGGGACCCTCACCTTGGCCAAAAGACACAGAGAAGGCACAGGAGGATCAGGCCCCACCCATCTGTCAGAACCTCAATGGCCTCTTCCCGCAGAAAGGGAGAAGGAGACCCCTAGGCAGGAAGAGTGCCCTGCACAGTAGGAGGCTCAGCCTTGGACTTTTCATTTCACCTCCTCAGCTCCGGGGAGCTTAAAAAAATAATAAAAAGGAGTTACTATCCTCCCCTCCACTGCTCTCATTAATTCCTTCCATCTCATCCCCACGGGGGGTATATATCCTGGTCCACTCGCGGAGAGGAGGTTAAGAGACGTGCCAGAGAATTTTCTAGGAAACGAAGGTACCATGGAACCAAACCCAAGATTAAATAGAAAACCCACCTGTGAAGCTGCGGTGATTGTTTCTGCTGAGAAATTACAAACCACGTGGCGGGCTAGGGGTGGGGTAGGGGCTGTGAAGGGAACTGAATAGGATATGAAGGACTCAAGAAAATCAAATCTGAGTCCCCAAACTTAAAGATCCGTCAACTTTTCTAGACGGCGAAGAGCAAGAGGATGAGGCGTCGCTGGAACACCCTCCCCTTCTCGTTTTTTAAAGTCCCTGGGGTCGCGGCCGCCTCCGCGAATGCCTGGTCTTTCCAAGAGTTTCGGGACACGAGCAAATCCAACCTCTTCCAACTGAAATAATAAACACAAACTCCTCTGTGCCCCAGGGCCAGAGCATTGTGACTAGACAAGGCATCATTCTTTTTGTTGTTTTTTTAGTAAAGTATTCGCAACATCATCACTTTTATTTTCAAACCTGAAAGCTGGGTTTTTCTTTTCTTTCTTCCTTTCTCTCCCTCTCTCTTTTTCTTCCTCATTTGCTTTCTGCCTTGAGTATTAGTTAAAAAAAAAAAAAAAAAAAAAAAAGCTAAGTTGCTAGTTCAAGTGTGTTTAACCTGATGGAGCAAACGCCCAGCAAGCAGCGGACTGCGCTCGCCGCCTGCAGCGCGGCTTGCCTGAGCGTGCCGACCTGGGCGGGTTCCCACCTCTAAGTACGTGAACCCCGTCAGTTCCACCTGTCCCAAGTCTCAGCCGTGAGACCCAAGCAGGTGACTTTCTGGTCAGCGGCCCCACGGATTCCCAAAATCCTTTGACGGGACATCCAAGCTGTCGCTCGCCCAAGAGACAAGAGGCCTCCAACAAGTTGGCCGAGCTACCCTCGCTGCCCGATTCCCCACCACCCACCTTTTTCTCTTCTCCTGAAATTCGTTTCCTTGAGGGACATGAGTACCAACGTTTTCTTGCATTTTCTCCAACGGAAACGGGAATCCTGGAAACAGTGCCTCCTTGGAAAGTCGTTGAGTTTACGGACTGTTTGGATTTGCTTGTTTTATTACTGTCATATTTTGTGTCGGGGGTTTTGTTGGGTTTTTTTTTTCTTTTTGGAGGTTTTGTTTTTTGTTTTTTTTTTAAGGAGAAGCAGAGATGAAGAAGAGGGGTCATTGAAGAGGACAAGAGAAGTATACCCTTCTCCAACCATGTTTCTTTAATAAATCCTAGAAACGGCAAAGAACTGATTTTCAATACATTACATGCAACAGAAACTTGTCCTTTCCTCGAATTATAATTGAACCAGCCCCACTGTATCTTTGGAAGAAACTTTGAATTCTTTATGGAGGTATTTCTTGGCCTATTGTCTTTGTGCAGTGAACTTTACATCTTGCTATTCAACCTATATTCTCCTGGCTACCAGCAAGATTAATTTAATCATTGTAATGCAATTATTAATACTGTTTACCCAACGCTGGGTTTCAGGTTGGCTGTTAAGAAATTAAACTCTCGCTGGGTGACCAGAGCTAGGCAGGGGTTTCTTCATGTTGAAAGGAAACAGTCCTCTTTATTTAGTCTCAGAGCTCTAGCTTTCGGCCACGGGCTCAATTAGCCAAAATGGAAACAATTTTCATTCATTGCAATAACTCACTGTTCTGGAGATCGCTTTCAAAATATACACTTTATTATTATACGCTGACCTCGGTGGCGTGGAGTGGCAATAAAAGAAAGAGGCAGGGAGATCTATCTAGCCCCCTTGGGCTATAATTATTAGAAATTAATTGGGTTCAGGACCCTGGGTAGTCTAGCTAAATTAATAGCTTGTCTAGTGGTTTAAATCCGAATTTTTAGTCCACGGGAGAAAGAGAGAGTCACAGACATGAAATGCTGACCCAAGGGACGCCCGAGTTTACTTGCAAGACACTCATCTATTAAATAGTGTCTAGAATACATTTGAGTTGGGGAGAAGGGGTCGGAGTAGGAGGGGCGGGGGCCAGAAGAAAGAAAGGAGCAAGATGGGGAAGGCGACTGCGAGTGAGCTAAAAGGTCTCGAGTTGATTTTATTCGATTTTTCTTGTCTGCATTGTTTTCGGGAGGGGTTGCATTTAGGGGTTAAAATAAAAAATAAAGATCCCGTGTACTCGGAGCTGTCGTGCTGGAGTAAAAGTGAAAAGGGAGCCTTAGGCAAAAGGAAATTACTGCGAGCCCGCGTGACCTTTCAGGGAGGTAATCAATCAAGTGATCAACAGGGATATTTATCATCGCTATATAGGACTACTTCGCCCTGCACGGGCGGGGGTGGGGAGGCGAGAGGAGGGTGGAGACACGCGCGCACGCGCGTGCACACACACACACACACACACACACACACACACACACACACAGAAGTTTGGACAAACCCGATAAGCCTCGAGACAGAACACGTAGGCTTTAATAAATGTTAAGACTGTCCGTTTAGTCTGACATTCTTGGAGAAACACACTCCTACACATACGCAAGGGGAAATGCGCACATCCCCGCAGCAGTGGCCGCGTGAAGGTGTTAACTTTAAACTGTCCACTGCGCTTTGCCCTGAAAGGAAAGCTCGCGGTGAAATGCTTGCTTCAAACACCAGCGAGGAGAGACAGCGGGGCTGAGGCCAAGGAGGAGCAGGGAAAGCGTGACTTCCGCGACCAGTCTTGGAAGGGGCGCCGCCGGCCTCAGGGGGCTCAGGGCAGCGTTGGTGGCCCTCTCTGAGATGCACGGATGCCAGGGTCCGAGGCCCCGCGGCAGCCTCCTCTTCCTGCGAAATCCTCGCGCGGCCCCAGCGGCGCGGCTGGAGAGAGGCGCACTCGGAGCCAGCCAGCTCCTGCGAGCACGCGCGACGAGGGTTGGGAGGCGGTGCGTTTTCTGCCCAGTTACCTTCTGTACCTTGTAAAACTTGCCGTTTTGTAAATTGCGTTTTTCGGCCCCGGATTTCTTAGCAAATCGTTAGGTTTTACAATCCTGCTGCAACCCTCTGGTCGTTCAACAGCCCTCCACCCCCAACTTCAGAAGTGCATATAAGGGAAGGTGGGGCGGGGTGGCTGGCTTTTTTAATAATAATGATAATGGTATTATATAGTCGATTTAAAATCTAGGTCCCCGAGGCCTTCGCCCAGCTCGGGGATTATAATCAGCAGTTCTTTCGAGACAAGGTCGGGCTGATTACTGGCCCTTGAGGCTGGGAACTATTTCCCAACAGGTTTATGAAACACAGGTTGGGGTGATGCGCGCTGCCTCCCAGGTAGCGAGCCGCCACTCCCGCCGTGTGGGAATGTGGGGCCGCGCCAGGGCCGTGCTGGTTGGCACCAGATGCGAAGCTCGCGCTCCCCCGCCGGTCGCTCGGGCTGCCCTCTGCGGGCTCGGAAAGGCCTCCTCCTGCACAGCCTAGTCTGCGGCGCCCCCGCCTGGCTTCCCCGGCCGCTGCAGCTCCGGGGGCGCCCGCCGCCTAGGGCTCCAGCTGTGCACAGTAGCTGCCTGGGCGTGGGGGTGGGAAACAGCTGGAGCGCCCCGGGGAAGCGCCGGTTGGGGTGGAAAGGAACCCAGCTACGAGGATTACGAGGCGATCAACTCCCAGAGTTGCTACTGGTTTAGGATCAGGAGGAGCAGCTTCACGGGGCACAAATCTTTGCCCGTGGGAACAGGAGCTCTGGAGAGAAACCAGACTGCTGGTATGCAATACCGGGGAAAGTTTGGACCTCCTTGAGCCCCTTCTACCGATCAAACAATAACCTAGAAAAGTGCTTCTCAAAGTTAAATGTGCGTATGAATCCCTTGGGGATCTTATTGAAATGCGAATTCAGATTCAGTAAGTCTGGAGTGGAGACCCAAGCAGTCTGCGTTTCTAACGCTCCTGGGCGAAGTGGATGCTTCTCTAAGTGTGGCTCCCGGATCAGCAACATTAAGCATTACCTGGACTTTATTAGAAACACAGCATCTCAGTTCCTAATCCAAACCTACTAAATCAAAAATTGGCTTTATAACAAGAGATTCACTTGAACGTGGGAGTTTGGAAAACGCTGCTCTAGGATGTGCCTAGCCAGGTTTTTTGTTGTTGTTGTTGTTGTTGTTGTTGTTGTTGTTGTTGTTTTCCCTTCTGTCTTAGATCACGACACCTCCATGACTGAACCTCTTTTCAAATCCTGCTGTCTGCTTTGGTCGTGGGAGAGGATGGAGTCAATGAACCTATTCCTTCAAAAGCTGCAACTCCTCTACCCCCTTGGAGAAACTCTTACCCTCTTCATCAATTGACTGCTGGACTCAAGACAAATGCCATCAGAGAGGTTTTCATGGGTTCTGGTCAGCACCCAGAATGACAAATGCTTCCACTTCCTTCTCACCCCCACCCCACTATTTTGCTGACATTTATCTCTCCCTCCTTACATTAGAGTTCTTTGTTTCCACGTCTTCCTTCCCCTCTCAGCCATAGGCTTCTTGAAGGAGACCATGCCTTATATTCTCCACGCTTTGGTTTCTCAGTGCAGCAGGGAAATTCCTTCCTCAACGGGATTAACGTCTCAAAATGCTCTGAGAACTATAAAGCTAAAGTAACTATTACCTCTTTTTCGTACCCCTAACCCACCTTCCTATAGGCTAACACACTGTTTTATATCACTAACTACTTAGTATGGTGTTGTCTCTCTGAAGGGTTCTTGAATTCGATCACACACCCAATATACTGAACCTAGAACACAGCCACATTTAAAGCTTTTTTGTATGAACACTTAAGTTCTAGTTTTCTCCTCCATAATATTCTCTAGAGAAGAGGTTCTTAACCTGGGATAGAAAGAATTCAGGAGTCTGGGTGACATCTGATCTTCTAATTTCATTACTCAGAGAGGTGGTTCTGGAGCCTGGAAGCTGTCAGCATTCTAAGTGGTCACTAGCTAAAAGTTGGGATCTTCAAGAATTAAAAGCTAGATTTGTAAATATGATTAAGTGAGCCCTCTTGGGGGACTACAAAGATGGACAAATACCATCAAAGATTCTGGAACTCTTCCGGAAGCCACGGTTGCCAGTGTCAGGAAAAGATAGCAGTATTCAGATTTCAGAGCCATTATACATTAGATAAATTTTGAAATAGCAAGATAAAGTTGAAAGATTTTAAGAGTCAAACCTTTGGAGGTTTAAATCCCAGTTCTACCCAAGCTACCTGGGTGGCTCAGTCAGTTAAGTGTCTGACTCTTGGTTTCATCTAGACCATGGTCTCATGGTTCATGGGTTCGAGCCCTGCATTGGGCACTGCACTGACAGCTGCACAGCCTGCTTGGGATTTTCTATCTCCCTCTCTCTCTGCCCCTCCACCTTGTCTCTCTCTCTCTCAAAAATAAATAAATAAGCATTAAAAAAAAATAAATCGCAGTTCTACCTTTTACCAGCTGTGTAATCTTGGGCAAATTGCTGAATGTCTGTAAGTCCCCATTTTCTCCTCTGTATGATGGAAATGACTATGTATATATTACAGGGTTATTGTGAGAATTTTTAAGACAATATATACAAAGTACCTACTATGCAATGTCTGCTGCATAGCAGAAATTTGAAAAATGGAGCTACTTAAACCTCCAAATTCTGTCATTCTATAATTGGCATAATGATAAAGTTTAGTGTGTGTGTGTGTGTGTGTGCACGCGCGCGCATGGAGTGGTCTTGGACACTGCCTTTTCCATTCCAATCTATAATGACATATTTTTTCTTTGCTCAGTAAATTGTCCCCTCAAATTGCTGAAGCCTGAGGCATTTGGTGTATATAAAACTGGCTGGTGCAACTAAATCTTAACATTGCAGTTTGAATAGGCACCAGTGTGTGTGTGTGTGTGTGTGTGTGTGTGTGTGTGTGTGTGTGATTGGATTTTAGCTACATATTTTCAAGGATTCTTGTGTACTTGTTCCTACCTTCAATATGACAGTATGAACCAGGGTTATACTCAGTTTATCCCATACAAGCAGTGTCCTGATCATCTCTCAGATGAGGCAACAGGGCCTGGGCCACATCATGAGGGCCACTGAGACTCACTGACAGAGACATTGCTCTTCCCCTGGCTGCCTGATTGCAAGCCTTTCTGGATAATACATACAAAGTCATACTTCAAGGCTCTCTAATGTATCTGTTTTACCATATTCTCTCCCTGGAAGATGGAAGCCACACAGACAATTCAAAGAGACAGTGTTTTTAAATGGGATTAGCAAGTGCTTTTTCTTTTTAAAAAATATTTTGTTTATGTGATTTTTTTGTTTGTTTAGTGTTTTTAAATTTTGATTTTCACAAATCTAGTTGTTATGCTTACTATCAATACATAACCTATTGATCGAGTCTAGATCCCGGCCAGGAACCAGAAGATCTGTGAAATTTACAAATGCCCTGCTTTAATATTCTTTACTCAAACAAATGATTGTGGCTGACATAAGAAAATATAGACGTCATCAAAGCAAGTTAATTTGCTTAATATACTTTTAAACATATAGATATAGCAGATTTTCCACATCTTTATAAAGCACGAACTATAGGACCCATGCTGACACAGCTTATAAAGAAGACTGCCTTGTAACAAGATCCTCGGTACTCAGTAACTTAATTCCCTTGACTTGAGTCCAAGCAGACCTGGCTACCCTCAAACTCAGCTATAGAGTGAAGCCCATAGCCATGACAGAGTGTGATACAGGTGTGCCCTGCTTTATGAAAAGCCACATCACAATGTGATTATTCTCTCCATGCTATTTTATTAAATAATGAGGTCCCCTGAGACACTTAAAATATGATTTGACTTACAAAAATTTGATTTATACTCACTTTTCCCAGAAACATACCTATGGAGGTAAAGCCCTATTTTTTTTAATGATGATGCATGTCCCATAATGTTTTATAAGCAGTCCATTTTCAAAGGTTAAGGTAAGGAAGCATACCACAGTTCTGAGACTGAGAAAAAAACAATTTCTGTATGGAGAGTCAATTGTACCCAGAAGAAACTGTGGGAATTGATCTGTTGAATTATCTACTTTGAGAGCTCATGTAGATGTACTAGAAGTCTGATATATGGTAAGATTTGGACTTCAAATGTTTTTAAAAATACAGTGCTGTTACACTGGGTTTTAATAGAAAATTTTTTGGATAAACTCTATAAACACTCTTAAAAAATACTTTTCAAGGGTGAAGAAAAAGAATTTTCTGTTGCATAGAGAAACTGAATAATTCTAAAATTGGTCTGGGCTTATGATCATTTAGAAATGATAGTATATAGGCAAAAATACTACCATCCAACTCGTGTCCAGGTTTTCACTTAGCTAGTTGGCATTGAACTGAAACTCTGAAATTGTATATATTGTACTCATCAAGACATTTGGCATCCTTTTTTAGAAAATTTTTTTTAATGTTTATTTATTTTTGAGAGACAGAGAGTGAGCAGGGGAGGGGCAGAGAGAGAGACACACACACACACACACAGAATCTGAAGCAAGCTCCAGGCTGTGAGCTCTCAGCACAGAGCCTGACGCGGGGCTCGCACCTACAAACCGTGAGATTATGACCTGAGCCGAAGTCAGATATTTAACCGACTGAGCCCCCCAGGCCCCCCAAGACATTTGACATTCTTAAGGGTTCTAGGAGACATTTTAATTTCCGGCTGCAGGGGAAGCACCAATGCAGAGAAGCCAAGATAGTGAATACTATTTTGATACATCTGTTTCTGTTGTGTTAATGTTATGCTGAGCTTTTCACAACTTTTGTGTCCACAATCTCTACAAAATCAGTAATCATAGAGGTTTCTTCAGCACACTAAATGGGCAATCTGTGCACTTGTGCCTCCCAGACAATACAACATATGGTCATGGAGCATGGGCTCCTTAGCTCCAAGAACCTCCTTTTCCAATCCACCCTACATGCCACTGCTTCACTAATCTTCCTAAAGCACAATTCTGATAATATTTTTCCTACTCGGAATCTTCAAGATCCTTTAGTTATTTTCAGGATAAAGTCCCAAATTTTGCCTTTAATTCAAGGGTATTCTGGATAGGGGAAAAAGCAAGAGAGATGGGAAAGCATGAGGTATGGCCAGAAGTGTTAATCTTAGTCTGCCTGAGTGATGAGATTCAAGAAAACACTTTACCGGAAACAGGTTTGTAAATATAGGCCGGGCATATTCCACGAAGGACTTTGAATGAAAAACAAAACGTTGGGGCTTTATCTTGAAAATAATCGTGAGATCTTGAAAATACTGAATAAAGGGATGACATTATCAGAACTGTGCCTTAGGAAAATTAAGCAGGCAGTGGTGTGTAGGGTGGATTACACTTCTTCACAGGTTCAGTCGACCCATCTTTTAAGACCCAAGGCAAACATCATCTCCTCCAGTAAAACTGTTGATATGGTTCTCCCAACTGGAAACAGTCTCTCCTCATCACCAACATCCTACAGCATCTCTTATTTACATGCTGTTTTTGTGCATATCTCTATGGTGCCTCTTAACAGACTGTAAGTCCCTTGAGGGGTATTTGTATCCAACTCTTCTTGTTCTCCAGTGTTAAAACACATCTTGTTAACAACTAGTGGCCTTTTCTAAACATAAGGATTTTGTTTTTCAACAATTTTAAACAATGCTTGACAGTTACCTTTTTTGTAACCACCTCTCCTCCAGCCTCTCCAATTGTTCTTTCTCTCTGAGTAGGTATATGTTGGATCTTTTTGTGCTATCTTCCATATTTATTTGCCTCTCTTTCATAAATTCTATCTCTATCTTTCTGTGTTGAATTCTGAATAATTTCCCAGACCTATATTCAAGGTCTCTAATTCTCTCTTTGGCTACATCTAATCAACTAATGCATCAATTAATTTTTTCCATCTCTATTATGTTTTTTAATTTTTATAATTTATACTGTTTTTTTAGATGTTCCCATTAGCTTTTCACACTGCTTTGTTGTCCTCTTATTTTCAATTTCAAGGTTAAGTTTTTATTATTTTTAATTTTTTTTTTAATGTTTATTTATTTCAGAAAGAGAAAGACCAAGTATGAGTGGGAGGGAGGGGGGCAGAGACAGGGAGAGACAGAATCCAAACCAGGCTCCAGGCTCTGAGCTGTCACTACAGAGCCCAACATGGAGCTCAAACCCACAAACCGTGAAATCATGCTCTGAGCCAAAGTCAGATGCTTAACCGACTGAGCCACTCAGGTGCCCCTCAAGCTTAAGTTTTTAAACACGTTAAGTGTATTTCTTTTATCCGACAATTCTATTATTTGAGGTTGCTAGAGGCTTATTCCTGCTGTTTGTCAAATTCACTGACCATTGCTCAGATGAATTGTTCTCCCATATTTTAGAATTTTGGATTGTTAGCTCACCTTCAGCAAGACTTTACCTGTGGGAATCATGTTTAATATTACTTGAAGACTTATCCTTCCAAAGTGACTTTACATTTGCTTTTATCAGATATCCCAGGAATATCATCAACTTTAAAGATTTTTATCAGCCTGGGGTTTTCCAAAAGATGGAGGATGTATGATTAGAACCACAGACATAAATGATAATAGACCTGTTGGAAAGAATTGTCAGGGGAGACTTTTTTCTTTGTAACCTAGAAACCAGATGAGATAGAAGCTTTCTTGTTATGTCCTTTTCTGGTGAGCTGATGATTTTCTAGACCAGCCTTTCACTGATAGTGTAATCCTTTGAAACCCAAATTCATGCAAGGATATCAGTTCTAACTTCCCAACTAATGTTGGACCAGAACTGTATGTATTGATTCCATGAAGGTTTTGAAACTTAAGCCCTGAGTTCTCAAAGCTATCAGCTTCCCATTCCCCAACTACAGGCTGCCAGGATTTGTATTCCCTTTTGTAGTTAATGCCAAGGACTTCCTTTTCTTTATTTCAGCAACATTTTTTTTTTAATTTTTTTTTTCAACTTTTTTTTTTTTATTTACTTTTGGGACAGAGAGAGACAGAGCATGAACGGGGGAGGGGCAGAGAGAGAGGGAGACACAGAATCGGAAACAGGCTCCAGGCTCCGAGCCATCAGCCCAGAGCCTGACGCGGGGCTCGAACTCACGGACCGCAAGATCGTGACCTGGCTGAAGTCGGACGCTTAACCGACTGCGCCACCCAG
Source organism: Neofelis nebulosa (assembly GCF_028018385.1). Lineage (NCBI taxonomy): Eukaryota > Metazoa > Chordata > Mammalia > Carnivora > Felidae > Neofelis > Neofelis nebulosa. The sequence continues at coordinate 62,862,646 of NC_080786.1, forward strand.
GCGCCCCTCAGCAACATTTTTAATTATTAAGCAGAATGCTTCAGTGATTTCAGAAGGGAGGGATTGCAGATTATGTAGTCCATAAAATCACCAAGATATCTAGACTTAAAAATACCTGTGGTGGTTTGTTGTCAGGTGAATTTCAGTTTCAATATTTTTTCATGAATTATTTTATTCAAAATAAATGTCCAGGTCCCAAAATGCAGAACCAAATGTCACGTATAAGTAGAATCACAAAAACAGCCTTTTCCCATGGTTCTGATCAGCCTAAAATCACTCATCCCACTTCCCTTATCGGGACATCAAAATCATGTTCAGCCTTCAAATGTCATCTCAGATTCAGCCTTCTCTCTAATGCGTTCCATAATGATAGTGATAATAATTACAAAAAAACTATTTCTCAAATGATTACTTTGTGTTAAGCACTACACTGATATTTTGCAAATGTTTCCTTTTTTTTTGTAAATAACCCTATGACATTTCAACCTCATTGTACAGGCAAAGGAACTGATGTTTCTAGAGGTTAAGTGACTTATTCAAGGTCACCTAGCTAGTATTGGGTTGAACCATATGAAATAATTGATACTCAATTATTTTTTACTCACAAAAAAGCATTTTTACATAGCTCAATCTAAGAAATGGTGAAGATGGGATTCGAATTCAGGTCTGACTAATTTATAACTTCATATGCTTCCCCCTGGACAACACAGACTCTTTACTGTATTAATTACCCCTTACTCTAGGCTCTTGCAGTGCTTGTATCCTATGTCTTGGTTCACTTTCTTCACTTGACCTTCAGTTACAACAATGTATGTTCATCTGTCTTCGCCAGTGGATTGTAAATTCCTTGAGGGCTGTGCCTTAGCTCGGTATCCCTAGCACATAAGACAGTACTTACTACATGACAAGTCTTCAATTATTTTATTGTTTAAATAAACTAAACTGAGTTTGTTTATTAGCAAGCATTGGTCAGTATTTATATGCAGTTGATGCGCTTTTAAACTTTTCTCTTTTTCTTGTTTTCTCTTAGCGGAAATTCTTAAATATGGTCCCAAATTTTTTGACACTCGTTCCATCAAGAGGTGGTGTCCATGTCTCCTCTCCATAAATCTATGCAGACTTGTGACTGTTTCAATCAGCAGAGGAAAGCAGAAGTGATGTTATGTGACTTCCTAAGGCTAGGCCATAAAAACCCATGTGGGTCCTGCCTATGTGTCTTGGTGTCTTAGAACATTTTCTCTTAGTGCTCCCAATTAGGTGCTCTATTTCAGAACTCGGTGGCCACACTACGAGAAGCCCAATCCCCACGGAGAGACCTCATGTAGGTTCTCTGGCCAACAGTCCCAGCTGTGCCCAGCCTTTGAGTTATCCCTGTTCAGATGCCAGGCAGGTGAATGAAAAAGTCCCCAGGTGATTCCAGCCCCTGGATTCCAGCTGACTGAGTCACCTCCAGGCATTTGAATCCTACCAGCTAAAGTTCCAGGTATTGTGGAGCAGAGATAAGCCATCCTTCTCTGTTCTGTCTGAAGTCCTGACCCACATACTCTGCGAACATAATAAAATGATGATTGCTTTACACCACATTTGGGGTAGCTTGTTGTGCAGCAGTAAACAACTGGAGCTTTGCCTTCATCTGACTTGTCGATGAGGAATACCTCATACCTGGTCGGTTCTGAACCTTCAGAGGTTGAGCCAGTAGTATAAAGGAGCTCCTTTCCCTCAATGATAAGGATCTGGTGGTGGATGGCTGCTCCTATGTCCAGAATCAAAAATGTGCTTCAAGTGGGTTTTGGTTTCTGGACAGCTTTTGAGCATTTGGCTCCAAACCTGTGTGTTGAGTCTGTCTTACTAGCCTTCTTTCTTGACCTGGGCCTGAGCCCAACCTAGTTGCCTGAGAGCACTGACCTCCCAACTCATTACTGCCATTCCTCTTTCTTGGGGCTGGACCTGGCCTGTGCCATCCATCATATTAACTCTGGCAAGCTGACCTAACCCAGCAGCCAAACCACTCACCAGAAGCTGAGCCCTGCTGTTACCTAGAAGCCCTGGTGTCCACTCTACTCTCTTATACAGGACCATTCAAAGACCAGTTCCAGTCCAGACTGCCAGCCATGCTTCACCTTCATGGACTTGGTAGTTTGGACTCTGGCCCCTCCTGAGAAGGGGATAGCTCTTTCTTCATTTTCAACCATCCTCCCCAGTACGTCCCTTGTCCTTACCAGGAGTCCTCAGGGAATTGCATGGCTAGATCTGCCCTGTTCCTTGCAATTAGTCATGCACAGGTCTTCTAACAGCATACTGACAGAGATATGGAGGCAGAATGAGCAGGAGTCACTAGGAGACAACTGGATTTTCAGACAAGCCCAGAGGCAGAGGCATCCAGAATTCCTGGGGCAGCTGTGCTGGAGTTTCTAGCATCCAGTCCCAATCACCATGTTGAGAAGCAGGCAGGGACATCACTGTGTTTTGCTAGGTCAGTCTTGTGCTGTGGGAGGGCATTTCTTCTAGTTATATGAAGGATCCAAGCCTAGTTCTCCTGTCCTATCAAAGATCTGTAAACTTCCTATTAGCTTTTAATAAAACGTTCCAGCTTGTGTGTAAAATTAAGAACACTGAATTTACCATCTTCCAACATCTTGTGATCTTTGAAAGATTCAAAAAATCCCAGAGCTACAGACCATTTATTTAATTTTTCTTTGTAGATCCTGACACAGAGCAGTATTCATATTGAAGATCTACCATGGGCCCACTGCAGTAGTAGGAAATTGACAGGTACTATGCAGTAATGTGGAAAACAATGACCAGCCAATCAAGATATGGCATGTTCAAATAGTATTACTTTCATTAAAAGCTGTAATACTAATATTAATGTTAAGTAATGAAAATATCATTATTGATAATGAAAGACTTTAATGGTTAAAAAACAAATTTATGATTTACTTTAAAAGTTTCATCTTTATCTCCCTTATAACATTTCTATTTTGGGGAATATGTTTCACATGGAATGTATTTTATAGCAATACACCCATCGAATTTATGAATGGGGACTACATGGTAAAAATATTTTTAATGATTAATCTGCATGATCAAAAAATTCAGAAACCACTGCCGTGAATTCAAATTATTTATTCTTTTTTTTTCAAAGTATTTTTTCTTAAAGAGACCTTAAAGAACATCTAATCTAGTAGTTTTGAAATTTTTTGATGGCAAAATTCTTTTTTCAAAGAAAGCCCCAATACCTAAAATAAAGAATAGCTTGGTAGGGTTCCCCATCTGCTCCCTCCCCGAGGCCTCAAAGGGGCACTATCTGCAAACCATTGGTATACTAGACCTCTCTCATTAGGAAACTGAGACCCAGAAAGGAAATGACTTGACCAAAACAACTTTTCTATTCAATGACGGAAATGGTGCTCAACCTACATTTCCTGATTCTCTTTTTGTCCAAAGGTCTTTCCACCATATTGCATTATTTCATTGAAATGCTGGTTTTGGAGGAGGCTGGTGATGCTTTCTAATTTGTGTTCCCTTTGCAGTTTTGAGATGTTGAGAGATGTCTGCCAATCTGAGTCTAGGGAATATCTGCGAAGCTGGAGGGAAGTGTTACAGATTCCCCACCCACCACCCAACCCTCAGCACTTCCAAGCAAGGCTGATCACATAAAAAACATTTTTAATGAGTTCACTGTGCATGTTGTTTCTGCTTCCTCTTGCCTGTTGGCTTTAGTCAAAAGAATCTGGATTGGAAGCTCCGCCAAATACTGTCAACAGATCCAATCACAGTCGCGCTGTCATCCGATAGAAATGTAGCTTCACCGGAACTTCTGGGATCTTGTTCACACATGTGTAACCAGCAAAGGAATAAGTTGTAGTGACTACAAGCAAATATCTCTGAACTTCACTAAGACTGATGACAATGGTAATAAAAATAGTCTTTTCCATGACGAACACTACCAGTAAGTCAACGGTTAAAAAGGGATAGTTTTAGGAGTAACCAATGCATTAGCCCTTGTCAATGAGATTCCTTTTGGCAGTAATATATTCTGGGGATTAAGTTAAACCAAATGTTTGTAACAATGGAAATGTAGTCATGTTAACAGTTAGGATTATCGTCCCAGTGAATATTTGCTGTAGTTACATTCAAATTTACCCTTTGGACACTGTTTGATCATTTTCATTTCTTTTTGATAAATTCCATTTTAGATTAAAACCAACAGAAAGCATCCTTTAACATTTTTAAAGCTGTGCAGTTTATTTCCCTTTAAAATGTTTATGCTCCCCCCCACCCCCGCCACTCCCCAACCCCCTCCCCCTTCCCGCCCCCACCCCTGGCCCCGAAGAGCTGCTGCTCACCCTGCCCAAACAGTAATGGGAGTGAGCAGTGAAAGCCCTGCTTGAGAAAGCTCTGTAAGTTCTTTGGCCACATTTGACTTTACTTGGTGCTTATAACTTTCAGATCCAGTCATGGCTGAACACTACATGGTATTTTCCCTGATTTTTCTTTGATTTCACATCTGTTTTCTGCCACTTGGATATTTTTGTGGCCATGCAGGTAAGAGGCCCTATGTTGATTTTATAACCTGGAAGCTTATCTCTGTGGTTCCTGTGCTTAGCGGGAGCCAGGGCAGAAAAGCTCATCCACGTATGACCTCACATGAAACTAGCCTTCTACCGGCTCCTGAGGTGACCCTGACAATTTCTGGGTACATAATTCAGCAAGACTAGGAACTAGTGTTGTGTATCACAAACATTCTTTGTTATTTATAGAACTTTTTCAGAAACTATTCTGTCATAATATTTTTGTTGATCGATGTAAAGAAAATTCTTGTAATCTCATTAGGCCATATGTGACACCTTGTCGTGTTTTTAATCTATAAAATGAGTGGAAGAGGGTGACAGAGAATTTGTACTTTGGGTTGCTTTGCTATTGTTTTCTTTGCTCACTTTTGACCATACACATACAAGGTAACATTAATTCCTCACACCAAGAGGGGAGCAACCCTATGAATGACTTTGGAGCACCTATGACTCAGATGCGTTGAGAGGGCCCTCACAAAGCCCTGCCACATTGGTGACATAGCCCTTCACTCTCCCGAGCTGCCACATCGCAGCAAGCTTAGAGAGCCCCGTGAAAAATGTTTGTAACAATGGAAGTGTACCCATGTTAACAGGTGGGACTATCATCCCAGTTAATATTTACTGTAGTTACATTCAAATTTACCCTTGTGGACATTGTTTGATCAGGGGAGGAGGAAACTTTTGCTCATTCTCAGGTCTCTGAGGCCACAATCACCAGTTGCTAATGGCTCCACTCCTTCCAGCTAACTACTAGTCCTCAAGGGTGAACTCACTGTCCATCTTCCTGTTACACAGGGTTCTTAACCAAAGTTGCATCTATAATCACTTACAAAGCTTTTTAATTTTTTACCTCATTTTTTGAGAGAGAGAGAGAGAGAGAGAGCATGTGCAAGCAGGGGATGGGGAGAGAGAGGGAGAAAGAGAGAGAGAATCTTAAGCAGGCTCCATGCCCAGCACAAAGCCCAATGTGGGGCTCAATCCCACAACCATGAGATCATGACCTGAGCCAAAATCAAGAATCTAATGCTTAACAGACTGAACCACCCACGTGCCCCTACAAAGCTTTTTAAAACCACTGATGCTAAGGTTCCAGTCCAAGCTAACTAAATTAGAATCTTTGAAGGTAGGGCATGAACTATGTGTTAATAGCTTTCCAAATGATTTCTACTCAGTTACTCAAGGGCTCTCTCTGCAATAAGTCTTTGACCTTATAGATATCTTTGATCCATTGGCCCAATTGCTTTCTCACCATTCATCACTTCCTCATGTCCTGGAATCCAGATTCCCGTAGCCCATAATTATAATCATGTGCAAATGCTCACCCCCTCCTCACCATTATATTTCCCTGGTGAAGTCCCCTAAGGCCATTAAACTCACTGCCACAAATACTCCATGCCTGAACCAAGTCTCTCGAAGATTCCTAGGGGAAAACATGTAACTGACCATGTTGGTTGTTTTAACTTTAAATCCATGATCACAAATCTCAGCAGGTCACACAGCATAGCTCAAAACCCTATTATGCTTTCAGATTTTCAGTTTACCACACTACCCTCCCTTTTTTTTAATATGAAATTTATTGTCAGATTGGTTTCCGTACAACACCCAGTGCTCCCACACTACCCCTTTTATTCTCTACCTTAAATCTCTTAAATTCCCTTCCCCTCCCCACCATTCTTGGCTAAAGATGTTGCCTCATAATTCATTGGGGAAATACAGATAGTGGAGGCAATTCCTTATCTTCCTACCTCCAAATCTACAAAACCACTCTCATCTGTACCCACATTCTGCACCTCTCTACTGGCTATAGATAGAGTTCCTGCACGTATCAAAGATCAACCCTCCATTTTTGCTCTTGATCTCTTCTCCTCTCATCTAAGGGACTTACTTCATCGTTCCCTTCATAGGAATGCCAGTTTCCTTCCACGGCTTACAAATATGCTTCAGTATCTTCAATCTTAAAACAAAACTAACCTGCCTTAACTCCACATCATTCTGGCTATCACATCATTTCTCTGCTTCTCTTCTCTTTAAAACTTCTTTAAGGGGCGCCTGGGTGGCTCAGTCGGTTGGGCGTCCGACTTCAGCTCAGGTCACAATCTCGCGGTCCGTGAGTTCGAGCCCCGCATCGGGCTCTGGGCTGATGGCTCAGAGCCTGGAGCCTGTTTCCGATTCTGTGTCTCCCTCTCTCTCTGCCCCTCCCCCGTTCATGCTCTGTCTCTCTCTGTCCCCAAAATAAATAAACGTTAAAAAAAAATTAAAAAAAATTAAAATAAAACTTCTTTAAAAGAATTGTCATTAGTGTCTCTCTTCACTCCCTAATACTCCAGTGGAAACATTGTTATCAAGGTCAGCCTTGCCTTTCCAAACTACCCTTCTTGGATATCTAGAAGGAACTTCAATATGTCCACACTTTCTCTTTTCTAACTCCACAAAATAATCTGCTCCTTCTCCAGTCTTCCATTCCACTCAATGGCAACATCATCCACTCCGCTCAAGCCTTGATTCTTCTTTCTCTCTCATATCCTATTTTCAATTCATCAAAGTATTTTCCTGGCTGTTTCTCCAAAATGCATCATGAATCCATTGGATCCATGAATCCACATCTCTCCACTTCCTACTACCGGGGTCCAGTTGCCATCAATCTTCACATGGACTCACCCAACATCCTCCTGACAGTCTCCTTTCCCCACTCTCACCCCACAACATCCATTTTCTACACTGCAGCCTATGTGTCTTTGAAAAACATAGATGAGATAAGTTCATGTCCAACAAATTCCCATTCCATATAAATATAAACTCTTTTTTTTTTTTCAACGTTTTTTATTTATTTTTGGGACAGAGAGAGACAGAGCATGAACGGGGGAGGGGCAGAGAGAGAGGGAGACACAGAATCGGAAACGGGCTCCAGGCTCCGAGCCATCGGCCCAGAGCCCGACGCGGGGCTCGAACTCACAGACCGCGAGATCGTGACCTGGCTGAAGTCGGACGCTCAACCGACTGCGCCACCCAGGCGCCCCAAATATAAACTCTTTTTTAAGGCCCATCTGACCCAGCCTCTGTCTGCTCTTCAAACCTCATCTCAGATCGTTCCTCCCACCAACTCCCACTTTTGCTCCAGCACAAGGAACATTTGCTCATTCCTTCACCATTGTGCACTGCAGAAAATCTCCAAGGCTCCACTTCCACTGGTCTGCCTCAAATGCTTGCTTCCCAGGGGCGCCTGGGTGGCGCAGTCGGTTAAGCGTCCGACTTCAGCCAGGTCACGATCTCGCGGTCCGTGGGTTCGAGCCCCGCGTCAGGCTCTGGGCTGATGGCTCGGAGCCTGGAGCCTGTTTCCGATTCTGTGTCTCCCTCTCTCTTTGCCCCTCCCCCGTTCATGCTCTGTCTCTCTCTGTCCCAAAAATAAATAAAAAACATTAAAAAAAAAAAAATGCTTGCTTCCCAGATCTTGTATGGTCCAGCTCCTTCTTAGCTCAGAGGTTTCTTTGTCTCCCTGACAATTCATTCTAAAGCAGCCACTGACCAACCATCACTTTTTATTGTGTTACTCAGTTTTCGTTTCTTTGGGGCACTTTTTCAACAAATGAGGTGATTTTGGCTGACATCTCAAGAGTAAATAAAGCTAGTTTTAAAGACATTCTCCAGGGAAGAGTTTAATAAGGAAAAGCCTTTGGGTAAGATGAACTCTGAAGAAATCTAAAAACAATACTTCATCTTTAAGGGCAGTGTGTGGGTTGCACAGGTAAATGTTACTGGCTTTCTTGAAAGTCCTTTGAAGAGGTTTGAAATTTGATGACCATAATCATGCTTTTGGCTCTAGTTCCAACATTTGGGTTCTCTGACCACGTCAGATGACCCAAAGAATTTTAGATCATATATTCTATGTTCCTTTGTCTCAGCAAGAAGCCACCAACTAACTCAGGGGACTTCTTTTCTCTTTTCTTGAAAATGATTAACCTATTAGCATCTATGACTTGGAGTGACTTTAGTGATGATCTAAGTTATCTGGTCCTTGCTTCTCATAGTGTAAAAGCCTGTCTATGGTTAATTTCAGACATAAGTATTTCTCCCCTAAACTTCCTTTCAATGAAAGGACACAACTAATTTTGCCTCTTTCTGAGTGATAACACCACTTGTGCTTTCAGAAGCTAATTGGGGGATCCCCATTTTGAATTCTTTGATACCAATGATGAATGAGAAATATACATGAATAATTTTCCTTTAGTGTTAATGGGAGTTAAAAAGCACATGTCATAAGGAATAAAGTTCTCTTCCCAGATATAATAATAGCTGGGCTTTTTCTTTCTTTCTTCAGAAATTCTGGAATCAGTGTTCAGCCAACAGCAATTACTGCTCATTACAATAATCATCACTATCAGCTTGATCGGTCCCCTGGGGCAAGAGTCAGGGCCTAAGGAAATGCATTTTTATCTAGGATGATGAAGAATTTTACCTGAGGCCCAAGGCAGCCTCTCAAGGAGCCAAATTTGATGACTGATACTGGCAGCTGTTAATATATTGAATTCCTAAGTCAGAATTATTGTTTTAAGTGTTTTCTAAGTGAAACCATATTCTAGAGAATCTGAAATTTCAGTCTCATGTTGAAGTCTTTACAGGTCCCACATATGAAATGGAAACAAGAACAAATGTGGATAAATGGTTCAAAGTTTATTAAACAAGGAAGGTAATATCAACAGCAACCCGTATTACAGAGTAGTGGAGACCAATCTCTGCTTTCTGGTCTGGGGCCTCCTTTTAAAATAACGCGCAAAAAAAAAAAAAAAAAAAAAGTCAGGGGGGGTGCCTGGGTGGCTCAGTCGGCTGGGCGTCCGACTTCGGCTCAGGTTATGGTCTCGCAGTTTGTGAGTTCGAGCCCCGCGTCAGGCTCTGTGTGGACGGTTCAGAGCCTAGAGCCTGTTAGGATGTCCTTGGAACCACAGTAGAGGGGATGGCCATCTTGCCAGCGCAACCCAAATAAAAGCCCCTAGTAGCCTGCCAGAACGAATTGGAGGTCAACCAATCACCTAGCGACACCCTGACCTGACGCGAAAAGGCCCACCCACACCTAAACCCGGAACTGCTGCAGCTTAAAAACCTCACCCCACCACACCTGGGTGCGACTTCCCTGACTTCTCTCTCTCTCTCTCTCTCTCTCTCTCTCTCTCTCTCCCCCCCTCCCCTCCCCCCCCCCCCCCCCCCCCGTCACGGAACCTCGCCCGAGACCTTAGTTCCCAAATAAAGCCTTTGACTGCTAAAATTTTTTAGCCTCTGACTCCTATCTTTACCCTGCCTTACGCCTGACCCTAACATTTGGTGCCGAAACCCGGGAGGAGGTAGTAGCTCGCCTCCCTTGGCTGAGCTCCCTCCTCACCAAGCCAGAGGCCAACCACCCTACTCTCAAGCGCCTACAGGAGGCGGTAAGTAGGACAGACCCCTCCTTCCCTCCTCCAACTACGGCTGACACCCACGAGAGACGTCTCGCAAGTCAGTCTCCTTTCTTCCGCATGCCAAAAGGCCCCTTATTGCAGCTCGAGGGACGCCTCGCCCTGCCACGCCAATGGGGAGTAATGAGTCTAAACCGCCTCCATCTCTTACCCCCCTCCAAAGTCTGTTAAAACTTCTGGCTCCTGGGCTTACAAGGCGAACTTCGTGGTAACCGACTCATCTGCCTTTGCACTGTAGTCTGGCCTCAGTACAAATTAGATAATGATCCTCAATGGCTATCCGAGCGGTCTTTACAATACCAAATCTTAACTGATCTGGACAATTTCTGCCATCAGTTGGGAAAATGGGGAGAAATACCCTACGTCATGGCCTTTTGGGACCTCAGGTCTCACCCCAACCTGTGTTCCTCCTGCCACTCTGCCTGCATGCTCCTTGCCCGCCCACAACCCCCCGACGACCCCACCTCACCAACTTCCCTGATCTCCAATCCGTTAGAATCTAGCCACACCGCCCACCGGCCCTCTCCCCCCCTCCGTACTCCCAACCCCCAGACGTCCCACCCTCACCTCCCATATCATCCCGAACTCGTGCTCAGGCCCCTCCCAGTGAACAGACCCCAGAGGTCATCTTACCTCTCCGTGAGGTGGCAGGACCCAAAGGCCTGGTTCGAGTTCACGTCCCCTTCTCCCTCCATTATCCCCTTATCCGCCATTGAAAAGCTGCTAGGGTCATTCTTGGCTGACCCCACCCAATACATTAAGGAATTCCAATACCTTGCCCAAGCCTACAGTCTCACATGGCATGACATGCATGTAATCCTCACCTCTACCCTCACCCCTGAGGAGAGGGAGCGGATCCAGGCCGCAGCCAGGGAACATGCAGACCAAACCCACATGACCGACCCCACTATGCCTGTAGGGGCCAATGCTGTCCCGGCGGCCGACCCCAATTGGAACTACCAACATGCAGGCAATGGTCACTGGTGCCGGGACCAGATGATCCAGTGCCTACTAGCAGGCATGAGGGCAACCTCAAACAAATCAGTAAATTTTAACAAACTTCAAGAAATAATACAGGACCCCAATGAAAACCCCGCAGACTTCCTCAGCCGGCTCACAGAGGCACTTACCCAGTATACCAGACTAAACCTTGCCACCCCCACCGGGGCCACAGTATTGGCCACCTATTTTGTTTCCCAATCAGCCCCCGATATTCAAAAAAAACCTAAAAAAGGCCGAAGATGGTCCTCAAACCCCTATGGCCGACCTGGTAAAGATGGCTTTTAAAGTTTTTAATGGACGAGAGGAAGCTCAAGAACAACGGTGACAGGCCCGTCTCCAACAAAAGGTACAATTACAGACCCAAGCCTTGGTAGGTGCCCTGAGGCCAGCCACAATAAAGCCCTCTGGACCACGGCCCCCTCCGGGCCCTTGCTTTAAATGTGGCCAAGAAGGCCATTGGTCTCATCAGTGTCCCCATCCCAAAAAGCCTACCAGTCCATGCCCATTGTGCCAGCAAATGGGCCATTGGGAATCCGATTGTCCTAGCCCTGGGGATGACAGAATTGCAACGCCCCCATGTGGCGAGGCTTCACCCCGACTGGACTCTGCCTTCCAACTGCTGGAGATGGAGGATGACGACTGACGAGGCCCGGACTCAGTAACTCCAGTGACCCACACTGAGCCCAGGGTAAAACTCCAGGTAGCGGGTAAGTCCATCTCCTTTCTGTTGGACACAGGGGCTACATATTCCGTCCTGCTGAGCTATTCCGGCCCCACCACGCCGTCCTCCGTTTCGGTCATGGGCATAAATGGCACCCCCTCCATTCCCCCATGCACACCGATACTCACCTGCTGCCTGATGGCTTCCACTTCTCCCACTCCTTCCTAGTCATCCCCTCCTGCCCCGTCCCCCTGTTGGGCCGAGACATCCTCAATAAGTTAGAAGCCTCAGCAACCTCCCTATCCGCCTTACAAAGGCAGATCAACTCCCTAGCACAGGTCACTTTACAAAACTGACAAGCCCTAGATCTCCTGACAGAAAAAGGGGGAACATGCCTGTTCCTGAGGGAAGAATGTTGCTACTACCTCAATGAATCAGGCTTAGTTGAAACCAATATAGAACACCTAAAGGAAATCCACAAAACTCTATCCGCCCGCCCAGGATCCTCAGACCCCCTAACCTCCTGGTGGCAATCACCCCTCCTAACTTGGCTCCTCACCATAGTCACCCCACTAGTTGCTATCTGTATAGTACTTATGCTCTTACCTTGTTTTCTCCGTTTCGTACAAAAACAAATTCATGAAGTTTCCCAGGTTGCATTTCACCAGATGGTGGTCCGACCATATTCCCGCATTCCAACCTCAGACCCCACATACCATGACATCGCCCTTACACCCGCAGGAAGCAGCCAGATCAGATCCGTTGCCCATTATCACCAATAAGAGGTTGGAATGTTAGGATGTCCTTGGAACCACAGTAGAGGGGATGGCCATCTTGCCAGCTCAACCCAATGAAAAGCCCCTAGTAGCGTGCCAGAACGAATTGGAGGTCAACCAATCACCGAGCAACAGCACGACCTGATGCAAAAAAGGCCCACCCGGACCTAAACCCAGAAACACTGCAGCTTAAAAACCCCACCCCACCCCACCTGAGTGCGACTTCCCTGACTCCTCTCTCTCTCCCTGAGTCATGGAACCTCGCCTGAGACCTTAGTTCCCAAATAAAGCCTTTGACTGCTAAAATTTTTTAGCCTCTGACTCCTATCTTTACCCTGCCTTACGCCTGACCCTAACAGAGCCTACTTCAGATTCTGTGTCTCCACCTCTCTCTGCCCCTCCCATACTCATGCCCTGTCTCTGTCTCTCAGTAATAAATAAACATTAAAAAAAAAATTTTTTTAAGCTGGAGAAATGAGGTAGATGCCGCAGCGAGAACTGGCAGTATAAGTGGTTTACAGAATAAAACCATGACAACTCAGGATTGAAATGGATCTGAGGCTTGAATCCCATTTTTAACATTGGAGTGAAGCTTTGCTATGCACCAAGTTAGGTATATTCAGAGGTACATAGGGTTCAGAAGTAAAAGCCTACACTCTATTTTTAAGAAGATCATAGACTTAAGCAGGACTAGTAGGATGCAATCCAAATAAAATGTCCGAATATAAAAATCCATTGACAATGGCTTAACTAAATAGGGTATATTCCTCCCAAAGTTAGATCCAGAGGTGGGCAGTTCAGAGTCATCAGGCTGCAGCTCCAAATATCTTTCTGCTCCACTATCACTCACATACGGCTTGTCACTCAAGGCTGCCAGGTAGCTACTCTACTTCCAAACTCATGCCTCCTGCCAGCAAAGAAGGAAGAGAAAGAATAGAGGAGGGAAAGAACATTGCCTGAATCAGGAAACCAAAGTCTTTCTCAGAAATCTCTAGTAGACATTCTTTTATGTCTCCTGGTCGAAACTGTTCAGTGAGGCTGCCCATATTGCAAAGGATTCTGGAAAGACAAGAATTTAAGCTAAGTATATTGCCACTCCAAACAAAGTAGGAATTCTGTTACAAGAAAAAAGGGAGAATGGAGATTAATTGGCAATGAGTAGTGTCTAACAATAGGCTAACAATTACATTGACAATTCTGTCACATGCTTTGCACACAACACATTTTTGCAGAACACAGGACTGTCTATAAGGGGGAGATGTTATGGAGAGCTCTACTGTGGAAGTAACACTTGCACTAAGTTTCAAAGAAAGAATAAAATTGTCAGAGTATACCAAAGGACGGACTACCTTAGGAAAGGGACTAAGGGGGTTAAGTAGGCATTGAAAAATGATTGTCCATCAGAACATTTTCACTTGCAACTTGGACCAAAAAGTACTGAGGCAAGGTTTCAGGTACGGCTAGCTCCAACAACTCAAATGATGTCACCAAAACTCATTATCTTTCTCTTTCTTCTCTTTGATTCTACAGTAGTCAGTAAGCAGCCCTGAACTTATATCTCATTCTCTAAGCAGCCCCACAAGTTTCCATAAAGTTCTGAGTATGCATCTCATTGGAAGAATTAGAACACGTGCCCATCACTCAGACCTATCAGTGTGGACAGGCAAATGGGATTTGCTGACCTGGCCAGCCTGTGTTCCATGCCCACCTCTGGAGTCCCACCCAAACTACTTGAACTAAGAGTGAGAAAGGAGTTTCTCCAAAGGAAAACTGGGAATAAATAAAGCAGGCCAACGTGGCAAATATCTTTACAGAGACCAAATTATTTTAAGGGTATGTAGAAGGTGTAATGCACAAGACATGGAAGAACATGGGGGATGCTTTTTTTTTTTATTTTACTTTTATTTTTTAAAAACTTTTTTTTAATGTTTATTTATTTTTGAGACAGAGACAGAGCATGAACGGGGGAGGGTCAGAGAGAGGGAGACACAGAATCCGAAGCAGACTGCAGGTTCCGAGCTGTCAGCACAGAGCCGGATGCAGGGCTCGAACTCACAGACCGTGAGATCATGACCTGAGCTGAGGTCAGACACTCAACCGACTGAGCCACCCTGACGCCCCTTTTTTATTGTTTTTAGTTTACATCCAAATTAGTTAGCATATAGTGCAACAATGATTTCAGGAGTAGATTCCTTAATGCCCCTTACCCATTTAGCCCATCCCCCCTCCCACAACCCCTCCAGCCACCCTCAGTTTGTTCTCCATGTTTATGAGTCTCTTCTGTTTTGTCCCCCTCCCTGTTTTTATATTTTTGTTTCCCTTCCCTTATGTTCACCTGTTTTGTCTCTTAAAGTCCTCATATGAGTGAAGTCATAGGATATTTGTCTTTCTCTGACTAATTTCACCTAGCATAACACCTTTTCGTTCCATCCACATAGTTGTGGGGGATGCTTTTGGTGAGGGGCAGGGAAGATTCTGAAATGACCCTGGAATTGAGGCTTTGGGTATCTGGGTATGATGTTGGCACTAAGCAAGCCGGTCACTATACACAGATATCCAGATTGGGGATGAGAGGGGGACTGAAGTGGTGGCAGTCAATAATGATAACAATAATTTCATTATTTATTTATAATATTATGCATTTAATAATATAACATTATTTGTTTATGTTTACAATAGTAATTATAAATAAGTACACTCCCTGGCAAGCCAAGGGAAAGGAAACAGCAGAGAGCAGGAAAACATTTTTTTTTAATATTCTCCAAATTTGTATTAAATTCTAGTTAGTTAACTTACAATGCAATATTGGTTTCAGGAGTAGAATTCAGTGGTTCATCATTTGCATATAACAACCAGTGCTCAACACAACAAGTGCCCTCCTTAGTACTTAACAACCATCTAGCCCATCCCCCCCAACCACCTCCCTCCATCAACCCTGTTTGCTCTCTATCGTTGAGAGTCTCATATAGTTTGTTTCCCTCTCTTTTTTCCCCTCCCATATGTTCATCTGTTTTGATTCTTAAATTCCTTGTATGAGTGAAATCATATGGTGTTTGTCTTTCTCTGCCTGACTTACTTCACTTAGCATAATACACTCTAGATCCATCCACGTTGTTGCAGATTTCATTCTTTTTGATGGCTGAGTAACATTCCATTACATATATGCACCACATCTTCTTTATCCATTCATCAGTCAATGGACGTTTGGACTCTTTCCATAGTTTGGCTATTGTTGATAAGACGAGGAGGAAAATATTTAGATTTAACACTTAGAACAGATCACTGCAAGAGACTCTTGTGATGAGCACCGGGTGTTGTGCATAAGTGATGAATCACGGAATTCTACTCCTGCAACCAACATTGCATTGTATGTTAACTAACTAGAATTTAAATAAAAATTTGAAGAAGAAAAAAAAAAAAAAAAGAATAGATCATTGCATTGGAGATACTGATATTTAAAATCTTCAGGCCTGGGGCGCCTGGGTGGCTCAGTCGGTTGAGCGGCCGACTTCGGCTCAGGTCATGATCTCACGGTCTGTGAGTTCAAGCCCCGCGTCGGGCTCTGTGCTGACAGCTCGGAGCCTGGAGCCTGTTTCGGATTCTGTGTCTCCCTCTATCTGACTCTCCCCCATTCATGCTCTGTCTCTCTCTGTCTCAAAAATAAATAAACGTTAAAAAAAATAATAATAAAATAAAAATAAAATAAAAAAATAAAATAAAATCTTCAGGCCTATCTTTGCTTACATTTAAAAATGTATTGATTATAATATGCAAAGAATTCTGCTTTTGAAATTTTTTCAAATACATCCAGCACAGCTTGTCTCTATTATACTTTTATTTCTTTAATGTCTCCTTTCCTCTTTCTCTCAGATAATCAATGTCTTCAAAACACCAAAACCGGGGGTTAAATTGCAATAGTTTGAAATGAACTATGATTGGAACCTGCAGCTATAATGAAAACCAACATCTAAATTTTCGAACCTACATGAAGCCAATAAGCTGTCCCTAAGTCAAGTTTAATTAATGTGCAGCATTTGTCTACTCCGAAAGCGTATGAATAAATCTTCAAGGTCAAATTAGCATTTTAAAATATGAGTTGGCCAATACATATGAGTTAGCATACAAGCAGATTAAGATAGCATTTCTATTTTAAATCAACATAAAGATTTACAAACTTTAAACAAGATTTCTCATACACAAATTTGCTCTTTCTTTTTTCTATGACCATTACCACAGAGATTTAGTGATTTGGTTTCAAAAGAACAAAAACAATTTTTTAATACCTTTTAAATTACATTAGTTGTATTAATCCTTTAAACTGGAAGGAACTTTATTCGGAATGCATCTCTGAAGGTATACGTGGCTGTCAGCAGTTCAATAATACTACCTTGACATACTGATAAAAATATTACTCAAAATGAATAAGAAATTCCACATTTTTTTTTATTAAAGTATAGCTGACATACAATGTTACATTGGTTTAATGTGTACAACATAGTGATTCAACAGCTCTATCCATTACCCAATGCTCACCAGATAAGTGTAATTACCACCTGTCACCATACAAAGTTATTAAGTTTTATTAAATTTATTACAATTATTTATTTATTTTATTAAATTTAATACAAAGTTACTAAATTTTGTATGCGTGTTAACAACACAAATTATAACAAAAGAAGACATAACACACATGATCTTTAAAAACATTGTTAGATGTCTAGTCAACAACCATTCTTCCTCTCTTTTCTTATAGAACCTTGGTTGCTTACAGATATGTGCTTCCCTTCCTAGGCCTTCTGCATCAGGGAAGGTTGGCCCTGGCCCAGTCCAGGGGATGAATCCTGATTGGTCTAAGACTATCACCATGGTCCCAATCTCCTCTGACCCAGGTACATGTTTATATGTTTTCAGGGGAAGTTTGCTGGGAAGCAACTGGAAAGAATTTCCTCACTCTGTAAAAAGAGGCACGAGAGAGACCATCTATTATCTCTTATAATCACCTTGCCACCAGGAGGTGAACTAACCTGAAGATAGTGAACATACTGAGCGGGGCTTGGCAGAAAGATGGAAAGAACCCGGGTCCTCAGTGATGTTAAGCCACTAAATAAATCAATTCTGAAGTCATCGTATTAAAGAACTTTTACGTAAGATAATAACATCTCCTTTTTTTTCCTTTTAACAATTGTGAAGTGGATTTTCTGTTACCAGCTGCCATAGGATCTTGATACATATTTTTTTTAACTTTTTTTAGTGTTTTATTTATTTTTGAGAGAGTGAAGTGGGGGAGGGGCGGAGAGAGGGGGGCAGAGGATTTGAAGTGGGCTCTGTGTTAACAGCAGCGAGCTTGATGTGGGGCTTGAATTCACAAACCTCGAGATCATGACCTGAGCCGAAGTCAGACACCAAACCGACTAAGCCAGGGGCCCCTATTGTTTTTTTTTAACCATTAAAACTATGAAACTATTAAAATGTTGAGAGGTTAAGGAAAATAAGAGCAAGAAAGTGACAAGATAAAAAACAGCAAAACACAATTTATGTCTAGGAATTTGCATTCTTTTTTATAAATTTTTTTTTCAACGTTTTTTATTTATTTTTGGGACAGAGAGAGACAGAGCATGAACGGGGGAGGGGCAGAGAGAGAGGGAGACACAGAATCGGAAACAGGCTCCAGGCTCTGAGCCATCAGCCCAGAGCCTGACGCGGGGCTCGAACTCACAGACCGCGAGATCGTGACCTGGCTGAAGTCGGACGCTTAACCGACTGCGCCACCCAGGCGCCCCTAGGAATTTGCATTCTTCATAAACACTCACATCCCATGCGGAGAGATATATTAATAATCAAGGTTGTTCACCGCAAGAGTGTTTGTACTAGCAAAAAAGTGAAAACATAAATGTCCTTGAATAGGAGAGCGGTGCAACTGTTTACAGTAAAACATACCGTTAACCCCCTGTTCTACTCTACCACCCCTCCATGGACCCGACCTCCTGTTAGCATAGATTGCTGTCTAAGCAGTAGCCGCCGCAAATGCCACAATACTGAGCCAAATTACACAGATCACCAGGACAGCCACCATCTTCTAGCCCAAGGTTCATTCCTGGCAGTGACATCAATCACGATAACCGAGTAGCCGTGGTACTGTATGGTTTATTATCTTCACTGATGTTGAACAAAAAAGTCTGTTCCAAAACATGCTCTCGGCACTCCTAAAAAGACCTCAGACACGCAGGCTCAATTTCACCTTTTCATACATCCTCCAACTTCTTTCCTGTTTTACCCATCTTCTGTCTCAGCACAAATCCCTTCCCACCAAGACTCCACCCTAGACTTTTTCTCCAATTAAAGCTAGCTGTAACAAGTGCATGCGGGACCTAAGAGACCTGTGTACTTTGTTTTTATGGGATTGTTCTCATTATAATAGTATCAGCTGGGCACCAGTTACCAGCATAACCAGTAATGATGCATGCACAGTTTGCTATTACCAAAATCGTAACTCTGTTTAGTCAAACTTTTATTTTTGTAAGCATTCTGAAGTTCCCTTCTCCCTGTTTCTCTGTTTTGTCACAGGCTTCTGATGACTTCGCATGTTCTCCTGATTTCACTAACTTCACACATTATATTGCTCATAATATGTCAGTTAGAGTAGACTGATCAACATGACAGACCAAAGTCCACAATGGCTCCAACAATAGAATATTTGTTCTTGCTCTGTCTTGGTGGGGAACTTAGGCCAGTGCATTAGCTCTCCTCCACATGATAATTCAGAGACCCAAGCTTCATCCATATCATGGAATTCTACTGCCATTTTTTAGTGCCTAATCTGCATCCAGCCTGAGGAAAAAGAAAACAGAAGGAGGAGAACGCATGGGACGTTTTTACTGGTCAATGATATCCCTTCTGAAAGCTGGCTACACTCCATAGATCAAATTTTAGATCAACTTCTTGGTTTTTTTAGATATAGAACACCAAATTGGTTGTTGCAAATCAAGTGTTTGCATCATTATGTTTGCTGTTTCACATCTAACCAGGAGAAGTGATGATCTATCTAGAATCGCCTCCTAAACTGAGTTTAGTGTGGACTTGTTAATGTGTTTAAGAACACAAAACTTCTCAGGGTACATATTCAGAGCTCTTAACATAGCTGGAGACTAATTCATTAAATAATTGAACTGTGGGTGGGTGACATTTTATTTAGATACCCTTCAGCTTGCACAAAATGAATAAATAGAGCCATATATTTACTAACCTAAAATAATTAGCCTGCTCGTTTTCTTTTGGGGGATTAAAAAGTGTTTCGCAGTTTTGATATTTACTAGTTTAATATCCCTGTGGAACCATATAATCATAGAAGGCTAATCTTCCCCTACAATATTCTCTCCTGATTAAAAAATAAATAAATCTCCTGATTTAAAAAAAAAACAAAAACGTTCTATTCTTTTTTTTTAATGTTTTATTTATTTTTGGGACAGAAAGTGACAGAGCATGAGCAGGGGAGGGGCAGAGAGAGAGAGAGACACAGAATCTGAAGCAGGGTCCAGGCTCTGAGCTGTCAGCACAGGGCCTGATGCGGGGCTTGAACTCACAAACCACGGGATCATGACCTGAGCTGAGGTCAGATGCTTAACCGACTGAGCCACCCAGGTGCCCCCAGAACATTCTATTCTTAAATGGAGGATTCAATCATCTCCTCTAAGCTGACTTGTTGAATAAGGCCACAGAGTCAATCTGTGTGAATCACCCAGTTTGCATATTGCCCAAAGATAAATTCTTTTCAACAGGGAAGCCTGTCCAGTCAGCAATCTCAAAAATATGTGGGTCTTAGGAGCAAGTAAATGAGAAGATGTTCATGGCTTAGTTCCACATGTAACCACTCACAGAAAAGCAAATTTTAAAAAATGTCTTTCCGGCAGTCCCTGGCAACATCTTTGGATACAGAAGGTGGTGTTTAAAACATGGCTGTAAAAATCAATAAATCAGCAACAATTAGTTGGACCTAAATCATTGTACCTTAAAAAGAAGGATAATAGAGGGTGTTGCCATAGGAAAACCAGCTGGCTGGTTACCTGACAGGCGGGCATTATCTTGGTGACATCACAGGAGTCAAAGATATGCATGGACTTTGGCTTTACAGATTCAAAAATTTTATCTTCATAGTGCACCAGAGTTATCAGACTCAGGGACACAACTTCATGACAACCAAACGCACAGGAGACGGCTATGTAAATCATAATGTAATTTATTCATTTAAATAAGAAATATGACCATCTCACACAAAGGAATGCCCATTTTGTCATAGCTTGTACTTTCCCTGTAGGCAGTTACTATTTAAATCATATTATAACCAGAAGGTAGCTTGGTGAGCAGTGACAAATTTCAAGGGAGTTATTTTATGATTCAAATGTTTGATAGCACTGGATGATGATAGTCCAATTCAGCCATTTCTTATTTCTATTTTTGTTTTGTCAGCGGTAGGGCACATTTTCAGGATTAAGTCTTGCAAGGAACACATACATGAGTACATAGGTGCATAGATACCTCTGCTCCTCTCTCACTGTTCGGACTGAAACTCTGGTAGTATACCCAGAGCCGCACATGCTCAGCATCTCTATAGTCTGGAAGGAGCCAGACAGAGGAGCCAGAAGAAGCCGTCCAAGGAGGAGCTGGCATATGCAGAGATACAGAAGCATGAAGAACATGGCACATTCTGAGAACTACAAATGGTCCAATAAGAATGAAATGCAGGAGGGGTGCCTGGGTGTCTGGTTAGCTGAGCTTCCAACTTCAGCTCAGGTCATGATCTCACAGTTCGTGGGTTTGAGCCCCACATTGGACATTCTGCTATCAGCACGGAGCCTCCTTCAGATCCTCTGTCCCCCTCTCTGCCCCTCCCCCCTGCCCCCGTCAAAAATAGGTAAACATTTTAAAATTTTTAAAAAAAGAATGGAATACAGTAAAACCTGGTTCGCAAGCATAATTCATTCTGGAAACATGCTTGTAATCCAAAGCACTTGTATATCAAGCGAATTTCAAGAACGATTAGCTCAGTTGGGATCATGTGACATTTGACATCAGACACTACTCATATTACAAGACATCACTTGTTTATCAAGTTAAAATGTATTAGAAATGTTTGCTCACCTTGCGGAACCTCGCAGAACAAGTTACTCACAATTCAAGGTTTTATCGTATTGTATTTGTGAGGGGATAGAGAGAGGAGGTAGTAAGAGATAAGGCTGGAAGAAGTAAGCAAGAGACAAATGATGAAGAAAAGGTCTTGACACTTTGTTAAATTATTTGGGTCTTATATAAGAAGCTACGGAAAGACTTATAAGAATTTTCAGTGGGGCCATGACACGATCACATTGCAATCTAAAAAAAACATCACTGTGGCCGAAAAATAGAAAAGTGAGTTAGTGGAGGGGTACAATATATGCAGGGAAGACAGGAAGCCTGTGTCACCTGTCATCAGTGTCTCACCCTCAGGACTTTACTGTACAACACCAATCCCCTAACTCCCAGCACTTGCACTGTGGTACACGGGAGCTTTCTTTTGCTGCTTGAGCTCACTTTGTTGCCTGTGTCAGGCTTGAAGTGTCAGAGAATTCATGCTCCAGCCACACCCTCAGTGAGCGCCCAGCTCTGGGGTGTGTGCTATGATCCATGGGATTAAGCTCCAGTTGCCCACAGCAGAAGCAGGCTTGGTAACAGGCCTCCTGGCTGCTTTCTCTTCCTTGTCTCACTTCCCCTATCCTGCATACTTCACGTCCCAAATAAGTTACTTGTACTCAAATATTTATTTCAGGATCTGCTTCTAGGGGAACTCAAACTAAGATAAGGCCACTGCAGGTGAAGGATAACAGGGGCCTGATTCAAGCAGGGAACCCAGAGCTGGAGACCAAGGAAGCTGGAGTTGCATTCAAAAGATGTTAAAGCTAAATAAGCAAAATACCAGGGGATTCCAGGATGGCCTCCAGGTTTCTGGTTTGGAAAACTAAGGAATGGCAATGCTGTTCACTAAGATGAGGGACAAAGGAGGGGAAGGAGGATTTGGGGGGAAGATGACAGGCTCAGAACTGAATATGCTCAGTCTGAGACACGTGAGGAACAGCCAAGTGGAGTTGAGAAGTAGGATGGTGTCTATACCAGCTGGGGGTCGGAAGACTGGCCCGAGCTGGACATATATACCAGGGAGAGTAGCTTTTATCATGTTTGTGCTCACTGTCTGAAACTCCTCCGTATTTGGGTAAAATACCAAATGAATGGGAGGCAGGGCCCCTCCTCCCATCAGAGTAATAAGCAACGAAGCCTACTGCCTTTCCCTGCTCTTTAGCCCCAAGGCACGGTCATGTGATCTAGGCTTGGCCAATCAGATGTTCCACCAAGGATTATTCCGAACGGATGGGATAATCCACAGAGGCAAATATGGCCTGACTTTTCAGGGTGAATGTGGCAGAATTGAGAGTCCAGTGTTTCTGGGGGTGATGGCAACAGCAGTGAGGCCCTCGCGTCTATACTTTCCACCAGGTCGGTTTTAGGGGAGGGAGCCAGAGAATCCATGCAAGTTTACCATCACGGTAGGAACTGCAACTTAAATTCCATCTTTGGTTTTGAAAAAGGATCAATGTTCTGTTTCTTAAGCTGGGAGGTAGACATATGAGTGTTTATTTTTTTGTTTGTCTTATTTTAAGCAATCCTAATGCATTTTAAACACTCTTTTGTATGTATATGTTACAATGAAATTTTCAAACAGGAAAACGTGTTTTTTGAACAGAAATGACAAAGTAGAAATTATGTTCAAGGGTGAAAAAGATATAATGTGTGGATTTGCTTTTTTAAAAAGGGTAAAGTGAAGAAGATTCATAATTGTTAAAGCTGAGAGATGGGTACGGTGGCCTTTGGGATATTCTCTTTATATTTTTTGTGTCTTTGAAATTTTCCCTAATTATAAAAATTGGAGGAAGAAGCGTATCCAGGGCTCATGGAAACACTGATGGAGAACAAACTCATAGGAATAACCCAGAGAAAACCCAGTGCCTCACACATTAAATGTGAGCAATGTTCATTTGTTGATTGATCTCGATCTAGAAACATGATAATTGACTAGAAACAGGACTACACTCTGTTTAATCAGAAAACTAAAGCTTTAGGAATATCTGAAAACTTGAGTCACCAACAGTCCCTAGTTTGTTTTCTAGAACTTCAAACTCCTCTGATCGCAGATTCCTCACTCACCCGTGTGCCACCAGAGGCTTACACTTCTCTTTGGCAAATTACAGACATCTTCCTCTGCTTCTTCTCCTGTTGTAACTCTTGATATGATTAATTCTACTTTTCTTCTCCTAAAGCTGAGGAAAGGTTTCCCCCAAAATGGATTTCTGCTCTTACTGCCAATCGGAGATGGCCAGGATCTTAAGATGCCGCTTTATTGGCTTGCTCTTTAAGTTTTACAGAACCTTTTGCTCCACCTACCCCCAACCTCCACCCCTAAGAAGAGAACATGGAATCTGTTTCCCAAGGGCTGGCTGGAAGGCATTTGGGTGATACCATCCTGGACCATTAAAAAGCACCAGCTCCCAGGAGCAGAATGAAATCTCTGCTTTTCCAGGACTCTTCCCCTCCTATTCAGTCTCAAACGTCTGGGACATACAGTATTATCCAGTTTTATTCACCATTTTATCCCAGTGTCCTATAGGAATTTGATCAAAAGAGAATCCCAGAATGTAAACCGGCCACACCTGCAAGTTTTATTACAAGTGTGTTGTTTGTTTGTTCGATTCGGATGGGGAAAGGATGGCGGAAAATCAAGAGCTATGGGAAGACTGTCCTCACAGCTCACTCCTCTGCTGTGGGCTGCTTTCCAATTGGTGCAACAGGAGATCTGGGGCCTGTGTTTGCTTTTCTTGGCACTCACAGAGGTGGTGTCTGTAGCTGAAGACACTGGGGCTGTTGCCAGAGGCCCTGCTGGAGCTGAAACTGTGTGATTCCAGGTTCCAAGATCTCATCTGCTCGCAGCAATGGGGAACATTTTGATCTTGGCGAACGCTCTCATGCCGGCACTCCATGTCCCCCTGACTCTTCTCCCTGCTTCTCTGACCCCAAGCAGAGCAACTGAGTGACCTCTGGACACACACAGCTCTTCGGCACCACTGTCTCCGGAATTCCCCGCATCTCCCTGGGGAACTCACCACCGTGGACACAAACAGGATTACAAACTGCTAGTGACCTGGCAGCACATTAACCACAGGCCCCTTGAGGAGAAAAGGAGAGAGAGCCTCCTTCCCTGGTAGCTGGCTCCACAGCCCCAAAAACTGCAGAGATGGATGCCCTATATAGCGGGCTGCCTTCAGACACTGAATGTTGGTGCCGTGCAAGCTTCCACAGCCTGAACAAAGTGAGAAAAACAAAATGCATTCCCTTGAAATGGGAGGTGTGATCCCCCTCCTTTCTGGGCTATTGCTGGTCACTAACATCAGAATGACCAAGGATTATTGGATTATTGGTGGTATTCCCCACCAGTGTGTGAGCCAGGACGCCGGCTGGCGTTTTGACCTCTCCAGAAGTCTGGATGTGGTCAGGCTGTAAAGTCTTCCAATGCTCAGGCCCTTCATTTATCACCCCACCTGTACCTCCCTTTTGCATGACCCTCCAGCTCACTTCCTGCAACTGTCACCCCTTCCCTCATACCGCAGTAGCCGCCCCCCCCCCCCCATGCTTTCACACCCGCATACCTCTGTTCCACCCATGCCTGTTCTCAAAGGCACGCACCGGTCAGCTCCTCCCTCATCCCAAGCTGCTCTGAGCCCGTGTTTCTCAACTTCCAGTCCACAGACAGGACAAAATCAAATCACATAAATTCACTCTCTTTCCCAGTGATCATCTCTTTGGGAACAGCATTTCCAGCTCTTTTATCCCAATCCCTCAGCCTTTTTCCTAGATACAAAACAGATCATTTAGAGGTTTTGCTCAAGAGTGTGATTTTAGTTGAGAAACGGTCTCCATTCGTCTGATAGAAGTTTTTAAAGTAATTATTATTGAGCTTTACTATGTACTGGGTGTCTGGTAAGTTTTATAATGTTCGATCCTTATAGCCATCCTTTTGCAGACAAAGAAATTGTGGTCCAGAGGGATTTAGTTGCCAAAGGTGATACAACTATTAAATGGAAGAGCCAGAATATAAACTTATGCATTCTAAGCCCAGAACCCATGCTTTCAATCACCCCGCATATCGCTTCCCAACTCCTAGCAACACCCCTCTTTTAAAATTTCCCACCTTCTCTTTACACTATCCCTTGCCCAGATCACTATTGTTTACCAACTTCAAGGAAAGTTTGCCACCTTGCTCCATGATATTAACCAAAAGCTGCCCCTCCACTGTTTCTCTGCCATCCCTCTGGGGCTCCTCCCACCTTAACTGCTCTGAAAACTCCTAATGCCCTGTGTCTGTTAGGATACTTTGGGCTGTAAGAATCTAAACTCCAATTTAGGCTGGCTTAACTGATAAGGATATTGATCTTATATAATAGGAATGGATAAGGTTGAATCACATGATTGAGCACTTGGCAATGCCATCAAGGATCCAAGGATCAAGGCTCTCCCCACTCTGTAAACTTGATCCAAAGGCTGGCCCCCCTCAAGAGTTTACAGTGGCTGCTAGGAGGCCTGGCACCACATGCTCCCTTGCTGTTGTCCCAGTTCAGGTGAGGGGTGGGGGTGGGAACTCTATTCCCATCACGTCTGAGTGGACCAGTTTAGGTCATATGCCCACTCCACTAACAAGGGAAGGCTCCAAGTGATTGGTTTAAACCCAAATTCCTGAACCAATCTTTGGCTAAGAGAATGGGATTAGCATGATTGGTTTAGATTTTCAGAATCTGAGAGGAAATCACTTTGCCCTGCCCGGGTAGAGGGAGGACATCTATCCTGGGTCCGCTGAGAAGGGAAATGGCTGCTACAACCATTGCTCTCGCAGTGTGTCCATCAGGGTCACTGCGTATAGTTTTGCATTGTTTTTCATTGTCCAAGGTGCCTAGATGAACGAGGGTTGATTGCTCACCCAGCTATGTGCCCTGGTCTGCCTCCCCTTACCTCCAAATACAATCAGAGTCTCCTCTTATGTTCACCAAGCCATGTAGCCACGGGGCTGTAAACTCCTAGAGGAGGCACCTCTTTCTAATTTGCACGGAGGTACCTGTGGTTGGCATGCTCAGATTCCCCTTCAAGAAAGGACTAGCTGTCCAGCTGTGAGGAGTGCAATTAGCTGACAGCCTCCAGCTGTTCGCTCCTTCAGAGGCTGCCTAGCTTTCAAGGGGAGTTCATGTTCTTTTCAGCCTGGCCACAAGTCTGCATCGTGGTCTGATGGCTACCCCTGGCCAATCCTACTTCTCACCCTTCTCCATTCACTGGTGTTAACGTCTCAATAAGCCTTTAGCCTCACTCCGTTTCAGGACCTGTTCCCCAAAGAGCCCAATCTGCAGCAGTACCCTGATAACTAGCTGTGACTCTACCTACAACTTCTATTTCTGCCCACATAACTTGCATCTCCAGAAAACAT
This sequence comes from Neofelis nebulosa, assembly GCF_028018385.1. Taxonomy (NCBI): domain Eukaryota; kingdom Metazoa; phylum Chordata; class Mammalia; order Carnivora; family Felidae; genus Neofelis; species Neofelis nebulosa. Next base: position 62,889,651 of record NC_080786.1, read on the forward strand.
GTTCTTCAACCTCTATATTCCACTCCTCCTGCTAAAACTGCTTTTTATTTGCCTCCTGACCTTCAGTCCTTGTGCCTCCCCCATTCTTAGTCCACCAGCTACCATCTAGTTTCCTTGTCATGCCTCAGCCTGGACCCCATCTCAACCATGACTTTGCTAGCACCTATTTTCTCCACCCTTAGGCCAATCCCCAGCTCTGGGAAAGCTACAGTAAAATGTCCTTCCTTCCCTCCTGCTATGAGTCTACTGAAAACTGGGTTTAATGACTTAATGACAAATCCACGCTATCTAACTTTAATTGGGCCCTCAGGGCTGCTCAGTGATTATTTTACTAATCTCTGTAGACTCCCACTGCATTGATGCCAAATGTTTTCCTCTCCTTGTTTCCTAATATCCCTTCCTCTTAATTTCTCCTCACACCCTGAGGATGAATTGTTGACCTTCTTTTCATGTTGATCAGGTTTGTAGCCCCTAAACTTCCCCCTTAGAGCTGACAGCTGACATCTGTTGTTTTTACCTACTCAGATCCATTATACCTCAATTTTCTTTGGAGGAATGGCCCCTCTTCCACCTCCAGTCTGTGCAGCCCCAGTGGACTGGCTCCCATCTCCAAAGCTGGGTATGTGACTCAGGCTGGCCAGTGCACAGAAAACAAATCAGGCATGGGCTTATGAACCAAGCCAAAACAATGAAAGCCTTGTCAGAATTATTTGGGGGAAGGGGGTGGGGTGCTATAAACTTTCTTTGGGGATTGCTAATCTGTAAAGAAAAAAGCCTGGTGCTGTAAGACTCCATCTTGCCCTTCAAGGGAAGAGCCTGCCTAAGAAAAAGCCGGAGGAAAACATATCTGGTCCTGGTGGCATCCTAGAGCTTCTGGATCCACCTATCTTGAAGCCATCATACCACAGGACTTTTCAATTCCATAATCCAATAAATTCTTTTTTTTCTTTTAGCCAGTTGGAAACATGTCTCTTATACTTGCAACCAAGGGTCCTGATCTATAACCTCCTCTGAATCTCCAAATGTGTGAATCTCTCTCCCTGTTTTTGACTTGTTCTCATCTGTTTCTGACAGAGGTACCATTCTTGTTTGTGTATTTTGTCTTCCGGCTATGCCTTATTTTCTTTTTTTTTTCCTCGATTTTTTATTTAAATTCTAGTTAGTTAACATATAGAGTAATATTGGTTTCAGGAATAGAATTTAGTGATTCATAACTTACATATAATACCCAGTGCTTATAACAAGTGTCCTCCTTAATACCCATCATCCATTTAGCCAACCCCCCACCCATCTCCCCTCCCAAATCTCAGTTTGTTCTCTATAGTTAAGAGTCTCATTATGGCTTCCTTCTCTTTTTCCACCCTTCCTATATGTTTTGTTTCCTAAATTCCACTTATGAGTGAAATCATGTATTTGTCCTTCTCTGTCTTATTTTGCTTAGCATAATATACTCTAGCTCCATCCATGTCATTGCAAATGGCAAGATTTCATTCTTTTTGATCACCGAGTAATATTCCATGGTGTGTATGTACACCACATCTTCTTTATCCATTCATCAGTTGATGGACATTTGGGCTCTTTCCGTAGTTTGGCTATTGTTGATAATGCTGCTATAAACATTGGTGTGCATGTACCCCTTTGAATCTGTATTTTTGTATCCTTTGGGTAAATACCTAGTAGTGTATTTGTTGGGTCATAGGGTAGTTCGAATTTTAACTTTTTGAGGAACCTCCATACTGTTTTCCAGGTTGGCTGCACCAGTTTGCATTCCCACCAACAGTGTAAGAAGGTTCCCCTTTCTCCACATCCTCTCCAACATCTGTTGTTTCATGTGTTATTAATTTTAGCCATTCAGACAGGTGTGTGGTGGTATCTCATCATGGTTTTGATTTGTGTTTCCCTGATGATGAGTGATGTCAACCATCTTTTCATATGTCTGTTAGCTACCTGGATGTCTTCTTTGGAAAAATGTCTATTCATGTCTTCTACCCATTTCTTAATGTTTATTTATTTTTGAGAAAGAGAGAGAGAGAGAGACAGAATGTGAGCAGGGGAGGGGCAGAGAGAGACACAGAACTGGAAGTGGGCTCCAAGCTCCACACTGTCAGCACAGAGCCCACGAACCGTGAGATCACGACCTGAGCCAGAGTCGGAGGCTTAACCGACTGAGCCACCCACGCGCCCCACTTCTGCCCATTTCTTAACTGGTTTATTTGTATTGGGAGGCTATGCCTTATTTTCATTTGGGGCCTTGTTGTATCAATTTCCCTTTCCCTTCTTCCCCCATTTCCCATATTTGTAACTGGTATTGGCTGAATAAATATTACCAAACTATTTCAAAAGTGTAGTCTTTGATGAGAACACACAAAAGGCATTTCTGACAGTGCAAGAATGTAATTCTTTGAAAGGGACCTTGTTCTTCAGGTGGACAGGGGAAATGATGAAGGGAGAAGTGTCCTCAATGGCACAATCTATCCTTCTGCGTCCCCTTTTGTATATTCCTCAAAAGGATGCTACGATCTCACCTCCACACTCTCTTTCTCTGGAAGCCAGTACATCCTGCTCTTCACGAGGAATTGTTTTGTGGCACAAAAGGATGTTCTGTGTGATAGGTTCTGCAGCGTCCAAATGACTCTCAAGGGGGGAGCAGAGCAGAATGGTGTGCATCAACAGCCTTCAGAAACTCTTCAGTGCTCAGTTGTTGGGTTCTTTTCTTTTTTTTTTCCTTCTTATTTTAACTTTATCTTAGGTAATATATAAACTAACTAAAAGGATAAATACAGATATAAAGCTTTCACTTCCCCTCTCCTCCTCCTTTTCCATCAAGTTTTCTGTAATTTACTTACAGTAAAATTCACTCTTTATGTGTACGGTCCCTAGGGAGCACAATATACCTACAGAACTTTCAGCCATCTATTTAGAGCTAATATGAGCACTTTAAGGAAAATGTAGAAGAAGCCTTACAATTACCTAGGTCTCTCTTTAACCTTCCCCCCTTTTATGTTGTAGTTGCCGCTTATATTACTGCATCTACATGCATTGAAACCCCCACCAATCTTACATTTTTGCTGTTAACAGTCATACAGCTTTGAAGTAACTTCTGAGGAAAAAAAAAATATTCTGTTACATGTATCCAAGCACGTGTTTGTTCCTTCTTCATTCCTGCCGTTCCATCTTTCCCTCTCGAACATTTTGCCTTTAGCTTGAAAAACTCCCTTTTATCATTTTTTTAGAGCAGGTCTGCCAGCAATGAATTTTGTTAGTTTTCTTAGTCTAGGGATATCTTTATGTCACTGTCATTCCCAAAGGATATATTCACTAGATGTAAAAGTCTCAGTTAATTCTCAGATCTTTTCTTTAAGCAGTTTAAAGATGCTGTTCCACTGTCTTCTAGGCTCTGTGTAATGTGTTATTTTTCTCTGGCTGCTTTCAAGATTTTTTTTCTTTACCTCTGGTTTTCAGCAGTCTGATTATAATGTGTCTGGTATGGTTTTCTTTGAGTTTATTTTGTAACCTTATATGTGTCACCATATTGGAAAGTTTTCAGCAATTATTTCTTCAAATATTTTTTCTGAACCAATCTCTTTTTCATTAAGGGACTGAAATGACACACATGTTATATCTTAAAATATTATCCTATAGGTACCTGATGATCTGTTCACTTTTTAAAGATATTTTCTCTTCAGTTCTTTATTTTGGATGATTTCTATTGATCAGTCTTTAAATTCTGCCATCCAGTGGCCTCACTTTTACTTCACACATTACATTTTTCATTTCTAAAATCTCCTTTTGGCTCTTTGTTTATGATTTCTATCTCGCTCCTCAGAATTGCTATCTTTCCTTCACTTCAAATGTGTTCAATTCCACTTTGTGGAGGGCGATCATAGTTGTTTTAAAGCCTAGTAACTTCAGGGGCGCCTGGGTGGCGCAGTCGGTTAAGCGTCCGACTTCAGCCAGGTCACGATCTCGCGGTCTGTGAGTTCGAGCCCCGCGTCAGGCTCTGGGCTGATGGCTCGGAGCCTGGAGCCTGTTTCCGATTCTGTGTCTCCCTCTCTCTCTGCCCCTCCCCCGTTCATGCTCTGTCTCTCTCTGTCCCAAAAATAAATAAAAAACGTTGAAAAAAAATTTTTTAAAAATAAATAAATAAAAAATAAAGCCTAGTAACTTCAACATCTGGATCGTCTCTGAGTAGTCATCTGTTGATTGTGTTTTGAGAATTGGTCGTAGTTTCCTGCTCCTTTGTCTGTTGAGTAATTCTGGATTGTATTCTGGACATTTTGAATATACACTGTATTATGAAACTCCAGGTCCTATTAAAGTCCTCTGTACAATGGTGACTTTTTACATTTTTAGTTGGCCAGACACCCAGAACTCCAAGATGGCATCATCTGCACCAGTGAAGATGAAAAAGCTCATGGATGGCAAACTAGCAGAGTTGCCAGACTGTACACTGATGAGGGATTTCACCCCTAACGTCACTGTTGGAGTGTTTCAAAGACGTTGCTACTGTATTACAGCAGGTATGTCAATGTGAGGAAAGGGGGCGTCTCTAGGATTTCTATGGTGCTGGCAGCTTATGTGCTTTTCAGCGACTGTCATTCTTAACAAGGGACTCAAACATAAGCAGCTACACAAATACTGCTGAAGAGGGCCCAGTGTGGAGGCACATTCTACATTCCTTACCATAGCCTTTGCCAGGCACCCTTGAATCCTTTCATGTCCGAATTAAGAAGTAACACCCAGTAAAAGATGACTGGCGCATAGAAACAAATAAGCAAATACATAAATAAAATCTAACGAGCCACTAACATGGTTAGTTTCAGACTCTAAGTTCTGTCTCCTTTGGTCAGTTAGTTTCAGTGTCAGTTCTGTTTTCAAATCTTCTATTCTGCTGCTTTTTTCTATACCACACATGTGCTTCTTAGGGATTAGTCTTTGAATCGTGCAGTAAATTACGATATAGATCACTTCAGTGTCTTTGTTATACAGCCAGGGATCATTTTTATGCATACAAAGCTCAGGTTTGAGACATAAGATTCCAATACGGCGTTTTCTTTCATCAAGTCTAAGAATGATATGGATGTTATAGTAGTGTTCTAAAGTTTTTTTTTTTTATTACTGCTTCTCATGCCATTGTTGTTATTCTCCTCCCATGTATACTTAATCGTGATTTTTATTTGAATCACAAAACTACTACAATTTATTTTCTTCTATTGTTGAAAGAATTTTGTTTCAAAATTTGGGGGGTTTTTGTTTGTTTTTTCACATTTACGAATTTTTGAGCGAGAGAAACAGAACGCAAGCAGGGGAGGGGCAGAGAGAGACAGGCAGAATCTAAAGCAGGCTCCAGGCTCTGAGCTGTCAGCACAGAGCCTGATACAGGGCTTGAACTCAGGAACCGGTAAGATCATGACCTGAGCCAAAGTTGGATGCTTAACCGAATAAGCCACCCAGGGGCCCCTGTTTATTTGGTTTTAAATATGTATTTATTTTTATGAGAGAGAGAGTGTGAGCAGGGGATGGGGGGGCACGGACAGAGGACCCAAAGCAGGCTCCGAGCTGACAGCAAAGCCCATACAGATGAAGAGCATTTTTCACCACTTTACACTGATCGTTATCCAATTTTCCTTTAGTCTCAATTTATCTCACTTTTACAAGGAGGCTTCGTGTCATTCTATCTCCTCTGAGGATAACAAATGGATTCATGTTTTGTTCTTCCATTCACTAAGTATTTAAGTGCCTATCATGTGCTAGATACTGTTCTAGACACTATTTTAAAAAAAATAACTAGCTAAGCAAAGAAATGTGACTCTTTTGAATAATTATCAACAACTTTCAGGGACAGACATTTGACACAATTTTCTTGCATCTTCCATAGCCTCTATTTACTTACAGATATCTATATGTTCTTTTGATAGTTCAGCCACTGGACTTTTACTGGTATGTTATCTAGTAAGATGATATTGCTAATGTGTTTATAATGAACTAATGAAATGAATAATATAGAAAAAAAATAACTAGCTAAAAATAAAAAAATACTGAAACTAGGATGCATACATTACCAGGGAAATTGGGGAACTTATTTCTCTGTAGTTTTTAAGATAATTATTTGCCTATTCCGTATTATTAACTTGAGGATAGCTTAAGGTGGAGGGAATAGACAGTCTCCTTTCAATGTTCTGAGTTCAGTGAACTTTCAAGACTGAAATATCAAGGAGACACCATCAAACAACCCAAAGCGTCTCTAAGAGAAACCAAATTGTGTATAGGCTCTTGTCTGTCATGCTGTCTCTTCTCCTATCATGCTTCTCTCCAGCACCCCATGAGTTCTGAAAGGAAAATAAGAGCTATGATCTCTGAAAAGTACTGTGAGCTAATGGCCACAGTGCAAATATCCCAGCTTGTTGTCTTCACAGAAATGCTTCATATTCAGATTGCTCCCGTTTCTTCCACGTTGGTAAAGTCAATGGGAAAAATATACAGCAGACTAACCAGGATTAAAAAAAAAAAATAGTTTTATTTTTCCGTACACAAATTCCCAGTAAGTGTGATCAGCATAAAGATTTTTCACATCAAATAGAATTTGGCTTCAGTAATGAGATGACCATGATACATACCCAACATAATACCAATGGCTCTTTAAAAACATATAAAAATGTAAGGAGAGAATATAATTAGCTTGTATGATTCAACCTGGGTTTATGCCTGTTTACTGGCTGTGTGATCTGGGATAACTTGTTTAACCTCTCTGGGTCCCCCTTTCCTCAATTATAAAATTGAGAGAACAATAGCTATGCTAGAGTTGTCGGAATTCAATGCCTAACTTAGTAGATAATTAACATTAGGTAAATATGAATCCAAAGGTCAGTAAAACTTCTAGAAGAGAGTATATACCTCTGTCTGGAGAGTGTCCTTGGGAAGAGTTTAACCCAGCCACTTATATATTTTACAAATTGAAGGAAGCAGAAGAATCTCCTAAAACGTTGTCACATAAGGCAGAAGAACAAATCCTCTCTTTTAACAAATGTTTCCTTACTGCAATACCCAATTCAATTAGATTAGCCTGGATGTTTTTGGAAGGACCTGACTGTAATAATGCATAAAAGTTTTTCTAATAGCTGGCCAGGAGTTTTGCTGACACTTAATGAAATCTGTTTAATTGCTCCAGCAACCCCTATATTGGCTGTTATGCTGGGGTCATTGGAAAACTCGACCCTGTGGTACTTGGGATACAAGAACACCTTCTGCTGATTGAAGCCTGTACCCTGTGGGAATGTTTTAATGTGATCCTTGAAGCGTGTCCTAGGAAATGCTGTCAACACATATTCTTCCTTGTCAGGCCTTTATTTGGTCAGGAATACTCAAGAGCTCTGTCTTTCTGCCTGTGGTTTACCACATTGTCTCCCGTTTGCTTTCAAATCTGGTTTAGTTGTGTTCAATGAAGCAGAGGTAGCTGAATAAGAGGGACATCATCAACATTACTCCTCCAGGGAAAATTTCCCATCAGATAAATCACTAAACCAGCCACCATGTTCTGATGCACAGAAGCCACATCCTTGCCACATGATCATTCACTCGCAGAAAAACATGTTCTCAACATAGTGAGCAAAGGGGCATGCCCAACAGACCACGTGAAAAGCTGGGGTTGATGGCAAATACCCCAGATGAAGAATTTCAAAAGAAGAAGGAGAAGGCAAGAATAAAAGGGCAACTTATTCAGAATTCATACTATCACAGGTGGGTTTTTTTAATTACAAATAAAACTTTTTTTTGGAGACCCTATTTAACATAAACTAAAAGGTATGGCATAATTCATGAAAACTCATAGCCGCTCGTATAAACATAAATGATGTATATTATGGGTTGATAAAGTAGGGTGACTAGGTATTGACAAGCATAAAATTTTGCCATATCCAGAGGTGGTGAGATATATCCCCAAGGTGTATTGCTGCTGTTGTTATTTGTTTTTAGTGCATCGGAATTCTCGCAGAATAAGCAACTGCCTTAACGCTGATCATCTGACCAATTAAAAGTCTTAATGTCATGAGTTTTTTACCAGTTCTGAGAATGGAGAATGTTCCAGTGCACAGAACTAACTTGATACGGGTTTTTACTCTCTAAAACAACTGGTACTTAGAGTAAAATTAAGATTCACATTTCTTTGTATAAGAGGTAGACTTTTTAGAAATGTGATCATTAGAAACAAAATCTTGATTTCACAAAAATAATTCAATCAATCCAAGGAAATCCAAGGAAATATCAATCCAAGGAAAAACTTTCAAGCCCACTGTCTATGTTTTAACCCACTTGAAACTGGAATACTTGTTTAACCCACTTAAACTGGAATACTTGTACTGTGTTTTCATTTTAGGCATCTAGTCCTTTCATATTAAGGAATGATACTTTAAAAAAAATTTTTTTTAATGTTTCTTTATTTTTGAGACAGAGAGAGAGACAGAGGGTAAGCAGGGGAGGGGCAAAGAGAGGGAGACACAGAATCTGAAGCAAGCTCCAGGCTCTGAGCTGTCAACACAGAGCCCTACACAGGGCTGGAACCCATGAACTGTGAGATTATGACCCGAGCCGAAGTCAGACGCCCAACTGACTGAGCCAGCCAGGTGCCCCCAGAATGATACTTTTAGAATTGGAACCTTTTCTTACTAATCACAGAATTCAAAAGGGAATGAAGTTCTTCAACCTGACAGTAATGAGTAAGAGCCACACTGGGCTTTCTCTTGCTCTTCAACGACCAATGGCCACGTGAAGCATCTGGATACTCCTCCCCCAAGAAGTTCCGAACAGTTACAGAGTGACAGACCTACATACCAGAACACTAAGACATTGAACTAGAGAAAGATGAGAGGAAATTTCTGAGCCAAAAAGAAAATGCGAGAACAAAAATCCACAGAATAACTAGAAATTAATATAGAAGAAATGTTCAAGACCGCTATAAGCACAATAATGTATCAAACAAAAACAGGGGCACCTGGATGGTTCAGTTGGTTGAGCACTGAACTCAATTTCGGCTCAGGTCATGATCTATGGTTTGTGGGATCAAGCCCCACATCAGACTCTATGCTGACAGCACACTCTCACTCCCTCTCTCAAAATAAATATATGTTTTTAAAAAAACAATAAATGAGGTTAGAAAAGCCTGAAACAGATCTTATTCCTGGATAGGAGACAGCGATTCTGAAAAAAATTTTAACAATACCAAACTAATCTGTTTATTCTAATCCCGAACTGTTAGTAGTGGTTACCTGTGAGGAATGGGGCTGGGGGAAATGTTTGCAATGCATACATGACAGACAAATCTTCCAAACAGCAATTGCTAAGAAACAAATAATAATAATAATTCAATAGAAAAAACTTCACTAACAATTGAATTTCAGATATTTCTGTTCTCAAAAGCCCTTGGCCATTCCTGCCACTGGCTCTCTTCTGCACTAGGAGGAGGACCCAGAGCTCTTCTGGGGAAGGACAAAAGATAGGAACAAACAAGTCACAGAGGAGGAAATGCAACTTGGCCTTAAATACATGAAAAGAAGCTTAGCCTCATTTATAATAGGAGAAATGTAAAACAATATCCTGTTAACATGGCTGTGGGAAATAGAAACTCTTATACATTGGTTGAATATTATTATATCTCTTGTATGTTATAAATTAGTTACATTTCTATGATGGGCAATTGCATAATATTAATTAAAATTATAGGGGTACCTGGGTGGCTCAGTCATTAAGTGTCTGACTTAGGCTCAGGTCACGATTTCACAGCTCGTGAGTTCGAGCCCCCTGTTGGGCTCTGTGCTGACAGCTCAGAACCTGGAGCCTGCTTCAACTTCCGTGTCTCTGTCTCTCTCTGACCCTCCCCTACTCATGCTCACTCGCGCTCTGTCTCTCATTCTCTCTCAAAAATCAACATTAAAGGGGCGCCTGGGTGGCGCAGTCGGTTAAGCGTCCGACTTCAGCCAGGTCACGATCTCGCAGTCCGTGAGTTCGAGCCCCGCGTCAGGCTCTGGGCTGATGGCTCAGAGCCTGGAGCCTGTTTCCGATTCTGTGTCTCCCTCTCTCTCTGCCCCTCCCCCGTTCATGCTCTGTCTCTCTCTGTCCCAAAAATAAATAAAAAACGTTGAAAAAAAAAATTAAAAAAAAAAAAAAATCAACATTAAAAAAATTAAAATTATACATGCATGTATTCTTTGATTCAACAATTTCAGTTCCTATAGATACACACACATAATGACACAAAATGCAAAATGACACAAAGTTCATTGATGAAACACTGTTTAAAATAGCAAAAGATTGAAAAATGCTGAACATCCTTTGGTTGGGGACTGATTAAATAAAGTATGGTACATCCGTATAAAAATATCATTCAGTTGAGGGGCACCTGGGTGGCTCAGTTGGTTGAGCATCTGACTTCGGCTCAGGTCATGATCTCACAGCTCATGAGTTCGAGCCCCGCGTCGGGCTCTGTGCTGACAGCTCAGAGCCTGGAGCCTGTTTCTGATTCTGTGTCTCCCTGTCTCTCTCTCTGCCCTTCCCCCACTCATGCTCAGTCTCTCTCTCTGTGTCAAAAATAAATAAACATTAAAAAAAATCATTCAGTTAAAAAGAAAAGGAAAAAATTCTTTATGTACTGATATTAAGAAAGCAAAGTACATGAGAGTGCTTAAATATCCTAACATTTATGTATAAGAGGGAGAAATAAAAATACATATTCAAATACATAAAAATATATATATAACATATATATGTATATATATATAACAAACATAAACAAAACATGTATATGTATATATATGTATATATGTATGTGTATGTATATATGTATGTATATGTTATATATATATGTGTGTGTGTGTGTGTATATATATATACATATATACACACACACACACACACACAACAATAGTGACTTGGAAAAAAGGGGCCTGGGTTTCAGGAAATACAAGAGAAGGGAAATTTTCATGATTTACCTTTTCATAACTTATGGATTTTTGAACAGTGTGAATGTACCACCTACTGAAAAAATTTTAACTAAATTTTAGTTGGACATTTTTTTCTTTTTTCTTTTTTTAATGTTTATTTATTTATTTTGAGAGAAAGAGAGCGTGAGTTGGGAAGGGGCAGAGAGAGAGGAGAGAGAGAATCCCAAGCAAGCTCTGCCCTCTCAGCACAGAGCCCAATATGGGGCTCAAACTCACAAAACTGTGAGATCATGACCTGAGCCGAGATCAAGAGTCAGCATCTTAACCAACTGAACCACCTAGGTGCCCCTGGACATTTCTTTCATTATGAATTATTTGCAAATCATCTTTTTTTACACCATGAAATGACTTTGTAATTGTGTTCATGAAAATCCTGTTTTTTACCATGGTAAAGGCAATTATATTTCAATTAGAAGTATTAATTGCTTTCTCATATTTAACTTTAACATAAAATGTATCACATTGCCATTGTTTAACAAAACATTTCCAAATATTTTAATATTGAGACAGGTGCAGGAAGATAAATGGGAAAATAGATATTATATTATATTATATTATATTCACAAAAATATAAAGGAACTGAAGTTAATTTTTAGAGAATATTGTACTATCTCAAAACCTTATCATTGGTTTAAATTTGTCACACAACCAGCATATCCCACAACAAATGGATTCTTGTTCACATATAAAGAAAGAGTGTGTGCTTAAACAATGGCTTATTTACTGATGAGGGGAAAAAATAATACGTTGAAGTCAGTGGACTTCTGCCCTTGAATGTAATGAACTGGTCTATGGATAAAAGTTCCACAGTGCCTAGTGGTGAAGGGCACAGGATTTTGGAGTAAGACCCATCTAGATTGAATCCATCGCCTATGTGACCTTGGGTGAGTTACTTCACAGGCGACAGTTTCCTATCCCACAATAGATTCCTCATAAAATTGTTCATTAAACAAAATAATGCACATAAATGGCTTAGCACAGGCACCTACTTAAACTCTATTTTCATTATGAACTTTGGCTCTCCTAGTCAGACACATCTCACCAAAAAGGCCCACAAGTAGTCCAGAAACTCTATTTGAGAAGTCCCCTGATTCCTCAGGCAAATCCCCTGTGAACATGCAAATATTTCTAGAAAGATATTAATCCAGCAACTATTAATATTTAGCATAGTACATTAAATCAATGTTACTTTAATAGCTAGTAGCAGAATTCATCTCAGACAACAGTCTGTTTGGTGAGATACAGAATCCTGATGTGCCCTTTTGGTTGTAGAATCCTTGGGGCACAGCTTGAATGAGGCAGGAATAAGACAAAGAGAGCAAAACTGTTCTGTGGAAGAAGAGAACCTGACTCTGTGGGCTTAAGGGACACATGCCGGTCTGAGTAAAAGGGAAGACTTTGAAGGAAGAAGAAAGGGAGCTGATTCCTCCTCCCAGTCCAGAAGAGAGCAAGTGCCCAGTGGCAGGACTGGCCAAGAGCTTTTGAGAACAGAAATATCTGAAATTCAGCTGTATTTACACAGCTTCATGGCCCCAACCCTTTCGTAAGATCTCCACGTAACCCTGAGTTGTCAGGATTTGGAGCAGTGAAGGGATTTGAGTGATGCCCAAGAAGAAGACACATGCAAAGGCAGGCAGGAAGTACAGACAGTAAGATAAACACACAGTAGAGACTCCCAGAAACAGAAAAGCAGGATCAAAGGGCCTTGGTTTGGGACACAGTCTCCTCCAAAAGCCTTCAGACATAGTGGGGATGAGGGTAGGGGCAGGGGATACCTCCTTCCCCACTACCTCCTTGCCTACTCAGGAGGGGCTGAGTCAATTTGATGAAGTCTCAAAATGGAGTGATTTGGCTGCATGTTGGTTGCACTAGCTGTCCTTCACCCTGGCTCTCCAAAAGTGGGGGAAAGCTAAGCAGACCCCAGAGCATCAAGCCATGGTTGACAGAAGGGTACCACCGGTGGGGTTAGAAGAGAAAGCCTGGGAGGGATGATACATAGGGGCATCAAATGGGGACAACTTAAAAGGAGTTTGTTGTTCTGAACAGAAAGTAGCACCCATGGCTTGAGCAAGCCATATACTGATTACATTTTAAATATTATTTACCTAAAGTTAAATTTCATATATGTTATGTGGGTAAGTGATCAGATACCATATTATCTAGGATAAGTTACTGAGAGGAAATATTAAACCTGTAACATGACCAAAAAAAACCCAAAAAACCTGAAATTAAAAAAAAAAACAACAACATGAAAATGGTATTTTCTTCCCAGCAGTCTATTTAAAAGAGTTAAATTAAGACACGAAATGATCATATCAGCCTTAATTCTTCTCTGTTATTAATTGAACTCCTTCTTGGAAACATGCAGATAAAAGTTCCACCTTGGAGAATTTGAGATAAGAGTGAATGGAAAGGAAGAGAAATTAGCAGGCTTTACCAGTTCACACTCAGAACCATCACGCTCTATTTGTTCAAAGCTGCCCACAGATGCATAATATTAAATTGAACCTTTAATGTATTCTGATGTGGGGGAGCTTACAATCATAAGGCCTGTTCTTAGGTTCACACTTTTCTTTGTACATAGTGGGGGCCATAAAACCTGGTGAACAGTGAAAGGCTGTTGGGAAACAAGATAAATGAGAGTTCCGTGGGTTATAAAGAAATTCAAGCTGCTTCCTGTGATGAAATATACATGGATGTACATACACACTGTAGTATTCCTCAGCTAAATATAATAGACCCTATAATGCATTAGTTTACAGGTATATTAATATGATAAAAGAAATGATGAGATTTGGATCTTTGCCTAAGGAAGACTTGTTATAAATAGTAAAACTGGCCCGATGTCCGGTGATCCTAAAAATAGTTAAGCTTCTACTGTGAAACCCATCACTTCACAGGAAATAATGAGAGAAACACAGCCGTACTCTATGGAAAAGATCCACCATGAAATAGCCAAGATAATTTCCTTCATTTGACCATAAACCCATCAAAACTTCATGGAATGTGGTTACTTTATTTATGCAGTAACTGTGTTCAGTTAACCACACATGCCGTAGACTTCTTAAATAATGAGACAGACAGACTGCCATTGGACCTGTTCTTTAATAGGAATTCAAGTATCAGTGAAAAATCTCCAGAATCCTAAGGAATTTTCTACTGACATCAACAGTCACCAACACAGACTGAGCCAGAAATAGATTATATCTCATTCCTCCTTGGCTCCTCAAAACATTTATTTTTAAAATCTGACTACTTAAAGTGAACCACTTTTTAAAAAGAACCCAAAAGGACTATTACCCTTTTATATACTACAATTGAATATTTTTATTCCAGGAGGATGATCATCACTATAAAAACAAGGGAAGAGTCATTTTTCAATGAAAATTGGCTCAGTGTTAATGCAGTCCATAAAAACATGTGAAGTCTTGACCAGTATGATGTCAAGGAAGCTAGACCTATTTGATACTATCAGCTATGCCCCACTTTTTCTTTTTCTTTGTACTTTGTATAGAGGTTGTCGCTTGGGGATGCAGTAGCAGTCTCTTGCCACGCTTCCCAGCTGTTCTCTTCAAAATAGTTGTTTTCCTATCCACAGTCCTCCAAAGAACAAACTATCAATGAGACTGTTTTTTTTTTTTTTTAATTCCAGGATAATCAACATACAGTGTTATGTTAGTTTCAGGTGTACAATCAATGAAACTCTTTTGGCAAAAGGATGACTTATTTTAAGACAGAGAACAGAGAGGGGCCTGGGCGGCTCCATCGGGTTAAGCGTCCAACTTCAGCTGAGGCCATGATCTCACGGTTTGTGGATTCCAGGCCCACATCAGCCTCCCTGCTGACAGTGCAGAGCCTACTTGGGATTTTCTCTCTCTCTTCCTCTCTTTCTGCCACTTCTGCATTCGCACACTCTCTCTCTCAAAATACATAAATAAACTTTAAAAAATAAAATATAGAACAGAAAGTTCTAGAAAAGTTATAGTTATAGAAAATTATAGCCAATAAGCAATCCAATGAGTACTATATGTTCCATATTAAAGATATATTTTAATGAAGATAGCATTCATTATGGAAATTCCTAAAGTAAAAGCTAGGGAGTTGTGGTATGTCAATATATTTCTCTCATGGTACACAATACCACACTTAGAGTTTTCAAAGGCATAGATGATGTTAGATGTTAAGATTTGTTTACAGTTCTTTCACAGAAGTAAAGCTGTATAACCTGTAGCACAGCTAGTTTTTTAGGCCATTAACTGTAATTTTTTGAAATTTTTGAAACTGGGGAGCCATTTCTTCAAACATGTGTTAGAAATCTACTTTATAAAGATGTGCAACTGCCCCTGTTGATGCGATCAGAAGGAGGGTCACATGAAGGAAACCTCTCCCAAATCCTAGTCTTACCCGCCCCCCCCTACCGCTTACTCCTTGAGAAGCAAAGCATAAACGTAGGCATTGGGTATAAAACTGGCATTGTTTTATTTCTTTATTTCTTATTTTATTTCTCAAAAATAAAAACGTGTGAAGCTTAAAATTTTCTCGGCAAAAAAACCACACGTTGGAACTTAAAAAAATAAGCAAACAATCTCTATGGGTATGTAACAAGATCTGAGCATAAATTTTAACAGAACTAGCTAAAAATTGTTAGCTTAACCTCTTGTTCTTGCCTCAGACTGTCTACTGCTAGGCTGTCTTTGTTCACCAGATCCAGCAGCCTTTCCTAGACCCGCCAGGCTCTCTATCCTGGAGTGAAAGAAGGCATAGTTTTCATCTATTCATATACTTTTGCACCCCTTCAACCAAAATTTTAAAAGACTGTACTGACATGCAAACTGCTTCTGTCTTCAATTTTACAATTTTAAATAGACTGATTCCACTTTACAGGGTGGAGGGAATAAAAATCTGTTAAGTCTTTGGTCATTACTGTGATTGAGGCTTTTGCTACAGGTGAACAGATATTGCCATCTACTGTTGAGAAAAAATAAAATGGCTAAGCCAAAACTTTTCAACCTTACTAAGGTTTTGACAGATCATAAATTTAAAATGGAAAAAAAAAATGGCTTTATGAAAATAGTTTCTCCTCACTTGTACAACTATTGAGTATTCATAAAGTAGTTTGAAAACTAAAGAGAATAGAAAATATAGCAAACCAGAAAAATTTCAACCCTAACATCAGAAAAATTGCTCTGTGTGATTATTCTCACCTTGGATTACAAATTGAAAGTGAATCATCGGTTTTTCAGTCTCCGTGTGGTACACAATTTTAGATACTACACTAAAAATGAAATATAAGTAAGCTATCCCTTTTTATCTTAACATCATTTCAAAATTTAAGATAAAATTTATTTTCTTTGTTTTTTCATAAAGCCACTAGAAATGCATAAGACAAAGTCAGTTTTTGACTTTAGATTTAGCTATAAATAAATGTTCTCTAGAAAAATAGGGTAGTTAACACTTAGCCTCCTTTAGGCTTCTAATGGTACATACTTAAGTTCAAATTTAGAGAAAGCCCCTGTAGGGCAAAAAGGTACTACAAAAGCAATGTATCTGAGTCAGACAATCTAGCACATTAAAACTCACCTACTAGTAAGGGGAGACAGAGTTCTGTGACTCCAGATCTATCAATGTGAAGAATGGCCTGTCCTTATTCTGATGGCTGGTGTTGAGCCAGAGGACATGATGTGGTGGCCGTAATTCAGTTGGGTTTGCACATAAAAAAGTATTTTCCCCTTTAAAGAGTATTTCTTTAACTCCGTCAGCAGCCGAGCACCACACCACATCCTATGCCCGCTATCTCACAGTCTAGAGAAGCGGATGTGAAGCGTGATGTGTGGATGGTGTGGAGTAAGCCCCTTCTACGAAGAGAAAGGAGAGAGACCACAATCTTGCAGCGTGTTAGTCCCAGTATGAAAACTGATTGCATGCTATGCACCATGTATGTTACAGACATGTATGTATACATGTGTCTGTGGAGGGATTAATGTACTGGTAACTGATTTGGCTATATCAGCAATTCTGGTTCATATGGCTTATCTCGCTGTCTTCATTAAGGTGTTTTCATCATAACTAATATTGGTATAGTGTTTACTATTTAAAGGGCCCTCGCACATGTCACAAGTCATTTGCCCATTTAACAAATGTGTACCGAACACCAGCCATGTGCAAGGCTCTCACAAGCATCAAAAATACAAAGCTAAAAGTGAAACCGTCTCATCCTTCAAAGAGTTTGATAGTCTAGGTGAGACGAGAAGGAAGCAACCTCACCACTGGGCTTATAAAACAATGTTAGAAGTTCCCTGACGGAAGAATGAAGGGGCCCTATGTAAAAATGAAAGCTAGTACGCCTGTTTCTGTTTGGGGGACATGGCAGGAATCAGGAAAGTGATAGAAAGCCAAACAGCACATGAGCCAGCAGAGGGGTACACTTCCTGAGAATTATGGGTCATTGTTGGATGCCACATGCTCAGCGGGCATCAGCCGGTGAGTCTGGTGAGACAGCATCACGCAGAGTACTTCCAGGCATATACACCTAAGTGTCATATATGCAGCAAGATATAAAATAGAGGTTATAGGAGAACAGCTTACCAGCAGAGAAGTAGTGAAGTGTTCATAGTCCCCTGAACTCTCATTATCCCACAGCTCAGGCCCTGCATAGATGGTCCACATGCCCCAGGGCTAACATCCCAATAGAAAGAGGTCCTGCTCCATAATACTCTAGGGAATAGGAAACATCAGTGCACCACAGAGGCCCCTGGTCAGAGTTGTAGCCTTGATAGAATGAGAGAAACTTTGAAGCCCATGCACTGGTATCAGCTTGTCTTTCTGGTCTACTCTGACTTGCTAACCCAGCTGTCTAACCTACCAAAACTGCAGAGGAGACACGACTCCAGGACATGCAGATTTATTCCTCCTACGAGGAGGAGAGAACAGGAACTGAAGGCTCCTGTTTACCAAGCTAAGTTGATTTGAAACAATGGGCATCAGGGAGCCACCAACTGTTCTTGGGCAGGGAAGTAAAAGGATCTGATTCACATTTTAAAGAAGTCACCGACATTAGAAAAGATAGGTGGCGGATAGGAAGCCAGCCAGGGAGATACTGTAGAAGGGCAGGCTGGAGGGTGTGACTCGGGGCAGAGACAGAGAGCTGCACGCTCAGGAGTGACATGAATGTCAGGACATGAACGACAGAATGGACAGACAGGACTTTAAGACTGGTTAGATTTAGGGGGAAGGGAAAGAACAGAGTCTAATGCCGAAGAAGGAGATATTTCCTTTCTTCTTCCCAGGTTCTTCTAACTAGTTTAGGAATTGACATGAGACAGATGAACAGGAGGAAAAAGAAACAAAGTTTTATTACATACTGCATGGAGGTCCAATAGTGAAATTGAGACCCAAAGAAATGACCAGGGCAAGCAGTTTTTATACACTGTAGACAAAGAGACAATAAGTTTGTGAGGAGTTAACAGGATAAAGAAAACAGATGTTTGGGAGCTTTAAGTAGTAAGAAATTCTAAGCAGAATTTAGGCTGAAGCAATAGGTTTTTTAAAAATAATAAGATTTATTTCTACAGCTTTCTCAGCTTTAAAGTTCCTAACTGATGATAAGGATATCGTTTTACTTCTTAGTACAGGGAGGGTATCTTTCATATGGGAGTTTTATTTCCTGATTTCAGGGGGACGGAAGAGATCTGAGTGTGCCTGCATCAGACCTTCCCCAAGTAGCTACAATTCAAGATAATCAATATGCCATTGGGATACATTTTGAGGTGGCTAGCCCTGGGACCCTACACTAATATTGCTGGGTCTCTGGCTGAGTGACAAGCTGGATTGAGGAAGAGGATGTAGAGAGGGAAGTGAGAGACAATGAGGCTATTTTTTTAGCTTTCTATTTTGAAATAATTATTGATTCCCAAGAAGTTGCAAATATAGAACAGAGAAGTCCCATATACCTCTCACCCACTTTACCCTAATCACATAGCTATAGCACACTATCAAAACTAGGAAAATGACATTAGTACGATGTATGTGTACAATTCTTTGTCATTTTATCAAATGTGACTCATGTAGCCCACAATACAATCAAGACATAAAACTATTTCACAAAGATCCCCTCCATGCTACTACCCCTTTATAGATACAGCTACCCTCCCCTTTCTCCACCATTCCTATTCCCAGCAACCACTAATCTGTTCTCCACCTCTATAATTCTATCACTTAGAGAATGTCATGTGAACAGAATCATACAGTATATGACCTTGGGTGACTGGCTTGTTCCACTCAGCATAATGCCTGACATTTATCCAAGTTGTTGTATGTATCATTAGTCTGTTCCTTTTTATTGCTAAGTAACATCCCATGGTACAGAGGTCCCAGCTTGGTTAGCCATCACCCACTAAAGGACATATTGGTTATTTCCACTTTAGGGCTGTTGAGAATAAAGCTGCTATGCACACTAGTGTGCAGGTTTTTGTAAAAACATAAGTTTCATTTCTCTGGGATAAATGTCCGGGAGTGTAATTTCTGGGCCATATGGTAAGTATGTGTTTAGTTGTTTGTTTTTTTTAAGAAATTAAATAAGGCTTATCTTGCACATTAAGTATGATTTTGTTCCTGTTTTGAAAGAAATGAAAAGCATGATGAATAGCAACCAAATAGACTTCGAGACAAATAGACTTGGGCTTGAATCCGGCACTGCCACCATCCACCGTGAGACTTGGTAAACTGCGTAACCCTGCTATATTTATACGCCATTTTCTTTCGTGTGTAAATTTCTGTAATCTTTTAGTGGCTTCAGAAAAGCCCCAGAATGATAATTTCTTGCTTTGCTTGAATGAATAAGGATAGGTAGGATTCCTAGGATGAAATGTATAATTATGCAGTCATCAAGTAAGGAAAAGAGGAGCTAGGCTGACTAGAACTGAGAATGTAGGAGAAGATGAGGTTAAAATCGGCAGCGACTGTCCTGGTTTAGACAATATATGGCCAAGTTCAAGTCACCAGGAGAGGCACCAAAAGGCAGAGATATACCCAAGTCCAGGCAACCAGAGTCAATTATCAGGAGTTCCACAGACTAGATGAAGCAAGTGGTGGAGTAGGGGGGAAAGGGTGGAATTTCTGATTCTAGAACAAACTTTTGCTTTTTATCTATTTTCTGCTATGTGCTGCTTCTGTGAAGCCCTGCGCCTTTGGGTGTTAGTTCGAGCCAGGAAGAGATCAAAAAAGAGATCATAAAAGCCTATCTTTGAGGAGAATAAAGGATTAGGTTACCTCATGTAAAATTAGTAGAGGCAAATGTATTAAGATGCTTTTGGATGCAAATAACAGGTAAGCCCAACTGAAGGAGCCTCAAATAATAAAGAAACTTATGATCTCGTGAACAAAGTCCAGGGGCAGGGGATTCCAGAGCCAGTCAAAATAGCAACGCAGCGGTGTCATCAAGAACCCTGTCTATCCCACACTTCCCTCTGCCATCTGCCTCACACTTTCCCAGTGCAGGGTAATGTACATAGATGGACAATGGGGTAAATCACAGGATAAATTCAAGAAATGTTTTGGGGGGTTTAGAATCAAAAAATTTTTAAAGTTTATTTATTTTGAGAGAGAACGTGCACATGCACACAAGTGGGGGAGAGGCCAGGGGAGGGAATCCCAAGCAGGCTCCTTGCTGTCCGTGCAGAGCCCAATGCAAGGTTTGATCCCATAGACCATGAGACTATGACTTGAACAGAAGTCAAGAGTCAGATGCTCAACTGACTGAGCCAGCCAGGTGCCCCATAAATCAGAAAATTTAAAAACTTATCCTGATTAATTAAAGGTTTTAGTTAGTTGAATTCTAACTAATTGAAATTCTTCCTTACATCATTCTTCGTATTTTATACTTTTCCTAAGATTCCTCTCTAACATGAGAATCAGGCCACTTTCATGGGTGTAGATGAATTTTCTTTATTCTCATTTTCAGGACATGAAATGATGACTCAAAATATTTCTTTTAAGGAAAGAAGTTGTATAACTTAAACTTGCACAGCAGTGTACTTCCACATGACTTGTCTAATCTTTAAAAATCTTTGTGAGTTAAAAAGAACAGATATTAATAAGCTCCTTTTAGAGAGGAGGAAACAGTTTAAGTGAAATGCCCAACGTCAGTGAGAAACTACATGGCAAAATTGAGATTTAAGCCCAGATATCATATTTTAGTGTTCTTTCTACTTTCAGGGACAATAAGTCTGATTTCTCTGGCTAGTCAGATTTCACATGTGAAGCCATAGTCTCCCCATTACTACACTCATAATTGTTGGAATATAAGAGTTGGTTTTCAAGTTAAGAAGACACAAGCACTGGGACTTCCTGGCTGGCTCAGTTGGTAGAGCATACAACTCTTGATCTCGGGGATGTGAGTTCGAGCCCCATGCTGGGTACAGAGATGACTTAAACACTAAAAAATAGAGAATACGTAAGCACTAAGATCAAATTGTGGGAGGACTCCCAGGTCAGACACTCAAGCTAATACTGTAAATTTCAGTGCAATTAAAGGATGGCTATCTCTCATCTCCTTCCACCACCCCCTCCCCCACCCCACGAAAGAGCGGAAAGAAGAAAGGTTGAATAAGTAACATGGGGCATAGCAAAATTGGAAGTACAAAAACAGCACTACTCAAGAGAGAGTATCACAGACCTTGCTCACCCTCGATTTAATCCTATATAAAATACAGATAATAGTAGCTATAGTACAATGTTTTTGTACTACTAAAATAAGGTAATTATTTTCACATATTCTACAAAGAGTTGTTTGAGGATTAGAAGAATGAAGGAATCCTTGCATGTGACCTAGGCTGTAACTTCACATGGTGGGGGGGAAAGGGGACTGAAACGTTCCAGCCTCCTAACCATGTGGTTGATTCCTCTAGCAACCAGATTCATCCTCAGGTGCTTTCCAAAAGTTACCTTATGAGCATAAACTCGGGTATGCCTAAAAGGGGTTTGTCATGAATATCAAGACATCATTATCACTCTTGTCACTTAGGAAATTCCAAAAGTTTTAGGAGCTCTGTGCCAGAAATGCAGTACAAGACCAATATGTATTTCTTATTCTAAATAACAATATCACACCTCTCCAATTTACCAAAACTACTCTCGCCAACACACAGGATGACCCTGTAATGTATTGCGCAATCCAGGATTTTTTTTTAATTTCTTTTTTAATGTTTTATTATTTATTTTTGAGAGAGAGAGAGAGAGAGACAGAGCATGAACGGGGGAGGGTCAGAGAGAGAGGGAGACACAATCCAAAGCAGGCTCCAGGCTCTGAGCTGTCAGCACAGAGTCCGACGCGGGGCTCGAACTCACAGACCGTGAGATCATGACCCGAGCCAAAGTCAGATGCTTAACCGACTGAGCCACCCAGGCGCCCCCACAATCCAGGATTTTTGAGACTAAAAAGGAACATTATTAATAATTACATTGGGATGTACACACAAACGGGCCCTGTCCTATATACAAACTTAGACTTTCACATCTCACCTCAACATGAAAACAGTGAATCATTGCTTTTTCTAAAAAACTTGTTTCCCTCATATTATTAAATCCCATCTATACTTATCCCATTTTCTCAAGCCAGAAACCTGGGAATCATGCCCAATTCCCTCTTCCATTCTCTTATGGCCATTTCATAAAATGTCTATCATAGATCTACCTACAAAGTATAATCCAAATACATACACTTCTTTCCTCTATCCACTATGTAAACCCTCCTCTTTCACCCATTGTACCTTAGCCCATCACCCTGTTCATTTCCTTCACACTCTGAAATTACGTATTTGTTAATTTCCTTGTCACTGTATGTCTTCTCTAGTTTACTGCCAGGACCCCAGTTTGATCGCCCAGTGCCTGGCATTCCTAGCACCTAACATAACGCTGAAACATAGCAGGTGCTCAGTAAATGTTTATGGGATAAACGAGTACATGAATAAACAAGTAGAAAAAATAAACATCGTGCAGAACACTTCTGGGAAATACTGGTATAAGTAGTGTGAAATTGAGAATAATACAGCTGAGTCTTTGTGCCCTATTAAAAAATCAGCATCTGAATCTCTGAGACAAAGACCAAACAACCAAGGTCAGAGTTAATGCTGGAAGAAGGCAAAATGAAGACAGGAGTGAAGAAAAGTAGAGAGACCTGGTGAATTCAAATCATCCCCTCTGTTCCTCTCTGCTCTCAATATAACTGTTTCATATTTTTAATGTTTTTTTAAATTTATTTTTGAGAGAGAGAGAAAGAGAGAACAAGTTGGGGAGAGGCAGAGAAAGAGGGAGACAGAGGATCTGAGGCCAGCTCTGCACGTGGGGCTCCATGCGGGGCTTGACCTCACAAACCGTGAGATCATGACCTGAGCTGAAGTCTGCCACTTAACCAACTGAGCCACCCAGGCGCCCCTATAACTCTGTTTTAATTCCGTATCTTGCACTAGCAGAGAAAATTACATTAATCAGCAGGTCAAAACGGTATTTCTGATTAAGGAACACCACTCTGTCTGAGAGCAAAGGAGAAGTCTGTAAATATGGAAGTCAACCAGTCAGAAGTATCATCAGTAGCAGTGTTACTTTTTGCTAGAGTCAGCTTCTTGCAGTAAATACCAAAGGAAGACTTACTCCATACCAGGAATAACATCTTGGACAGTCATCTAATTCTATGCGTTAATTCTTTTAAAACATTAACTTTAAGACCAAAATAAACTAGATAGATATTCTCACTTCAGTTACACCATCATTCATGTGAATCCCTCTGTCATAAACAAGCCACTGAATAAGGTGAGAGCTAGCGTGGGGGGAAAGTACAGAATGGGAGTGGAAGATGGAGAAGAGCAAGAGAAGTGCGAATTTTCACTGCTGTGTGCCACACACACAAACACAATTTTTTTTCACCACTGTGAATAAACATTTCAAGCACACTCTGTGGTTCCAAGTTCCTAGCTTTTGGACCTCTATCTCTGATTAGCCTAGGGCTGTTGTCCAGATTGCTTCTGCCTCAGAATTACAGCCCTTGTGCTTCTGCTATTTGATATTATATTATATTACTTTTATATTTATAAATCATATTACACAATTTTAAAATAAAATATATATAACAGGGCACCTGGGTGGCTCAGTCGGTTAAGCGTCCGACTTTAGCTCAGGTCATGATCTCACAGTCTGTGAGTTCAAGCCCCACGTCAGATTCTGTGCTGACAGCTCGGAGCCTGGAGCCTGCTTTGGATTCTGTGTCTCCCTCTCTCTCTGTCCCCTGCCTCTGGTCATGCTCTGTCTCTATCTCCCAAAAATAAACATTAAAAAAAAATAATAAAATATATATAAATTAAATAAATATCGTGTGTCATAAATAGTCACAAACCACATCCATGGCACTTGGTAATTACAAAACATTTCTAATAGGAAAACATTTACTTGCAAATACAGTATCTGAAAGTCTCACGTCCTGTCTTTAGAAATGGTAATGATACCTATCATTGTGTCCAGGGCCTGGGAGTACGAAGTGGGAGAAGAGGGGGTCCAGAAGTCCCTGAGGCACGCCTCCTGTGGTGGAAAGAACATTTCATTCTAGGACAGAAGCCACTGTCACCCCTCTTCTGGGACTGGACCACAATAAGGTTACTTGGCAAGACAGCAATCATATTGCAGTCCTTCATGCCAGTCCTTCTGCATTAGTTAAGGTTCTTTTGAGTGAAAGCAACAAAAACCTCAACTCCCAAATGGCTTAAACAATCAAGGCAATTTATCAGTTCATGTATTTAGAAAGTCCAGAAGTAAAGCAAGCTTTTAAGTAGAGTGCATCAAGGGCCCCACCCCCTCTTGCTCTGTGTGTCTCTGGATTCTGCCTGTCTTTATGTGTTGACTCTGTCCTCAGACTGGCTTCCCTTCTAATTCTAATAGCAGAACATTGATTTCTTGCTCCTTCATTGCCATTCAAGGAGAGAGACTCTAATTTCACTCAACCATTAAACTGTTCCAACCATTAAACTTGTTCCAACTGGACCATCCCAGAGCTGCTCACAATGGCAAAGAAGATGGGATTAGAACCATGTGTATATAGGCAAGGGTCAATCCATTCCACCTACAATGCATGACTACAACTGAATGCAGGAGGAAAAGTATAATGCAGAAGAGGCACCACCATGTCCATATCCAGACTATGTATTGATTTCCTTCGTCCCTGTAACAGAAGCACAAATGAAGCTGAGAAATAGACTCAGAGTTTTTAACCATGCTCTGTCTCTTCCCCCTCTCTGCCCTCCCACTCCCTTCCCCTACCCCACCCCCTCTTGTTCTCCCTGTCATCTCTAACTCCTGCTTTGTTAAAATTGATTGGCAGTGAAAGTAAGGAAGGAAGAAAATGAGGAAAGATAAGACAGGGAATATATAACGTATCCTCCATTTTAGTAGAAAGACTCTGGGAGAGATTCAATGATTCAATATTCAGTTACCCAAGTTACCTGCAGCTATGGCCAGATCTAATGCTCTATATAAGTAGATATATATGGTAATCAAGGAAAATTCTTTTTTTGAAAATTTTAGAAGACAAAGCAAAATAGGTAGATTACCCAAAGTCACTCTACAAGTCTGAGTAATTCTCCTTCAAACCAAATACCTTTGTGTTAATCATGCATTCTTTTATTTTTTTTAAGTTTATTTATTTATTTTGAGAGAGAGAGTGAGTGCATGTGTGGGCGGGGGTGGGTGGGGGGGGCCACGGGGGGAAGGACAGTGAGAGAGGGAGAGAGAGAATCCCAAGCAGACACAGAGCCCAACGCAGGGCTTGATCTCACAGACCACCTGGACTGAGATCAAGAGTGGACTGCTTAACCAACTGAGCCATCCAGGCGCCCCAGTCATGCACGCTTAGTAACTAAGTAAAAGAATAATCTAAAAACATGGCAAATGTTGTACATAATAATTATTCACAATAGCAAGAAAAAAATTGAACACAACTTAAATATCCATCAATAGGCAAAGTGTTATGTAGAACTGGTGTATCCATTGAATGGAACATTAGGCAACAGTATTAGCTAATGGATCTGAAGTCTTTTGTAGTATCACAAAAAAAAGCCTATGAATTACTACTGTATTGACAAAAGCAGAACTTGGAAAATAATTAGGTAAAATGTACCTATCAGATATAATCATGTAAAATATACACGTAGAAAGTGACGGGAAGGGTACCTGGGTGGCTCAGTCGGTTAAACATACGATCTCAAGTCATGATTTCGAGGTTCACGAATTCTAACCACATTGGGCTCTGCGCTGGCAGCTGAGAGCCTGGAGCCTGCTTTGGATTCTGTGTCTCCCTCTCTCTCTGCCCCACCCCCGTTCACACTGTCTCTCTCTCTCTCTCTCTCTCTCAAAAATAAATAAACATTAAAAAAAATTTTTTTAAAGAAAGAGACTGGAAAGAAATATACCAAATAATACTAGAGTTTTACTGAAACGTGATTGTTTTCTACTTCTCAGCTTTTTTTGTAACACTGTTACACTAATTTTGTAACTGGAAAAAAGAAAATATACTTGGCAGATATCTACTTAGCAGCTTGCGTCTGTCTGTGCTGGTAAAACAGCAATTACAGGGGCACCTAGCTGGTTCAGTGGCCGGAGTGTGTGACTCTTGATCTCAGCGTTGTGAGTTCAAGTCTCACACTGGGTGTAGAGATAACTTAAAAGAACAAAAACAAAAAACAGGGGCACTCGGGTGGCTCAGTCAGTTAAGCATCCGGCTTCGGCTCAGGTCATGATCTCACAGCTTGTGATTCCAGCCCCGCACCCGGCTCTATGCTGACACCTCAAAGTCTAGAGACTGCTTCAGGTTCTGTGTCCCTCTCTTGCTCTGCCCCTCCCCTGCTCGTGCTCTCTCTCTCTCTCAAGAATAAATAAAACATAAAAACAAAAAACAAAAAGCAAAAAAAACCCAGAAGTCACACTTAAGTGGCCTGTCTCTGTCCCAACAGCACTCATTCACTTATTCAACAGCTAATTATTAAGCAACTATTACATATGCACCAGGGATGTATCAATGAGTAAATGACGTGGTCCCTGTACCTATCTTTACAGCCTAGTGAAGAAGACAGACTATAAGCAAACAGTTTGTTACAAATGAGGAAAACATGGGATGAAGGTAACCAAATAATGTCATAAAAGGAGAGAGAACCGGCTTTAAAAGGTCAGAGAGACTTCCAAGGAAGTAGTATCTTAGTTGAAATGAGAAAGAGGAGGTGGCTGAGAACCCCAAGTGCAGGGCAGGGCAATTGAAGCAGAGGGCCTAAGGTGAAAAAGAGCTCGGCAAGTCCTGGGGACTGAAATCACGAGACCCGCATGGCTACAGCACAGTGCAAGAAGAGAAAAGGGGTTAAAATGAGGTTAGAGGGGTAAGCAGGGACCAGATCTTGCAAAACCTTGATAAGAACTTTGGATTTCACTCTGAAGGCAATGTGAGCCATTGAAGGGTTGTACAGAGAAGAAACACGGTTCCGTCTGCACCTTCATAAGATCACTCATGGCATTGTGGGAAATGACTTGATGGTGCGTAGGGGACAAGATGCAGAGAGGATAGTTGGAAGATCTTTGCAGCCAACTGTATTTCTTAGAGCAGTAGCAATGGAAATGAATTAGACTCGAAGACTTCAGGGTATGTTTTCAATATGGACCAGAGGATGCGGTGGGGTGAGGGAAAAGTGAGTCAAGGATGGTGTCCAGATTAATACTTTGAGCAACTGAGTGTGTGGCAGTGGCACTGAGAGAGAGGGGAAAACAGGAAGAAATAGATTTGGGGGACAGAATGAAGACTTTAAATTTAAATAAGACCGAACTGCCATATAGAACGTGTATATAATCTTTCTCTTCAGGAAGACCTTTAAACATGGAAAGCACGTTTTTCACCTTTGAGATCTTAACATCTTGAACAGTGCAACATGTGACAGAGTAGGCATTTAGTGAGCAATTGTTAAACGAACTTCACAGCTTTGAAAATATTTCATTCATTCCAATGTAAGAAGATTCTAGTTGCTGTGGAAAGCCCGATTTTAGACAGTTTCCCTTACCAAGACTGATAAGGAAAAACATTGATTGGCCGGTAACTAAAAAAGAGAAAAGGGCACCTGGGTGGCTCAGTTGGTTGAGCGTCAGCTCAGGTCACGATCTCATGGTTCATGAGTTCGAGCCCCGCATCAGGCTCTGTGCTGACAGCCTGGAGCCTGCTTCAGATTCTGTGCCTCCCTCTCTCTCTGCCCCTCCCCCACTCACACTCTGTCTCTCGAAAGTAAATAAACATTTAAAAAAAAGGGAGAAAGAAAAACTATGAGATTCTTATTTTTTTTTTAATTCTTATTTATTTAGTTTTCTGTAGTTAAACTAAAATGGGAATTAAAAGCTTTAATGTGTGTGCTTAAATTCTTGGGCCAGCCACTGACCTACTTGAAGTGATTTTACCTCCCAGTGTTTCAGTTTCTCCATTTGCAAAAGGGAGATAATGGTAGTTGCTTTATCTCACAAGGATGTCATGAAAATAAGTCAGATAAATTGCTTTGCCCTCCTTGGAAAGGGGCTCCAGAAAGTAAGCATTATTAGATATGATGATGAATACTCACAACTTCAAAGATATTTTTAAATTGCCCCCCAAGTCTTTGAACATGTTAAGCCTATGAATAGCACAGTGTTAGGTGTTTATACATTTCTGGCAAGCTTTCACCTCTTGTTAAAGCAGTAAATGGTCTTTGAACAAATGTATTTCTCATTCTTTGATAACTATGCTTCCTTGTTTGTACACTTGAAAGATGATTATCATCTGGCATGTGAGGTCAAGTCCAACTCCTTGGTGCCATTACAGTTCAATTGCAGCTTTAATTGAGTTTTTCTTCCAAGGTTGAAAATAAGTCATTTGGTTCACTTTAGTAAGCTCCTTGCACTGTAAAAAGTGATTGTGAGGTGAATACAACTATTTTCTGCAAATGATATAAATAATGTTTTTCATTTTAGCTACATATCCTCATTCGAAAATTGATATGAAAAATCCGGTATTTTTATTTCTTCACTGTTGTATTTTTTTTTTCTGATGGGTTTCCCTAAAATTGCTTTTAATAGCTATAATTATACATTTTAACATTTCTAACACAGACAGTCCCCGACTTACAGCGGTTTGACTTACAATTTCTTTACTTTAGGAAAATACAAACGCGGTAAGTATGCTTTCAGTAGGAGCCATACTTGAAATGTTGAATGTTGACCTTTTCCCAGGCTAGCAATATGTGGTGAGATGCTCTCTCAAGATGCTGGGCAACAACAGGGAGCCTCAGGTCCCAGTCAGCCACGCCATCATGAGGGTGAACCAATACACTTACAACCTTCTGTACCCGGACCAGCCATTCCGTTTTTCACTTTCGGTAGAATATCCAGCAAATTGGGGCGCCTGGGTGGCTTGGTCAGTTAAGCGTCCGACTTCGGCTCAGGTCATGATCTCACAGTCCGTGAGTTCAAGCCCCGCGTCGGGCTCTGTGCTGACAGCTCAGAGCCTGGAGCCTGTTTCAGATTCTGTGTCTCCCTCTCTCTGACCCTCCCCCGTTCATGCTTTGTCTCTCTCTGTCTCAAAAATAAATAAACGTTTAAAAAAAAAAATTAAAAAAAAAAAAGAATATCCAGCAAATTACATAAGATATTCAACACTTTATTGTAACGTAGGCTTTGTGTTAGAGATTTTGCCCAAGGGTAAGCTAATGTCAGTGGTAGGCTAGGCAAACCTATCATGTTCGGTACGCCAGGTGTACTTTTGACTTATGAGATCTTCAACTTACAACGGGTTTATCAGGACATAACCTCATCGTGAGTCAAGAAAGACCTACGTAGACAGCCATGGTACACACATAAATATCACCAAAGTAAAAACCTACAGACCCCAAGACAAAATACAGGATAGGAAACATCATCTAGGACATTTCTTATTACAGATGTGCATCACGTTCATAATTAGTATGATATTAGAAAAACTAACAGACCATTAGCACTACCATTCTTATCCACACTTCTCTTACCTATATGCCTAACACAAATCAAAACTCTTCCTGCTGGAGTAGCCAAAACACTCCCAGTAGAGTGCTGCAAAATCATTCTTTGCAAAGTAAGAGAATAACACCTACTTCTCCTCTCTTAAAGAACCCCCTCTCTTGGGGCGCCTGGGTGGCTCAGTTGGTTGAGCGTCCAACTTCAGCTCAGGTCATGATCTCGAGGTGTGTGAGTTCGAGCCCCGCGTCGGGCTCTGTGCCGACAGCTCGGAGCCTGGAGCCTGCTTCGGATTCTGTGTCTCCCTCTCTCTCTGCCCCTCCCCTGCTCATGCTCTGTCTTTCTCTGTCTCAAAAATAAATAAAAACATTTAAAAAAAAAAAAAAAAAAAAAAAAGAACCCCCTCTCCAAGTAAGTCTCACTATATCCACTCGACAGATGTGGAATTTGAAGCTGGGTGCTTTACACTAGATCCCCCAGCTAGGTCAGAACACAGGCTAAATATGCTTGACCACAAGGATAACATCATTCCCATTCCTTCCTCTTTCCTTTTTCTCTCCAGGAAGAATTGAAGCAACACAAAGGAAGACACTGTACACTTTGATAACTCTCTAGGAGGGGAGATCTGAACCAGGACAAAGGAAAGGTAGGGGTAAAATGGCCTCAATTCTACCAAGTGATGGTAGAAGCCTCCTCACAGCTCCACCAGGATCTGACAGAACGGACACTGATGAACGATAGGCCTCCCTCAGGCAGAACCCCAGGAACAAATGTCCTAGGCCCTAAATATTATGAAGAAGGAGTGGCATTACTATTTCAGAATATTATTAAAGTTTAATTTTGAAAGTCCTGCCTCCAATGATATACCCAGGGGCCGATAAAAGATGCCAACAGCAGAGCGTCTTCTCAAATACGATTATTCTGGGTGGGCCTTGAACTGGTGGGATGGCCCAAACTCCCACATCTCTAGGGAAAGCCTTCCTGGCATCTGGTATCATTGAATTTACCTAGGCCAAAGGTCATAAATTAGTGGCCTATAATGAGCCAGATTTTACCTCAAAAGGCTCTTCAGTTGGCCCACTGCAATGACTTCTGCCACCAACCACCTAAGTCAGGCCAAACTGCACAGGCTAACGGCACAGTCCTCCACAAGACTGCCCTTACTCCAGATACCAGTCACAGGTTCAAGGGTCCCAGGCCACCCTCCCTTCTAAGCTGCTGGCTACAAATTTAGGGGTTTCTGCTGCTTCCTCAAGTTTGGTAATTTGCTAGAATGACTCACAGAAGTCAGGAAAATGCAATACTTATAATTACAGTTTTATTATAGCAAAAGGACAGGAAGGAGAGATGCAGAGAGTAAGGTCTGGGAAAGTCTCAAATGTGAAGCTTCCACTGTTCTCTCCTGTGTCCTCAAGGATGTATCATCTTCCCAATACACTGATATGCGACAAGGTGGATTACTACCAACCAGGAAAGTTCATCCAAGCTTCCGTGTGTCCAGAGTTCTTACTAGGGCTTCATTATATCAGTATGATTGGTAAATCATGTGTCAGTCCCTGCCCGCCCCCCCCCCCAAACCCCTTCCCAGAAGGTGGGGTTGATAATCCCCCATTTGCTCTTTCTGGCACGACCAGCCCCATACTGAGTCATCTCATCAACTATTAGTCATCTCACAAAGTATGAGAGACCCACCATGAATAAGAAAGGCACTCCTACCACCTGGGAAATTCCAAAGGTATAGAAGCTACTTCCCCAAACTCAGAAACAAAGACCAGCCCAAATTCTTTATACACCCACATGATATTTAAATGTTATTTCAGATTAGCTACCAACATTTAAAACTGTGTTCACATAAAAATCTAAATGTTTTGTACTCCCCTGAAGTATTGGCAATCTTAGCCTTCCATTCCCACAAAGCTGCTGCCTGCTTTCTAAGGGACACTCGTGTCTCCCCACCATCTCCCTGGTCTCTACTTTCTTACTCTTGGAGTGATTCACTCCTTTGTTTCCTTCACATCCATGGCAAACATTTAAATTTACAAACCCTGGCCTAGGCCTTGGGTGTTTTGGCTGTTTTTACTCCATCTCACATTATTAACTTCAAGGAATACGTGGGGAAGGAAGGGCAATTACCTTTTGCCCTTTCATTATCTTACTTTCAAGCTACTTTTCCTCTACACTTCATATGAGTCTGGGTGCATGTGTGCATATACGCATGCCTGTGCTGTACAGGTGTCTCTTAGAAGGTCTTGAGCCAGGCTAATATGAAAGGTTTGACTGCAGAACCAGGACAAGCTGAAATAAAATTCATGCCATCTTCAGGGTCAAAAACTAGAGCCAATGGAGGACCTTAGAAAAGAAGCCTCTCATTCTAAAGACAAAGCAAAACCTATGTTTCTCAATATCTTTAAAGCTATAGCTTCCTTCATAAGCGTAAAATTCTCACATCCTCCTTTATTATTTGATATTCGGCATAATTAACTGAAAAAAATAAGTGGGGCAGATACTATTATTTTCAAAATTCACATACCCCTTTCTCCCACTATACCACTCTGTAAATCACTTGTTTAAAGAATATAAGAGGCATGAAACAAGCCCCAAGTACATCAGTGGCCACGTGGATGGATACCTATAGTCTCTCTTAGGTACAAGTGTCACAGAGACCTTGAGTTTTATCTTCAGTATTCGTGGGTTTCATATTTTGAATTTATCTACTAAAATTTGTAAACCCCAAATCAATACCTGCAATGTTTTTACAGTCATTCACAAACACATGCAGAGCAGTAAAAAATTTCAGTCAACTGATTTTGAAGGTTCCCAGCAGAGGCCAAACAAGGGGACACTTTACATTCTCGTTCCAAAAATAACACTGTAAATAACTGCCCTTTTTGTGTTCTATTTAGGGGCACTTTTTTGGCACTTTTGTGCTTTTTTGTTATTGATTTTGTTATTTAAAACGACCCCCAAGCATAGTGTTGAAGTGCTATCTGGTGTTCCTAAGTGCAAGAAGGCTGTGATACGCGGGCATCTTGGTCGCTCAGTCCGACTCTTGGTTTCCGCTCAGTTCACGATCTCATGGTCTGTGAATTTGAGCCCCGCGTCAGGCTTCACGCTGACAGTGCAGAGCCTGCTTCGGATTCTCTCTCTCCTTCTCTCTGCCCCTCCCCTGCTCGCTCTCTCTCTCAAAATAAATAAATAAATACTTTTTAAAAAAGAAAAAAAAAAAAAAGGAAGGCTGCGATATGACCCATATAGGAAATGCACGTGCTAGATATGCTTCGTACAGGCATGAGCTATATGAACTTGAGTACATTAATGATATATGCATATTAAATATATATGTAAATGTCAATGTTATATGTTAAATAATATAGTATTAAAAATAGTAAGTCAATCATATATTGAACATATATTAAGATATTAATATATTTCTTTAAACAGAAACACACATAAAACAAGATTATGCCTTAATCAGTTGGTGCAGATGTTGTGACCAGAGGCTCACAGAAACCTAATTCCATATTTCCCCCGAGGGAAATGGTTCAGTATTCACTAGTTCAATGTTTGTAACTTTATAGAACTACCACAAATGACAAGGATCAGCTGTACGTGTAAAATAGTGAAGCACACATGGGACTTTCCAGCACAAAATCACATCAAAGGTGGCTGTGGAGGGAGTGGGGGTTGGGGGTGGAACCTAAGCTCACAGGCAAGTAACCATTAAGGATGCGATTTCGTTTTAAACCAGAAAATGATGGTGCAATTAATGCTAGTCATTCTTCCCAGATAAACCAATGCAGCATTAAGATGCCACATAGTAAACAGAGCACTGAACTTAAAGTTGGGAGGCCTTGTTGCTGGTCCCAACTCTGCAAGTAATTAACTTAGGTAAGTCATCTAACCCCATTTAAGCATGTTTCTTTATCTGCTAGAGGGATTTAAGTCTTGTAGCAATAACTCACATTTGCCATAATTATTATCCACAAAAGCTTTCCATGTAAATTATATCACTGGATGACCCTGATGGTCCCTTTTTACTCCAAAACTGTATCACTTAAGAGAATTACTTTGCCAAACTAGAATAAATATATCAAATGTTTATAATACTAAGAAGAGCTTTCCTTTGGAATGTTTATAAGACATTAGTCAGAGGGAGGACTTCAAATACAAGAACTAAAAAACAGCTGTGGACTTATTTTTAAATTGTATTTATTCAATTAATATTTTCTTTTTAAAAAATGAGAGAAAAACATTCCCAGTAGATGGCCATCCTTGCCGCAGGCCCCATACCACCACAAATCTTGTAAATGCGGAGAAGCTAAAGTACCACTAGGTGGAGCAGGAACAAAAGACATTTATTTATAGTTCAAGGAACCCGGGCAGTCTTCAAGAGGTCTTAAAAGGTCACCTTCTGAGTACATGGAAGCTTGGTGAAGCGGAGTTATCTCAACCTACTCACCCTGTGTGCTTTCCAGAAAACCATGCTGACTGAGGAAAATTATTTTTCTTCTTAGAGAGCATTACCAGCAACAGCGAATTCCAGCTTTTTCACACGTCTATAATTGGGCTAAGAATTGTGTTGGACAACACTGAAGGACCTATTTTAAGTAATGGGCTGAGGTACTGCAGACCTACACATTTACAAATTTGCTGACATGGTCCTCCAGATTGGTTCTTTCCGTTGTCAGGTCGGGACGTGAGCAGAATATCACCCTGGTCATTTGTCTTCATAACGCAGGCCCCAGGGGCACCTGGGTGGCTCAGTCGGTGGGGCGTCTCACTTCAGCTCAGGTCATGATCTTACGTTTGTTGAGTTCCAGCCCCGGGTCAGGCTCTGTGCTGATAGCTCAGAGCCTGGAGCCTGCTTCAGATTCTGTATCTCTCTCTCCCTCCCCCTCCCCTGCTCATGCTCTGCCAGTCTCTCAAAAATAAATGTTAATTTTTTTTTTTAAATAAAAAATAAATGTTAAAATGCAGGTCGCAGGCTACCATCTCTCCCAGCAACAACCCCCTGAATAGCTGTCTTAAGGAAGTGAAGGCACTCGTTTGGGATGAATCCATACGTAAATTTGGATTTAGTCTTTGGGGATAACTGGGCAGAAGGGCCTGTAGGTTTTTCCTTTAACCTAGTAGGCCATCAGTTTATTTTCTTTCCTGAAAGACCACCAGATCCAAATGGGGGGCGGGGGTGGTAACATATTTCCTTCTTTTCCGTTTGTCGCCACTTAATGCTTTGCAACCACCGGCAGAGGCAAAGAAAATTAACAAGCTGGCACCATTAAAGGAACAATATTCACTGTTTTGAGAACACACTAGTTCTGGTTAACAAATACTTACGAAATGTTTAACAATCCCATCGAGGGGACTGGCTGCGTGATCTACTTTCCAGATCTACTTTCGTAAAGGCAAAACCTCAACAAAACCCCCAGATCAGCTAATACATGAGGTACAAATGGGCAACAAAACCAGAGGCAGGGGATTAGGACAAAAACCCTACAAAAGAATGGCTCGCTGACTGCTTGGCTCACTGCCCACTCATCTGGGCCAATTTCATAAATGTTCTCCACGCATCCTTCTGCCAATCTGCACGCACCCTAGTCCAATCCGCGGGTATCGCGACCCCACAGGCCCACCACTGATGGCGAAGGGAGACCGACGCGCACAAAAGGAGTTCCCCCCCCCGCCCCCACCCCTTCCCTTGGGAAAGCCGACTGCGCGCCTCCAACAGCACCTCAGCAGGCGGCATGTGTCTGAGCCCAGTCCCGGGTGCGAGTCCCACAGCTCAGGGAAGCGCACCGCGCGCGGGGACCTGCTCCCGTTTCTCTCCCTGCGGTCAGAGCCTCGCCCTTGGCCCCCTAAGGGACCCGCGGCTGACAGAGCCCAACTCTTCGCGACGGCAATGGGTGCCTCCGGAGAAGCCCCGGGCCGACCGCGGCCTCTAGGCGGGACGCGGGGGCTAAGGAGGCGAGCCACCGCAGGGTCCTGGGAGGGGCGAGCAAGTCAGCAGCTGACATTTTTTGTTTGTTCCAAACTGTACGGTGGACGGCGGTAGGCCGAGGCTTTTCCGCCCGCTGAAAGTCAGCGAAAAAAACAGCGTGCGGGAAACAAAAGCGCGGCGCCTACGCCCTTCTCAGTTAGGGTTAGACAAAAACTGACCGCTTCCCCTCCCAGGCCCACCCTCCACAACCCGAGGTGCACAACGCCGCGGCTCCCTATAAAGACAGCGGCCGCCGAACGCGCCGATTGGCTAAAGCCCTCCCATCGCGGTTCTCGCGAGATCCGTCCTCACCCACCCACCCCCACCCTTTTTTTTTGGAATGCTCTATTTCCGGCCGTGAGGACAGTTGCGCCCCTCCCCCCACATTTCCTGGGAAAAGCGTTAGGTATTTTCCGACGTACTTGGAAAGTAAAAACGAGCTTGTCCTACTGCACGGCTCCGTTTTCCATGCCTTAAGGACCGGGTGCACCTGCCTTAAGGACAGGCCTCGGGGCGCTTGACCACCTTAAGAAAATGAAGTTCACAGAAAAATTTTAGGGCCTGGGAAATATGACAGTGATTCTCAACTCTAGTCACATTTGTTAGAGATCTTTAAGAAAATAGATTCCCGGATAGCCTTGGCTAAACCAGAAGGTTGGCTGGACTCGTTGGATTGCCTTGGAGTTCCTGCCCTGCTCCCTTCTCCTTAGAAGGCCTCTTTGCAACGTCTTCTTGAACATAGGATGGGTTTTATTAAGTATAACTACTTCATTCTTAATCTTAACATTCAAGATTTGAATTTACCTTTTATTAGGAAATGAAAGCTTTTCAGTCATTGACTTTGCTTTAATGTTGTGTCATGATTAGGTTAAAAATCCACCGTAAATTGTACCAAGTTTCTGTAATGGTATAATTGAAAGGGCGGGCCTACTCCCTCCGACTCCATCTTGTTCTGTGTCCTTCACCTTGACCACACCTCCTCCCCCTCTCACCTGCCTAACAGGACTGGGACCCTTCCCCAGGACCCTTCCCCAGCCAATCGGCTGAGGCCATAGCCATTACCTCACCAACTGCCCCTAGGCCCCAATAAAACCTTTGTCCTTTTGAAACTCGCTCTCTCTCTCTGGTATCTCACCGCTGCGTCGGTGCAGGTAGGGGATTGAGCTCGAGCTAGCTCGAATAAAGGCTCTTTTGCTTTTACATCGGACTCGGCTCCCTGGCGGTATTTGGGGATCACGAATTCTGGGCATAACAATAATATTGTTTTACATATAACTGGCTGATCCTAATTGTAGAATTCATGTTCAGTTGGGTGAATTCTGTGGAGTTGTCGCTATTGACACCTCAGTCTGAAAGAAAGATAAAATATTAGAGGGGTTGGTTTCCAATGATTTTAAGGGCAGGGAAAATATAAACGTGATTTTCCATTTTATTCCCTATCCCTAGATTACTTGAAAAGGATCATCTATGAGCCCATGTTAGAGGCTGGAGTCAGTACAGAATATTCCAGGTAGGTTGTTGAGTTAACTACCTGAGACCATGGTTCAG
Source organism: Neofelis nebulosa (assembly GCF_028018385.1). Lineage (NCBI taxonomy): Eukaryota > Metazoa > Chordata > Mammalia > Carnivora > Felidae > Neofelis > Neofelis nebulosa. The sequence goes on from NC_080786.1 coordinate 62,927,196, forward strand.
AATTGTTTGCCTGACTAATGTAGCAAGCAATTTACTTTGGGATCGCTTTAAACTTAAATCTCTTAACCTGTTTAAATATCAATTTTTTTAATTTGTAAAATGGGAATAATGCTTGTCTTGCTCATCTCTCTGGGATGTTGAAGTTTTGCTTTGTGTTTTAAGTTTACTTCTGAGAGAGAGGCAGAGAGAGCAAGAGGAGGAGGGGCAGAGAGGGAGAGACAGAATCCGAAGCAGACTCTACACTGTCAGCATGGAGCCCAATCCTGGGCTTGAACCTATCAACCACGAGCTGATGACCTGAGCTGAAGGCAAGAATCTGATGCTTAACCCACTGAGCCACCCAGGCCCCCCTGAGATGTTGGAAGTTTAAATTAGATAAATGTGTAGATAGCCCTATTTTCTTTTAGAAAACAGTTTCAGAATTCTGAAGAATAAGTTCATGCTCTCTACAGTGCTTGTGAATCTGGTGAGTGCAGCATCAACTGTTCACAGTGCTCTCAGATAATCATTTTTTACACGGTATCCAATCTAGTTTTCCTTATAATCACTGACGTGGGAGAGAAGTACCTAGGAATGAAATGCACCTCTTCACAAATGCTTGACTCAGGCCCACTTCTCCTTGTACAATGTGCCCATCATTATTACACCTTGGAATCTTTGCCCTAATGTTACCTCTGCCCAGAATTTTCTTTTGGTCAATTCTCCATATCTACATACCTACTGGGAGTGCACCAGAGAGAGCATCAGGGAAGGGGATAGAGATGAAAAGGGAAATCCCACAATCCCTTCCTTCTAAGAATATATCTATTGCGGGAGAAAGACAAGCAAACTAAAAGATCAGGCTGCATAAATTAAGTGGTCAATAGGAGAACAAATAATGCGTTGGAGGACACAATGAATTTTGACTGCATGGAGGAAGTAGCATCTAATTCTACAACAGAAGATAACAGATTTCATTGTATTCTAAAAGTATCTAGGGGCGCCTGGATGGCTCAGTCAGTTGGGTTGGGCGTCCGACTTTGGCTCAGGTCATGATCTCCCAGTTCGTGTGTTCGAGCTGCATCAGTCTCTGTGCTGACAGCTTGGAGCCTGATTCTAATTCTGTGTCTCCCTCTGCCCCTCTCCCACTCGCACTCTGTCTCTCTCTCTCTCTCTCTTTTCTTTATATTTTAGTACATAGTTTTATGTACTAAACAAAAAAGAATAAGATTAAAAGGTACCTTTACAGAGTTTATCCTATTTGAAATTTACAACGACCCTGTGAGAAAGACAGGGATTAGCAGCCCCACTTTATGGATAAGAAAAATTTATCTTCAAAATGTTCGTGCAGCTGGTAGGTGGTAGAGCCTAGACCTAAATCCACATGTGCTGCCCCTGAATTCTGAGGAAAGGGCATTACATTAGGTTTAAATTTCAGCTGTCTTTCAAATCTAGCCCCAGAGCCAAATCTACCACCAGAAAGTCTTCCACGAGACCTCAAGGTATTTTCCTCCTTATGAACCCCCAGACCGTTTTATGCTTCTCTTAGGACACCAAATCACTTTCTACCTAGTATTATTATAGTTAAGGCATAAATCTCACCTCTTATACTAGACTGCTGGCTTCTTAAGGACAGGATCTCACTCCTGCTTTAGCAGTCATTGTGCTTAACATAGTGCTTTGCACAGAGCAGATATGAAATACTTTGAGTTACATGAATACTGCCATCATTGTCAAGAACCCAGGTCATTTCAGACTCTTCCCCCATCATATCTAACTAGATACCAAGACTTGTCAGGTTTTTTTGTAGTTACTTCTTCTGAATTCCTATTGTCTATAATCTTGAGTCTTATGACTTGACTACTTTATATCTAGAATAACAACTGGCTAACCGATCACCAGATCTCCAGGGCCTTCCCAGCCCAATTTATTCTCCAAACCACTGCCACATTCATCTTAATTGCCTAGGTTTCCTGCTTTTCATTCTTTAATTGTTCTCCTTTGCCTATAGGACGAGTAACACCAAGCCTCCCTTTCCAGTCCTTGGCCTTCATTTACTTTCCTAGTCATTGCTCTTAGTCTGCTCAATGTGAGCTCTTTATTTCAATAAAACCAGTCTATTAAGCATGCCTTGAATATGCTTTGTTCATTATGTAAACCTCAACAAACTTAAATCTGTCTCACCCAGTTGGCACACATGTTGCACTACAAATTTTCCCAAGGGAAAGATGAGAACTTCAAGGTCAAGAATAATGTTTCCTCTAGCATTTAATTTGGTTCTACTCCAGAAACAGGTTGTTTGCTTCACCCATCACAGAAATGGAAGAGACATGGACATTCCAACAACTGAAATACTTTCTGTTCTCTCAGACACATATAATATCCAAAGTTTTCTGTCACATATACTCAAAGCATTTTTTTCTAACCATTTTATCTGTATTCAGAAGCATCTTTGATGTACTATGTTGGGTCCAACTTCTTTAAATTCTGCCTTAGTGATCCACATGTCCTGGAAAGCAGACAGGGATGCAAGAATAGAGCCTCCCATCCACACTGATAGTTTCCTTTCTGGGGGAACTGTAACTTGCACAGGTGTATTGGCAGGTACCATATTTGCTACACCTTTAACTAGCCGCTTGTCTAAACCGGGGAAAGAGGTTGATCCCCCAGCAAGGATAATATTGGAGAAAAACGAATTCCTCAGATCTGTATCACATTTCATTATGCTGTTGAAACACAACTTATCGATGCCAGGGGTCTGAAGGTTCCTAAGACGTGGAGAGAAGAGGGCCTCTGGACAATGAAAGAGTTGGTCATAGAGCTTGATCATCGTCCCATCAGGTAGCTGGTAAACTTTCTCTATAGAATCACGTTTCTTGGCCATTTCCTCTTCGTAGTCCATTACCACATAACAAGAAGTTTCCTTAATGTCTGCGACAATCTTTCTGTCTGCAGCACTAAGCAGCATGATGCCCTGCTCCTTCAACAGTGTCATGAGGTAGTTGGTGAGGTCAAGGCCTCCCAGATTTAGCTGCTGGACACCATGAGGCAGACAGTAACCCTCAAAGATGGGCACACACTGGGTAACCCCAGCACCTGAGTTCAGCACAAAACCAGTTGTGAAGCCAGCAGCAAAGAGAGCCAGCACCCCCTGAATGGACATATAAAAGGCAGGCACCTCCAGATGCTCAAAAAACACTTCAGTGATTTGTTGCCGGTTGGCCAGTGGGTTCAGTGCTGGCTCCGTAATCAAGACTGGGCCATCACAGGCCTTTAGTTTCAGGTTATGATCATAGATATGCTTCCACATGACCTCCATGTCCCCCCAGGAAGTAATGAGACCACGTTCCACTGGGTAGCTGTAGGAAAAGCGGTAAGATAAGTGACAGCTTTTTTTTTTTTTTTTTAGTGGCAGCTTTTAATTTTTTCAGCATCTACTCTCTTCAAACCTGGGTTAATCCCCATACTTATTACCAGTACCCTTTGTTGGCAGTGACTGTCACAGCCAGTTAGAGAAGGTAACTGCCAGCAAAAGTCTGCATAGCTGACTTCCTCTGCAATTTTTGTTGCTTTCCATTTGTCCCCGCGTTGGAAGACAATCTTTTAAAAAAAAAAAAAAAAAAATTGGGAAGTCTTTGGAGCACCCGGCTGGCTTAAGTCAGTTAAGCATCTGACTCTTGATCTTTGCTCAGGTCAGGAATTCCCAGTCGGTGGGATCAAGTCCCAAACTCTAGGCAGAGCCTGCTTGGGATTCCCTTTCTCCCTCTCTTTCTGCCCCTCCCCAGCTCCCTCTCTCTCAAAATAAATAAACGAAGTTTAAAAATTGGGAAATCTTTACATAATAGTACAGTTTTAATATCAATTAATTGAAAAAAATAACCCACAGGGAGAAAGTGACATCCTTAAATAAACTTGTACATTATGAACGGTGACTTTATTTATACATTTGAACAGATCTGTTTACATACAAAGAGCAAGTAATGCTAACCCTTTAGATGTCTGGTACCCTCAGATTTGTGGCCTGCACCAGCGGGTTGAAACTTCCTGTTCCTGTCTTCCTTGTCCTCTCACCCTTATGCCCCTCATCTAGACCCTCCCTCTTTCCCCTCCACTAGGGTCCTGCCCGCTGTGAGAAGACGGTACCTGATGGACAACGAGTTTCTCCGCTCCTGCGCTTGGTCACCTACACGCGTTTCCAGCGCGCCCTCCGCTACCCAGCCCTGTCCTTTGGCCCGGCCGATAATGTTGGGGTAGACGAACTGGGGCTCCCGCGACCCAGCCAGGCCCGCCTTAATCACTCCTGAGCCGTTGTCGATCACCACTGGTAGCTGGTAGTAGTAGCTCATGCCGCCTCCGCCTCCTAGCCTCCTATCGCCTAGCTGCTCCGGCTGCCCTGGCTGCGGGCTGCGCTAGGGAGCGAAAGTGCCCTTGGGCAGCGCCAGAAGGCCTACGGCCTGGAACGTCGCGTCACAGAAGCGCTGGCCTGACCACGGGGCCTGGGCCTGGCAAGCGTGCCCTGGAGAGCCCAGGCCCATTGACCCTCCAAACTACTGCCGCCCCCCCCCCGCATCTCACAGGGGCTGGGTAACTTGCCACCCCCTGGAATCCCGGGATACCAATATCAGGAAAACCCAACTTTCTTCCCTAATGATATAAATCTAACCCTTCACAAGGGGCCTTCCCCAATACCTCGATGAGTCATAAAAAGTTTTCTTTTCCAAAGCCTTTGAATTCTGGTTAATAAGTGTCTGTCCATGGGCATGTTGAAAGTTCTAGAATGTGGCCTTGAACCTAGGAAAAGGTGGGGAGATTTGACTAGAGAAAGTTGTCACAGAAGACGCCTGGTTTGTGCTTCTGGAAACCCTTGTCAACTTTTGAAAACACAAAGGAAACAATGCTAGGATTTAAAGTTGGCTTTATATACTTTTATTATTGTTTCTATACACCAGGCAAATACTTTGTTGAGCTTCTTTCCTGCAGTTTCTAAGCAAAATGTAGTCAAAACCAAAATGGTAGAAGCTCACTTTTTTGGATTGATTGATTTTTAGCAATCTCATCTGGTTATCCCCCATGTAATATGAAGGTCATTCCTATTTCCTAAAAAATACAGGTAATTGTCTCACGGTTTCCTGAGTTGGAGCCCCGCATCTGGCTCTGCACTGACTGTGCAGTCTACTTGGGATTCTCTCTCTCTCTCTCTCTCTCTCTCCTCTCTCTGCCTCTTGCCTCTCCGCCACTCTGCTGTCTCTCTCTCAAAATACATAAAAACTTAAAAAAAAAAAAAGATTTGATTTTTAGGCATAAGGACGTGTCTGCCTCTTTGCAAGAAAAGTGATATTCCTTAGGTCCTATGAAGTTTAGGTTTAGAAAAATTTAAGTACATTGTGTGCCAAAAAGTGCATCTTTGGTGTCTGATTTTTTACCCCCTCAATTTTACACACTATGTAGAGGATTTAAAAACACCTCAGCAAGTTCGAACCTCTGTTTGGTCTCTGAAAGCAGGGGAGGAAATTCAAAAGCTATTTACTTGTCTCTCCACCAGAGGTTGAAAGGGTCACCTAAGTAACAGCGGTGGCACTTGGTGCTGCAAGCCTCTGCAAGAGGAGGGAGGCCACTGAAGCCCCGCACTACACCCTGCCTTCTGAGCAATGTCTCTCCAGGAAAGGATACGAAATAAAACATTTCTTTCCCACAGAAGTGTTACCCAAAGGAAGGGCAAGGAGTGAGTGCCTGGTTTCTGCAGCGGTACCTAAGAGTCTGAAAAAAAGTGCATGCAAATTCCAACTTTCAGAATAGTTTCAGCACTATACAATTAAACATTTTGTTATTTTCCTTTTCTGATTGTTTTGTTTTATTTTTCCTGTTAAAAGCTATCTCAATATTATGTGCCTGTGAACGCCAAATTACTACTTCCATATGAAGGACTTTCTGAACCACAACACCTAGCTGAGTTTCCGTAGTGTAGTGGTTATCACGTTCGCCTAACACGCGAAAGGTCCCCGGTTCGAAACCGGGCGGAAACAGCTTTTTTTTTTTTTTTTTTTTTTTTCTTTACAGCGTTCCCCCGAAACGGAGCCATGTGGTTCTCGCCAATTATTCCAGACTTTTAAAACGCATTCTTAATAGCAACTTACTGAACAGTGAGAATTTAAACTTTCACCCTGGTTATGTTATTCAGCAAATGTTTTTATTGACGGCTTGCCATGTGGAAGTGCTTCAAAAAAAAAAAAATTCAAATCACAACCTACTAAAAAATAATGTAACATACAGCCTAGAGAGGAGCTCAAACACAGCGGTAAAACTGTTAGCCTTGTTGCTTCCTAAGCACCTTTTGTGTTACAAGTCATGTGGTTTTCCATTAGTTTTCCCCTTCAGACTGCAAATTCCTCATTGCCGGGAGACCATGTTTTAGTCTTATTTTATACATACTTAGTGTCGTGCTTAACACCTGGTAGAGACTCCTATTTCTGAATGAACTACCGAAAAGGGTTTCAACAAAATATAAAAGTGGAATCAGAAAGGTGTAATCTAGAGCCAGCCTCAACTTTTCCCCTTATAAACTTTATGGTAGTGGCTTTATTCACAAATATGTTTCTTACCGCCTAGAGAAAAGAAGTTAAAGAGCAAACGGTGTCCTTGAAAAAAATCTCAGAAGAAATGGGTAAATTCCAGTTGAGACTGTCTTTTAAAATGAAGTCATGAGTAAATAGTCTATGGTCCTGACACATCTTTAACAAGAATAAATGTTCTGGCTTTCTTAGAACTATGATATCCGTAAGTACTAGGGGAAAATTCACCCTAAAATATCAACACGACTTATCCTACTGTTTCTATGCCTCTTGTATGTTACACAGATAACTGGCATCCTTTTCCTTCACTGTACAAAATCTGAATTCGATGTAAATTATTGCGTTAAAATATTCCTGGCCCAGACGCAGAACCTTTTGCGGTATAAAGCCCACCTTCCTGCAATGTTGCGTGTGCCCAGGTACCCTACTGCTTTGCCCCGTTTTCTTGCATCTCAGACTTTTAACACCAGGTAAGGATATCCTGAAGCCTAAGCTACAGTTGGCTGATGCAAACACAATTCAGGGTTCTCAAGAGCTTTCGGGTACATAAACTGAAAATGAGTGACCAGTCTCAGTTCAAAAATCCTCTATGGCCAGGAGCCTAAGTACACAAAGCAGCTGTTCCCACTCTCGGGGGTCCCGAGGAAGGAGAGGATGATGGGAGAAACCAAGAAACTACAAGCCCCAGCATGCAGTGTGCAATCTGGCTCCCGGAAAGAGGACTTTCGGGCGGTGCTGCCCGACCTCGGCCCTGAACGCGAGATGCTGACTATCGGCAGACCAGAATGTTTAGAATGAGGAAGACAAGCGGGTCGCTGTGAATGAACCCTTAAGTCCCGTATCCATGACGTTCGCAGTTTCGCTGGAGACCCTGGTATGCAGGAGAGCGAAATCTCTGCGGGCTAGCCCGGTCCGTCCTCGCCGGTACCAGACCTCCACGTTCCCAGAGCCTCCAGCGTTTCCTCTGGACGCCCGGGCCGGATATGATGTCTCCGTAGAGGAAGAAGGAAGAGGCGGAGCGGGGAGCGGTGACGTCCTTCCAAGATGGCGGAGAGAGCGTGAAGAAACTGTTGCCCCTTGATTTGCTCTAGGTGAGTCTTTCTTCACGTCCCAGCTTGTCAATCCTGCTTTCTCCGGACGCGGCGTCAGGAGTGAGCAGGCTTCATGGAGTTTGAATTCAGGCCGAGGCGAAGATATTAACATGGAAAGCTTGGGCGAGGCAGCCCCGGTGTTGGCTTTGGCCACAACCTCTGCTGTGGGAACCCGAGGTAGTCGTGGGAGCTGGCCGAAGGGCAGTGCGGCAGAAGCCGGGAGAGACTGGCTATGGTTGTCACTCTCCGTTGCCGTCGGGAGGGGGATGAGAGGGGGTGTGGCCTCCTCCGGGCGAGTGACGGAACCTTGACAACTCTGGCTCTCTGCTCCTTCTCCGCCTCCTGGGCACCCGCCCCGCGTTTTGAAGCAACTGTGTGCACCACGGAAAACTAACAGGTTGTGGGGATTTGAGAGCGGTTTTAAAGAACTCATACTGTGTTTTTTCCCTCATCTGTCCAAAGGAGTCATTTCTTAGTGGTTTGTTAATTTTTTCCCCAACACATGCATGCGTACTGAGCTTGGAAGTCTGGAGGTTCAACTGCTGCAAAGCGTGAAATCTTGCGGTGCTTTTTTTTCAGCTCGTGGAAGTGTTTTCACGCATCGCCGTATATGGATGTGTCCAAACGATTGTGTTAGTTGGCCAAAGATAGGCACTTAACCTTCAGCATTTTTAACTAATCTGTTTGATAAGAATTTTCTGTGGGGGCAAATGAGGACTGACTTTATTCTTGTTCATGTTCTGTGTCCCTTCTCCCCTTACCAATTGCTTGGGTGAAACGTTTGATGAAAACTTAGGGTTACTGACTTACTGTCTCTTTTTGTCTTTTAGAACAAGGGTAAAATTCCATTCTGATCTCAAAATGCAGTATTCGCACCACTGTGAGCACCTTTTAGAGAGACTGAACAAACAGCGGGAAGCAGGTTTTCTTTGTGACTGCACCGTAGTGATTGGGGAATTCCAGTTTAAAGCTCATAGAAATGTCCTTGCCTCATTTAGTGAGTATTTTGGTGCGATCTACAGAAGCACTTCTGAGAACAATGTCTTCCTTGATCAGAGTCAAGTGAAGGCTGATGGATTTCAGAAACTGTTGGAGTTTATATACACAGGAACTTTAAATCTTGACAGGTAAAGTACACATTTCGTTTTCATTTCTAAAAGCTAGTCAACGGTCTTTAGAGCTAAAGTATATTTGTAGCTTTTCCATTCAGTCCCTTAACTTCATATATTGCTGTGCACAATGCTATTGTTGTTTTTAATAAAGATGTCAGTATTACTGATTTGGGATGAACAGACTACATTTCTTAAGCGCAAAAAGCACAGATGCTAATTAGATTAAAGCCTTTTTTCTGACACATTTGATTTACGTGCTGAAGCAAAACCTGCAATTTCAGTTATGGAAACTTGAAGATCATACATAATGAATTCTAAGTGAATTCCAGTTTCCTTGGTCTTTATATTCCTCTGATCTTCTCTCTTCCTCACTCTGTCCCCTACCTCTTAACGTGCTTGAGGTAGTAGCGGGGTGTGGATGAAGAAGGATGATCCTCTGTGTTCATTTCATGTATTCCCATTTCTAACCATAGATAGCAATGTGCAGGACCTCTTCCTGATCTTGATTCAAGAAAATAATTTCCTTGGAGTGTAAATGGCAGTGACTCCTGTTACCTCTGTAAAGCTATTAGTACTAATGCTTACACCAGATCCAAGGTGCTAGAATGCTTCTCTGAAATGCTTAATGCATTTCACTCCACTAACGGGAAGTAGGTTCTGAGGAACTTAATAATGCAGTCACTTGTGTCTCCCATGCATAGTGGACTGTATAATTAATTTAATCCTGATGAATTTACTAGTGGAGGGAAACGTAGAGAGGATAAAAGGAAAGAGAAACCAATCAAATTACTCCTGTCTTCTTTCCTCCATCTCTTATGGAAGTCATAATCTGACATAAACAGGTATGCTCTTTAGAATTAGATCTAGCCTGTCAGTCACTGTATGTCTTTGAGCAAGATGCAACCTCTGAGGGCCTCAGTTTCCCCATCTGTAAAAATGAGATTGCAGTAACTCCCTTGGTATTAGTGTGAAGATCAAGGATTTACTTGAAGGCCCGCTTCCCATTGAACATTAGTTTCATTTATTTTCTCTCTCCTACTCTCCTCTCTCCCTTTAACTCCACAATTTTTGGAGAAAAATCGGAAAGAAACAAAAAGGAAACACCTGAAATTTTGCCATCCACTGATAATCACTATTAACACTTTGATAAAAATCTTTCATTTTCCAGATGATCTCTATATATACACATAGATATTAAGCAGAATCCTTCTCTCTGTTTCACATTGCAACTTATTGTGGAAATATACTTCTTTAAAAAGCTAGAATCAAAATGTTCCTTAATTCTTTTGAAAAGGAGACACACTATTTTTGAATTATTTTTAAATTTTAACCTAATGAGATCTTCAAGTCAGTTCTCTGTGGGTTGATTAAAGGAACACACGAGTGTCAGATTAATCTACATGACAAATTATTTAAATTTACTGACTGGTTGACTCTACAGGTGCCTCATCTAAATATTTAGAGCACATTATGTAAAATAACCACAAAACCAGTGAATTTTGCTTGATCTTCAATTTAATAGTTTCCCTTTCTCAATTAACTTTTCCAAATAATCTTGAATTGATTTGAACACACTGAAGAGCAGCTTACTTTGAGCCTTCATGCAAAGCACCAGTGTGAAAAAGAGCCAGATTTTTGTTCAGTCTTTTTTGATACATACCTTTCCTGGGAACTAGTTGTTTGAGCCCCACCACAAACGTGAGAAGACTTACATCAAAAGTAGAAAGTGTATAATTTAGTGATTACACTTAGTGAAGAAAGCAAAATAATAGAGAATTAAGTGGACTCAGGAGCCAGATTACCTTGGTCAAATCTTACTCTAACCTCTGTGATCTTGGATGAATTACTTAATGTCTTTGTACATCTGAGCCTTCATTTGTACGTAAAATGGGATTATTACAGATTGCAGAGACCGGTCTTGAGGATTAAATAAACTATTCATGTAAAGCATTTAGCCACATACCTTGTAGCATGTAATTAAATGACTTTCAGTGACTGTTCAAAAGATGAAAGCAGATTTGCAAGCACTGTAACTTCATGCTTGTAAACAAAAGCAGATTAGTCATTGGTGTAAGCAACTGCTGATTGGTTCTCTTAACTGTAACTGAGATTATAGTTTGTTTATGAAATAGATGAATAATTGGTATGAAATACTGTGTCAGTACCGAACAATTAGTGTGCATCTCAGTGCTAGTTTATATTGGTCTTAAAGGCTACCAGACCTTGTTATATGTTTGGTAGTTCACTGTATGGATCACTAAGCACAATTATAATTTGAGACCTAAGTATAATGAGTGATAAATTTGGTTTCATTCTAGTGCTGTCTCTCATTTATTGTAATAATAATAGACTATGTAACAAAATTAATAAAAATGCTTAAGGACAAAGGTAACGTTTTTAGAAAGTGACAGTGTTACCGTATGCATGCTAAAAATATTTTGTATAAAAGATGAACAAGATTGTGTTTATATTTGGGCTATTTGTGTTATATCTTTGCAAATATAGAATTAACTTCATTACAAAGATCATCCGTTATGTATTCCAAAATTATAGCTAAGGGACATAAGAAATCTTTAATATTTTCTTATCTAGGGGAAAGACTCCATTTGCAAATAGATTATATTCTTAGAGTTTATTTATACTATATTTAGGAACTTTAGGTATATTTTCCTAGAGAATAAAATGTTCCCTAAACTTGTGATTAGGTTTCCAAACGGGCCTATAAGTCTGTTTATAATGAGCTGAGAAAATAACTCTGTGTATAATAAAAGGCAATTTTTTAAAAGCCAATGGAAAACTAAATTTAAAAAGAGGAAACATACAGGTGCCACTTGAGGTAAAGAAGTTTTCATCAGTTGATGAGAAAATGGATAGAGATCTGTAAATACTGTAGTATACCTTCAAAGACCTGAGTGGTTCATGAGCTAGTTAATGTTTAATTTCATTTCAAATTTTACTCTTCTTAAAAAAAAGTAAAGATATATTAATAACACTATAATTGTATTATCAGCTATGACTAAAACTTTTTTCTGGCTCATATAATCATGTGGGAAAAAGGAAAAGATTTTTTAAAATTTTTTCTGAAGAGTTAAATAATATTTGGGGAAAAGAGCAGGAAGATTACTTGAAGGGTGTGTGTGTGTGTGTGTGTGTGTGTGTGTGCATCCATCCATCCTCCCTCAGATAATTATAAAAGGGTCCTATTTTCATGTTAATACCAACTCAACTCTCAGATTTTATAGCTAAGAAAAGCAGAGTGCCAACAGGTGCTGACTTACCCTAATTAGCTCACCTAGTAATGCCAGAGCCAGTGCTAGAGTAATCAAACAATTTTTCACCACATTGTAAACTTTTGGAGTGCAGGGACTATTTCTTATTTCTTAATACCCCTCTTAGTGTACCACACATGGTATATGCTCAGTAAATACTGACTAGAATGTTGAACAGGGTAAACTTAAGTCTTTCTATATAGTTCTAATAATGACAGACTCTCCAACTAACATGGGTTGAGTATCACACACAGGTGGGAGGGTTGTTAGAGCTTTCTGAAACCTTGTTCCATTGAAGTGTAATCAGTAAACCAGCAGCACTGGCATCACCAGCAACTGTGTTAGAAATGCAGACACTTGGGTCCCGTCACAGATCTACTGAACCTGAATCCTCATTTAACAAGATACCTGGGTGACTCACATGCACGGGAAAGTTTGAGAAGCACCGTTAAAGTCCCTCACAGGGGAGCAGAGGAAGGTAGGAAACAATTTTTTAGACTCTTGCTGTTGCCAATCCCAGAAAAGGTAGTTGCTATCTTAATAGGCCTCAGAATGAATGGGAGGAGGCAATAAGTTGCCAACAGCTACTTTTGTGTTCCAAGTGTTTTTTAAAACACACAGAAATTTTAACATTTTCTTATAGTGGTACATTTGTAGTTATGAGTAACCATTATTTTTCATCTTTTGAAGTTCTGTAAAACTGGAGATTTTTGCCTAAAGATTATTCTGAATGAGTGAATGAATTTTTGTAAATTTACTCTTTTAGTTATGCCTTTTTCATCATTCTGCTTCGTTAGGTCTTTAAAAGACATTGAAATATATGTGCAGCTCTGTTTCACAAATAGTTTTTATTTGTTCAGAATATTGTCATTTAGCCTTGTTTCCTTACAGTTGGAATGTTAAAGAAATTCATCAGGCTGCTGACTATCTCAAAGTGGAAGAGGTGGTCACTAAATGTAAAATAAAGATGGAAGATTTTGCTTTTATTGCTAATCCCTCTTCTACAGAGATATCTAGTATTACTGGAAACATTGAATTGAATCAACAGACTTGTCTCCTTACTCTACGGGATTATAACAGTCGGGAAAAATCAGAAGTGTCTACAGATTTAGTTCAGGCAAATCCTAAACAAGGGGCTTTAGCAAAGAAGTCATCTCAAACGAAAAAGAAGAAGAAGGCCTTCAACTCCCAGAAAACAGGACAGAATAAAACAGTGCAATATCCCAGTGACATTTTAGAGAATGCATCTGTTGAATTATTCTTAGATGCAAATAAATTGTCCAGTCCTGTAATAGAACAAGTTGCACAAAGAAATGATAATTCAGAACTCGAGTTGACATCAGTTGTGGAAAATACTTTTCCAGCACAAGATATTGTGCAAACTGTTACAGTGAAACGGAAACGTGGAAAATCACAGCCAAACTGTGCTCTGAAAGAACATTCTATGTCTAATATAGCCAGTGTCAAGAATTCTTATGAGCTGGAGAGCTCTGGGGAAGAGCTGGATCAGAGGTATTCCAAGGCCAAGCCAATGTGTAACACATGTGGGAAAGTGTTTTCAGAAGCCAGCAGCTTGAGAAGGCACATGAGAATACATAAAGGAGTTAAACCTTATGTCTGCCACTTGTGTGGAAAGGCATTTACGCAATGTAACCAGCTGAAAACGCATGTAAGAACTCATACAGGTAAGACTGGTTTGTGGGAGATATAATTGCTTTTATACTGTGACTGAAGTAATATTTTTGTACAGTACATATTAATATACAGTGTTGACTGTGACCAACATTTGGTATATACTTGTATTCACAAAAATATTTGTTTAGCATGTTAAGACTGTTGAAAATTTCTTTGTAATTGTGACCAAGTATTTAATGGCTATTTTGTTTTATTGCAGCTGATACTCTGAAGTCCTAATGTATGACCTGTGTATACCATTTTCCGTCATAGTTAAAATGAACATATACTTGATTCTAGCTTGCTAAGTATTTAACAGAGACAGAGATTAAGAGAACTGATAAAGGGGAAAAGTAATTACAACTCAGTACAGTTCTCAGATTTTGCCAATACATCTCACCTCCTGCTTCCTAATCTTTGTCAACTTCTGAACACATTTCTTAGCATTACATACACATTTCATTCTTCAGCCTCTGCATTTACTTTCGTTTGGTACACTTAGATATGTACCTTTTAAGATGCAGTATGTATTTCTTTCATTGACCACCTTTTCACTATTATGAATTGAGAAACATTGATTTCTTTTAATTCTATCAAGGTTTTGATAGCTGATCTGGAAGAAAGGTTCTGTTTGCTTTATTACTTCTAGCAGTTAACAATTTCCAAATACTGAAAATAGTACTGTTGATGAACTCTTTTGAAAGCCTATGTGGCTTAAGCAACTAAAACAATATCTCCTTTTAAATATAAATTTTATTTGCTTGTTCTTTTAGGTGAGAAGCCATACAAATGTGAATTGTGTGATAAAGGATTTGCTCAGAAATGCCAGCTAGTCTTCCATAGTCGTATGCATCATGGTGAGGAAAAACCCTATAAATGTGATGTATGCAATTTACAATTTGCAACTTCTAGCAATCTCAAGATTCATGCAAGGTAAAAAAAAAAAAAAGTTGTTTGATCTTTGAGTCTGGCATTCACCTTAGTCTTATGAATAGACTACTGTGTTAGTATTCAAGACAGTAGAGTTCTAATTGTGGTTCTACCATTAAATTTTCTTAGCATAGTGAAGGAACTAGAGGAAGCCATGGTGGCTGGAGGGGAGTAAGTGAAGGAGAGAAATAAGATCAGAATGAGAAATAGGTGATATGATCTTGCTTGCATTTTTTTTTTTTTAATCTTGCTTACATTTTAAGGGGTGGCTCTGGCTGCTATATTGGAAAACAATTGTAACATTGCAAGAATGGAAGCAGAATTAACAGGAAGCTATAGATAAAATCCAAGTGAGAGTGATGATGATTTAGGCCACAGTGATGGCAATGGAAGAGATAAGTAGTGGTCAGATTCTGGACATATTTTTAAAGACTTTGCCGCAGATTGGATGTGGGGTATGATAGAAAAGAGGGTAGAATCAAAGATTCTGAGATTTATAGGCTGAGCACATGAAAAGATGGAATTACCATGAACTGAAATGGAAGAGAGTTGTGGATAGAGCAGTTTAAGAGGGCGTGTAGGCATTTTGAGCAGAGATCTGAATATGTTAAATTTGAGCAATTAGATTTCTGAATGGAGATGTACCAATAGACAGTTGGTTATGTAAGTCTGTAATTCAGGGGGCTGGTTTGAGCTGAAGATACAAATTTGGGAGTCTTCAGCATATAGATAATATTTAAAGCTATAATACTGAATGAGGTCACCAAGAAAATGAATGTGGATAGAGAAGCAATCAAAAGGACTGAATCATGAGGCACTCTAATCTTAAAAAATTCTGGGAGATAGTCAAGAACCAGCAGAGGTGACTAGCCAATATATAGGAGGAAAACCAACAGTAGACTGCCCTGGAATCCAAGTGAAGGAAATTATTCCAGAAGAGAACAATCAGTTTTGTCAAATTTGGTGATAGAGAGGTGAAGATTGAGACTTAACTGTTGGATTTACCAAAGTGAGAGGTCAGCAGTGCTCTCAACAAAAGCAATGTTAGTTGTGACTAGTAGAGAAAAATTAAAGTAGAACAATTGGAGACTCAAATTTTTGATAAAGAGGAGCCAAGAAATGGAGGAGCAAGAGAGGTCAAGGTTTTTTTGTTTTGTTTTGTTTTTATGTTTATTTTTGAGAGAGAGAGAGAGAGCGCCAGAGAGAGAGCCAGAGTGTGAGCAGGGGAGGGGCAGGGAGAGAGGGAGACACAGAATCAAAAGCTGGCCCCAGGCTCTGAGCTGTCAGCACAGAGCCCGACGCAGGGCTTGAACCCGCTAACCACTAGATCATGACCTGAGCCAAAGTCCGATGCTTGACTGACTGAGCCACTTAGGTGCCCCAAAGGGTCTTTTTTTAAAGATCAGAGACAGCAGTATATTTGTGTGGGAAAAAGGATCTGTGGAGGAAATTATAGGAGTGTTACCAATGAGTAGGAAAGAGATAATATCTTAAGTATGCAAATGGGAGTGTTTGGATTCAGATGAATTGTCACCCTCATGTTAGAGTTAATGAGAAGAATAACAGATACATAGGTACAGATGCCTATAGGTGGAAGGTTGGGATGGTAGAAATTTTCTTCTGATTGCTTAAATTTTTCTCAGTAAAACAGGAAGCAAGGACATCAGCTAAAGATAAGGATGGATGAGGAGTTGCTGGAGGTTTAAGGAAAGAGTTTTAAAGAGTGAGTGAATGGACAAGTGAAAATAATTGCCTGCGGTATTAGGGACACACTTGACAACCATATAAAGATGATGGCAAAATTTTTTTAACTTACCTTAGAACTAATGTTTTGATAACATTATGCCAAAACATTTATTTTTGATTTGTATACATTGAAACTGTTGATTTTAAATATATATTCTTGGTCTGTTAATATGAAATAAAATACTACATGAAAAATTGTGTAAAAAATGCTTATTATATAGATTGGATCCAAATTGTTTTACTTACCACTATATAACTCTATTTATTTACTAATAGGAAGCATAGTGGAGAGAAGCCATATGTCTGTGATAGGTGTGGACAGAGATTTGCTCAAGCCAGCACATTGACCTATCATGTTCGTAGGCATACTGGAGAAAAGCCGTATGTGTGTGATACTTGTGGGAAGGCATTTGCTGTCTCTAGTTCTCTTATCACTCATTCTCGAAAACATACAGGTAAGAATTTGACAGAGATGTTTAAAATAAGGAAAGTTGTAAAAAGAAAGGGAAATTGAGCCCTTACAGAAAGTAGATTATAGATTTTGTTGTATATCTGTTGTGTGTGTGCTTCTTGAAGCCTTTTGTGTTTGTGGTTTTCACATAAATATTAGCTATAAAAGCAGACTTATTTTCTAAGATAGTACACAGTGGATGGAATTTTTTAATTATGTAACTATATACATTAAAAATCAGGTAATTTTGATGGTATATAAACTTGAGTTGAAATGTATTTTATGACCTTAGAAAAACCCCCTTAGCCTCTTGTTTCACTTCCCTTGGATAAAACAGTAGAGTGAAATTAAGGGGTGAAGGTGGGTTTAGGTAGAACATTGATTTTTATGACTTTTTAGGACTTTTCCTATGCAGACATTCTGAGATTCACAAATTAAACAGCTACTTCAAGTGCAAAATACCAGTTTTGAAGCACGTTGTACTCAAAGATTTTCAGTTTTGATAGAGTACCTCTTAAAATAGATCTTTCCTAAATAATTTCATTCCTCTTAATAATATAGTAGATAGCAAGAACTAAAGTCCTGGATTGATGAATTTTTAATCACGTTTGTAATCATAAAAATTGAACTTCTTGCCCAACTCTAGTCTACTAGAAGGATGTTTGCAGAAAGTTTTATTATATGAAAAGCATCAGGTTACATGAACAGTGTAATTACTAATCTTCTAAGTTGGATCACACTGAAGATACCTCTAAAATACAATATAAAGAGGTTTTAATTCAGTATTTTAGAACAGGTTACTTTAGATTATTGTAATTGATAAAATATTATATTGGTATAGTACACCACTTCGCTATCTTTTATTTTCCATCTAGGTGAAAAACCATACATATGTGGTATTTGTGGGAAAAGTTTTATTTCCTCAGGAGAGCTCAACAAACACTTTCGATCCCATACAGGTCTGTGTTTAGGGAGAACGTATTATTTTTTGTTCTCTCTAATTTCTTTTTATGTAAACCTTGACTTTTAAACCATTATGGACTATATGGTTTCTAGTCGTACTCTACCTATAGCAATATTTTAATGTATAACTATCAACTTTCTATTTGCTTTGTTTCTTTAGTTATTTGGAGTAGTGTTAATTAAGTTGGGTCTAGAATTGTATAGATTTTCTAAAAAATATGCCAGATAATAATAGTTTTTAGATGACTTAGATTAAATTGCAAAGATGTACCAAGAAATGAAAAGGAATATATAATACCAAGATAATACTAGATTTTCTTATCAAGTAGTGTTCAGTAAGCAAGTTTTTAGAATGAATGTTAGAATTGACATGTTTCTTGTAAGAGTATTGTATAATATGAAGAAAATATGGAACAAAAAAAATTAAAACAAGGGAAAATGCCACTTTGAAGATGGACTCTTTTCATTTTCTTTGTCATTTTAAAAATTATTTCTCGCTATTCCTATCTAGAATACTATGAGCCCCTAGTAGACATTTAATAAATTTACTGGCGGCTTCTCTACTCTTAGGCTTCATAGTTTGTAAAGCATTGAACACTTCTTATTCAAAGGAATTATAATTTTGTAGCATTTTATTCTGTCACTGTTTGTACAGGATTTTCTAATTTGTAGGCTGCCAGAAAGCAGAAATACTTAACATTTTCCCCCAGCTGTTCCTCTTAGTATCTGGCATATAACTGGCACTCACTAAATGTCTAGTAATAAGAGTAAGTTAAATTTCTCTTAACAAAAGGGCTCAATTTTTCCTGAAATGGGGATGCTTAGTATAACAGAACGCCTAATGTGTATGGAAGTTTTTGTTTGACTATATTATAACCACGTGACTAAATGGTAATTTGAAACTAAACTTAAACAGTACAGTAATGTTTACACTGCATTCGTAAACATTGATATTTTTGTCTTAGCTTCAAAAATATTGAGTTTAAACTTTTTAACTTGCTTTTCAGGAGAAAGGCCATTTATCTGCGAATTATGTGGAAATTCTTACACAGATATTAAAAATTTAAAGAAGCACAAAACAAAAGTCCATTCCGGTAAATGTTTGTGTTTTTTTAAAAATTTAGGGCTCTCATAGTGGTGCTACTCCTAAAATGTTGAGATGCACATTATAACAGTTTAAATTAGATACATATTTTTAAAAACTAGATAAATACGTATTAGGAAGGTAGCTTTATAATTTGGAGATAAGTTCACTAGAAATTTCTTTCCATATTGACCGTCTAATAAACAGTACTTGAAATATTTCCTCTTTTAAAAACCTGATTTATGAAGTTACAAGAAAGAAAGAATATATAAACAAAACGTGTATCACTATTCTCCAGACTAGAGTCTGGGTTACCTGGGGATTAGTTATGCGACAAAAAGGGCATCATGAACACATGAATCCAGAAACATGTAAGAGGAAGTAGGGAAATGGGTAGCTCCAAACTGTTACATAAAAATGAAAAGCCAGACTATAAAATTTAAGTCTGTTGCTTAAAATGAATCCTTGAAAACGTTTCACTATGTTTGTCATAATTAAAAACAAAATACTAGGCTTCTTCAGTGTATAGAGATGTTAACAAGTCTTTGATAGTAAACAGCGACATCATAAGGATTAAGAAGTAACATATGAAAACTGCAATGTGAGTAATTCAACAAACGTTAAATGCCTCTGCCTCCAAAGTACACATAACTGCAGAATAATACGAAGTTGAAAAACGCACAGTCTTAGTCCTCAAAGAGTTTACAATCTGGTGTAGGAGACCAGAAATCTAAATATATAACTGTGATTACAAGACAAAATGTAGGGTATAGTAGAGACAGAAGTGCTAAAGAAGAGATTAAGTCCTTCTGAGGTGAGTATTGGAAAAACTTAATTCTAGGGAACTTGAAGGAGAGAGAGGGGTTCAGAGAATGGAGATGGGAAAAGGAGGGTTCCTCCGAGGCAGAGAGAATATTGTAAAGGGAGTCACCGGGATAAGGAAGTTCAGGTTGTATTGGCTGGTTGAACTGAAGAGTAGTTAGGCAAGAACAGAATTCTAGTTTTATGAAAGCAAATATGCAGTTTTATCTAATGAAACAGATTGAAATCATGTAAAAACTTTGGGGTGGCAGAAGCATGGTAAAGCTCATGGAAAATTTGAAGGCAAAAGTGTATCATAATCAGTGTGATAATTTATGCCCTTGAGCAGAATTTCTCACTTCTGAAAAATACACAAAAGTGCTGTATCTCTGAACTTGAACTCAGAGAATAGTATGAACTACTCATTAATACGTTCAGGGAACAAATCTGTTATGTGTATAGCACTATTATTAAGTACTTTGAAGGAATCAGAGAAGTATAATTTGACATTTACCCTTGAGGAGTTTACAGTCTGAGAGGCCATACCAGTATGAAGCAGAATGTTCAGTAGCAATAAGAGACAGATGTCACAAGGTAGTATACAAAAAATTGACAAGTGAGTGATAAAATAGGTAACAGCTCACCCTTGTCTAGAACAGTTAAATCCCTTGTAAGTTCAACTTGGTGCTTAAACCTAAGCTTGAGGCCCATATTGGACTTGTGTAAATAATGAGGGTAAATCAGTATAAGAGAAACAGCATGAGTAAAGTGGGGAGGTTGGAATGTAAGTTCTGGGAATGGTAAGCAGATTTAGTCTATCTAAGAGTTTTTGTTTTGTTTCCAAAGATAGCATAAATTTCTTTCTCTTCTATTTCAGGTGCAGATAAACTTCTAGATTCTAGTATAGAGGATCATCCGTTGAATGAACAAGATTCTATACAAAAAAGTCCTTTATCAGAAACACTGGATGTGAAGCCTTCTGATATGACTTTACCACTATCTCTTCCGCTTGGAACTGAGGACCACCACATCCTTCTGCCTGTCACAGATAACCAGTCTCCTACATCAGATACGTTGTTGAGATCAACTGTGAATGGGTATTCAGAGCCACAGTTGATTTTTTTACAGCAATTATACTGACTTTGTGAGGAATATGGAATTGCTAAGACGTCTTTGGTAGTAAACATAAACATCTCTGGTAAGGTGCATATATTCATATTAAATTAGCATTCATTTGAGTTGTGACCATTATTTTCCATTCAGCTGAAGTAAACACCTGATGCTGCATCATAACTGCAATGCTTGTTTTGATTTTTGGCTTCTATGCCTAGATTATAAACATGACATGTTAAGGAGTGAATTATACTGTAGTAGCACTATTTTGAATGGATGAGTTTTTTTCTCTTAGAGCTGCCTTAATTCATTTTTATTTTGCATTTTAAATTGCTTTTCATTTATTTAAGTGGAATCTTTCCATTTATATGAGTCAGTTTTGACCTGCGGGATTTTTTAGTTTTTTCCCCTCAAAATTTAAGCAAAATCTATGGTAGTATCAGGCCAATAGTGTTGCTGTTACCAACCCCCATAGACCAGTACATAAACTATGGGGGGAAAGTGAATTTTCATTCTTCTACTTAAGAGAATTTAGGTACTGAATAAGAATTGTGCTGTTTCTCTATTAATATATTCCCTTGGAGGTAACTTTTCTAATGACACAAAAAGAAGTGTTTTTCTTAAAAGCTAGAAAACTGTATATACATTTTTGTTCATTTAGGCCTCAGAATTCTGGAGAAAAGCAGTGATCAGTACTTTTGAGTTATCCAAGACTACATTTATTTGCAAAATGAGTTTTAAATAGATCATTTGGTATTTTTATCGTAATAAAGACAGCTTCAAAATTTGATTCAGGTTATGTTTTAATAGGTTTCTAGATTACTGGAGATGAGGAAAATATGAATTTTGAAGATTTTTGATAAGCCTTGCTACACCTGTTACGCACTTTTTAAAATACTAAGTTCCAAAAAGAATTTTTTAAACATAAACCTAATGTGTACGCTAAATCACTTGGCTTCTCAATTGACACATTGTAATTACATAAAGAACTAAGAAATTAGCTTCATTTATCAGTGAACATTTGACTTACCAGAAAGCCAGTTTGCTAAATATTTTACATTTTTCTGTAAGTTTTGAGTTTAAAATTTTATGAATCAAACCACAACATTTGGTTGTTGTCAGACTGCCTACAGTAGTCTGTCTTCTTCTTACTGAATGTAAAAAATTCAGTATCATTCTGATATTTACTTCCCCATCCCACTTTTCCCGCATAATTCATTTATATTACTGCCTGATCTTTGGACATTAGATTACCAGTTCCACAGAGTCAGTTCCTATGCTGCTGATCAAACACCATGGTGACATTATTTCTTATTTCTGCCATGCATTAGTTGTGGCTTATTTGTTTTCTGTAATAAAGTTAACGTGGGGTTTGGGGTTTTTTTGATATTGATTTCCTTAATTGAATTTTCTCTGGCATCCTAGTCAGAAGAACCAACTAGAAGAGGATGTAATGAGACTACTTAATTCTTGTACACTGTAGAGAGGCCACCGTTTCGCAGCACACTCACCATTTTTGCAGTAGTTTGCCACCAGTGGGACTGACTTCACAGTTTGAAATATTCCCTTTGTGTAATATACATCAAACTTAGGATTTAATTATTTATCTAAGAAATCTAATTATGCTTGTGTATTAATATGCTGGGTTTAAATACAATTTATAAAGTTAGAAAATGTTCAACTAATCTATTCTGGCTTAAATTCAATAGGAATTTATTGGAATGTGAAGAAATTAAAGAAAATTAAAAGACAGCCTCTTTAAGAAGTCTGCTGAAATGGAGAGGTTATATTTAATTCACATCTTCATTAATCCAAGCATCTAAAGAATAAAATTTCAAAATGGCTACAGTGATGTCAAAATTTTATGAGAGCTGTAGTTACCAAATTTCTTCTAATAATGGTAATTAGCATTTTTTATAGATTAGTCCTCAGATTTATTATTTTTAATATTATTGGATTGGAATGGGTAAGGTTGATTTACTGTGTTTTTTCTCCATCACATTATCTGCTTCATAACTAAAATACTTTCTTTTAAAATTGACATGTCTCGATGTTCTTCCAGAGTGACATGTGAGAAATCTTGAAGGCTGAGGTCCCTGTCTTGTCATTCTTCTCATAATGCTATACAATTTTTTATGATAATATGCTTATATTTTAGTTGTATCTGGTGTCATTTTAACACTCAATTACCGTTTAAATAAGTCTGGTTTTAAATATATTTGTTACAATGCAGTTTTGGGAAAGGTCTATTCTTAATATTATTACGTTTTTGAAAGTGTTTAGGATGTTGAAGCTCTCACTGAGAAATTATTTTCTAAAATAATTTTGTATGTATTAGATTATTCCTACTGTATTGTTAGATTTTAGACTTTTTAAAAAGAAACCATAGATTATATATAAATGATTTTTTGCTGTTTTTAAATGGTACTTGTTTTATGTTTAATTTCATAGGATAATTTTGATAGACAAATTTTAGAAAAAAAATTTTTTTAATGGTTCTGATGTTCTGTTGCAAAAGTAGTTTAGCACTTCTGTATGTTTCAGTTCTACAGAAATTGTACGAGTGAGAGTAGTTGAAATGTACATGTATAAAAACAATGTACATATAGTTGTTTTTAAAAATATCCTAGAATAATAGTTCTAACATTTAATGCATATCAGAAACATTTTAAAATAACACTGTCCCAGTCCCACCCCACCTTAGTCTTACTAAATCATACAATCTGTGGGATATATATGATGGAAAAGCCCCATAGCAGATTTTAATGTAACCAGACATTGAGAACCAATATCCTAAATGTTTCTTGGTGTTCTTTTGGAAAGCATTTAAAAATGAAGCTCTTGATATAATTTTCCATCTTGTACTTAGATTTTGAGTTTTTAGAACTTTACTAGAAATACCACCAAGTAAAAAGAAATTGTATTTTAATGCAATTTCTGTATATTCTACATTTTTACTCTTTATTTATAAACAACTTGGAGATTTAGTTATTGGAGCATTAATTTTTATTTTTATTTTTTTTTGGTGGAGCATTAATTTCTTGAGACAATGATATGGTTACTCTTTTGTCCTCTGCAACCCCTGCCCCCCATTCATTCAAGAGAAATTTGGGGGGCATATGGGTGGCTCAGGCTGTTAGGTGTCTGACTCTTGATTTTGGCTCAAATCATGAACTCATGGTGATGAGATTGAGCACTGTGTAGGGCTCCGCGCTGGGCATGGAGCCTGCTTAATATTCTCCCTCTCCCTCTTCCTCTGCCCCTTCACTGCATGTGCGCATGCTCCCATGCGTGCACTTTCTCAAAAAAGAGAGATTTGGTTTATTTGTTTAAGGAATTAGATCATTATCATGTAAACATAATAACCACCCAGAAGTAGGGTATTTAATATCGAGAAGAATGCACTAAAATAAATACCATAGGTGTGAATAGATACCTGGATTAAAATGTCTGGCCAGTATTTCAAATGCTAGAAAATTATTGAAATCAATACATAAACCTACAAAGATAAATAAACTAAATACCACCCTAAGTCAAATGGGAAAGAAAAGCCTGAATATAACTGGCAGTAAACAAGACAATGTCAAGTGTTACAGGGGAAGGCAAGAAAGAAAATATTGAGCAGTCAGCCAGAGTTGAATGGGCAGAAAAAGGGCCATTACTCCCATGGATAGGCGAACAAGAAGAAATGGATGATAGGAAGGAATGTGCACACAGCTAACTGAAATAGGCAGAATGAAAAAAGTATGAAACAGGGAGGAGTGAAAGACATGTCCAGTGCTGTGCCTACGTCATCTTACATGAAATAGTCCTCAGTCCTCTGCCTGTGCTGAGGAGTAGGATTGGATAGCCAGGTTTATAACCCATGATCTCACACACCCAAGCACAGTTGACTGCTGAAGGGCAGGGGTTAGATAGCCACATTTATAACACATGATTCCATACTATGTCCACAGCTAACCGAACAGTTTACCAGGGAGAAACAACTCTTAGGCCCGACTGAGCGGTTAGATTCTCAAGAATTTGAGTTTTGAAATTCAGAGACTGTTAGGTTTTGGTATACATGTGAGTGGAAAGATCGTTTAGAACTGGCCCAGAGTCAGTGAAGCAAGCCGCAGTCTACAGGAAATTATGAATAAGCAGAGAAAGCTGATCTATAGAGTGAAGCAAGGCAGTGAAATCAGTTCACAGAACCAGCCACTGATTCCCTGTGAGAGAGGTGTGGCCTTGGTTTCTGGCTTTGCAGTCCCATTCTTTAAGTGGCACAGTGCTGTGCTTCATTTCCTTGTCCCTGGGTGCCAGTGATTTTTTTTTCCCCTGTTAGATCCTTAAGGTAAATCCTTTTCTTAAACAGGCATGAATGAATCAGTGTCTTTTCCTTGCAGTTAGATAGCTCCGACTTAGACACCTAAGTTTTGATCCTTAATGATTGAGAAGATGGTGATCCCATTAACTGTGATAGGGAAGATAAGGAAGAGGCTTACAAAAGAGAAGACTTTAGTGGCGCCTGGGTGGCTCAGTCGGTTAAGCATCTGACTTCAGCTCAGGTCATGATTTCACAGTCCGTGATTTCAATCCCTGTGTCGGGCTCTGTGCTGACTGCTTGGAGCCTGGAGCCTGCTTCAGATTCTGTGTCTCCCTCTCTCTGACCCTCCCCCGTTTATGCTCTGTCTTTCTCTGTCTCAAAAATAAATAAATACTGGGGCGCCTGGGTGGCGCAGTCGGTTAAGCGTCCGACTTCAGCCAGGTCACGATCTCGCGGTCCGTGAGTTCGAGCCCCGCGTCGGGCTCTGGGCTGATGGCTCGGAGCCTGGAGCCTGTTTCCGATTCTGTGTCTCCCTCTCTCTCTGCCCCTCCCCCGTTCATGCTCTGTCTCTCTCTGTCCCAAAAATAAATAAAAAAAAAAATGTTGAAAAAAAAAAAATAAATAAAATAAAATAAAATAAATAAATACTGAAAAAAAGTTAAAAAAAGAAGACTTTATTTTAGATGCACTGAGTTTGGTGATAAAACAGCCATGTGACAATGTCTAGCTGTAGTTGGAAATGGAGCCTTAAGCCCAGGAGAGGTTAGAGCTAAAGATACAGATCTTGTAGCATAAGATTGATAATTATTGTGATAGAAATGATTCAGGCAGCCCTAGGAGATGGTACAGAACAAAAGATGAGGAAACAATCTTCAGGGAAATACATTTAAAGAATGAGCCAAAGATGGGGTGCCTGGATGGCTCAGTTGGTTAAGTGTCCAGTTTCGGCTCAGGTCATGATCTCACAGCTTGAGAGTTTGAGCCCCATCGATTGAGAGCCTGCTTGGGATTCTCTCTCAAAGAGAGAAAGTGAGGGAGAGAGGGAGGCAGGGAGGGTGGAAGGAAGGAAGGAAAGGAGATACAAAGTGATAACAGGAAGAAAATCGGGGTGCGGCAAGTTTCACAAGGACAAAAGTGGCTTTACACCAGTCATATGGCACAGAGAAATTAAATAGGTGCAAATCAGAGACAACTTTAGGTTGGGTAATTGAAGCATGATGATCCTTTGAGAAGGCAGTTATAGTAAGCTTAGGTGGATATGGTTTGAGTGGTAGTTAAGACATTGAATACTACTATTTAGCTTGAAAAGCTGAGTGTAGATCAAGATCAGTTTTTGTCAAACATGTAAAAAAATATCAAGCACTTTTTTGTTTTCAAACCTGAAACATCGCAAAATGAAGAGCACAATATTTGTAACACCATAATCAAGAGGCTGTATTTGAGCCTGAAATTAAAGGATGATAAGAGAAAAATGGAAACATACACATGGTCACAGATTTATTCGTGGTTCAAATGTGCAGAGGAAATAGAGTATTCTGACAGAATGTGCATGTGTTTACTCTTGAGCTCCCACCCAGTGGGAAGTCTGGAAAAAATTAACCTTTAGTCCCAGCCAATTTAAAACTTAGTCTAATATAAAGGAGATACAATTTATAATATTTTAAAAAGTAATGCTTAAACTTTTGGAAAAATGCTGTCTTATTTCTGCCTTTGTCTTCTCTTTAAACTGGTGTCCAGCTATACGGAGGGTGCTTACATGACATAATGGCATCAGGGAAGACCATGTGTTCAGGTCTTCATTCTCTGGGCATCCTACTGGCCTCTGATGCAGTAGGCAACAGCTTGTAAAATAGGTGATCAGATTTTTCCTAGCTTGGTCAGAGCCTGGTGGTTGTTGACTGAATTGGCCTCACCTTAGTTTTAACAAACGTGGAGAACTCAGACTTCTGCTGCTCTGTCTCAAGCAGGCCATTGTAGATCAGGTTGCAGGTTTAACCTGTGCCACCCCACCACAGACTTGAAGTAAGCCTGTTTGCCTGCCATTCATGAACTTGCTTCCCACTCAGCTAGCTACCTTCCCTTGGGAGAATGTAGAAACTTGCGGCGGGGTGGGGGGTCCCTTCTATTCCACACAGGAACAGAGATTAGCCTGGACAGGCAGATCTCGTTACCAAGGTTTATTTTTTTGTGACTATTTCCTAGACTGACGAGAGGCCACCTCGTTCCAGAATCTGGTAGACTCCTCTGCTACCCAGCATATTACAGAATACTTCAAAGCAATAAGAGACTATTGCTACATTAAACATAAGTAAATCACACAGACACAAAGGGTATAAGATTCCGTTTCTATAAAATTCAGAAATAGGCAAAACTGTTACTGTGGTGTTAGAAATCAGGAAAGTGGTTGCCTGTTGGAAGAAGATTGGAGGCACTTCTGGGAAGCGTGTGGTATTTACTATCTTTATGTAAGTTGTGGCTGACACAGGTGGGTTAGCATTGTGGTAACTCCTTTATCTCTTCACTTAAGATTTGTGTACTTTTGCATTTAAAAAAGTACATATTTTAAAAAACTGAAGAATGAGAAAACCAGAGCATTGGTTCTTAAACTTTAATAGATTAAAGATGACCTGGATTGTAAAAATGCAGATTCCCCAGACTGTCCTCAGAAAATTTGATTCAGTAGGTCTCACTCTAAGAATCTGTAGTTTTAACATTTGCCCCAGTGTGTTCTGATGCTCCACATTTTAAAAATGCTGATTTAGGGGCGCCTGGGTGGCGCAGTCGGTTAAGCGTCCGACTTCAGCCAGGTCACGATCTCGCGGTCCGTGAGTTCGAGCCCCGCGTCAGGCTCTGGGCTGATGGCTCAGAGCCTGGAGCCTGTTTCCGCTTCTGTGCCTCCCTCTCTCTCTGCCCCTCCCCCGTTCATGCTCTGTCTCTCTCTGTCCCAAAAATAAATTAAAAACGTTGAAAAAATAAAAAATAAAAAAAAAATAAAAATGCTGATTTAGCATCTCTAGTTTAATGAACGTAACTCTCTGGATAGACATTCAGGTATATGAGGTTTGTCATATTAATTGTTGCTCAAGTCTGAATTTATTGGATCTCTAATTGCTGGGAGCAATTTCCTCACTAGCTTAATGTTTTACAGATGTAATGACAGTTGTTTAAAATGTTCCTAAGTTTTCCCATAGCTTAGTTTTATTGCATCCACTGAATTCTGCAGTTTTTCAAATTTGATTAAAAAACAAAAAATTTTATTCACTTTCTATTGCATTTTTAACAATACAAAAACATTTGATTTTTCTGAGATATACAGCTTTTTATTTTTATTTTTATTTATTTTTAATTTTTTTTAACATTTATTTATTATTGAGAGATAAGATAGAGCATGAGCAGGGGAGGGGTAGAGAGAGGGGAGACACAGAATCCGAAGCAGGCTCCAGGCTCTGAGCTGTCAGCACATAGCCCAACTTGGGTCTCAAACTCACTAACTGTGAGATCATGACCTGAGCTGAAGTCAGTGGCCTAACCAACTGAGCCACCCAGGCACCCCGAGATATATAGCCTTTTAGATACAGATATTTAGTTCTAGATTATTCAGCATGTAATAATGTTAAAAGAACTCTATAAAAGAACAACCAGTCTTTATATCCGCATAGCAGAGATCTTAAAATGGAAATAAAATAAGATTGGAACACGAAGAGAAGAGAATGTTGCCAAGTAAGGTTTGATAAAACCTATTAAGTAAAGTCAATAACTAGTAAAATCAGTTTAAGCGTCAGGATACATAATGTCATTTATAGAATTCTGTAATCTATACAGTATAGTTTTGTTCCGTTGTAAACATTTGCAGATCTTTAAGTGATTTTTGCATCAATGGAAGGTCATGTTATTTCTAAAATTCCATTACCAGATTGTGGTAGTTTTCTATGATACAACATATAAATAATATTTATCTAAAAAAAAAAAACCTTGAAATCCATTTCACACGTTGTTATTAACATGAACTGTTATGTATTTTTCAACCAATTCCAGATGTTTTAAGATTTTATTTTTCAGCGCAGACTCAGCCTGATAGCAACCATCTGTCCTGTCCTGGATGATTCAAATTCATCTCTGAAAGCATGAGAATGGATTTGGTAAGGCATTTAGGTCTTTTCTGGCTCAATGACTCCGTAACATTAAGTGAAAATAATGCCTCATACAGTTTATTCAGATGTTCTTCCCTTTACATAACCACCATCATCCTCTGTACGCACCCTCCTGCCTCCCCCCAGGGAGTATAGGAACGCGGTATTAGGTGTTAAATAGAAGGAAAGACCTATAAAACTTCAAAAATCATTAAATACTGAGTAGGGGGTATTCATCTTATTTGTTTAAAGGAATGGACTTCGGTGGGAGTTTTTTATTGCTAATTTTTAAAAATAAATACAGCTATGATTTGAGGAATTAACAATACTTTAAGTGAAGGCCAATACTCTTGACGTCTGTAAAGCTGACCACCACCTTGATTTCACATCCTTGCTGTCAACATTTAGAGATAGGTGGTATTTTCTTTTAGACTGCAGAACCTCAGCTCAATTTAAAGTAACCTTTGAAAACTGTCCATGTCTTTTCACACTTTGCTTGACAAGTAAATCATTCAGATGAAGCAGCCTCTTCTTGGTATGTGTGAATAAATTTGTGTATGTAGGTCAAAGCATCATAGCGTCAGTTGCCTCATCATAGGAATCTTTTTTTTAACGTTTATTTATTTTGAAAGAGAGCGTGTACAAGTGTGCATGACCCAGGGAGGGGCAGAGAGAGGGAGAATCCCTTTTTCTTTCTTTTTTTTTTTTTTTATTTATTTGTTTAATTTACATCCAAGTTAGCATATAGTACAACAATGATTTCAGGAGTAGATTCCTTAATGCCCCTTGCCCATTTAGCCCATCCCACCTCCCACAACCCCTCCAGTAACCCTCTCTTTATATTTAAGAGCCTCTTATGTTTTTCTATAAAACAGCACCTGTTTTTATATTCTTTTTGCTTCCCTTCCCTTATGTTCATCTGTTTAGTATCTAAAATTCCTCATATGAGTGAAGTCATATGATATTTGTCTTTCTCTAATTTCACTTAGCTCACCAGCTCCATCCACGTAGTTGCAAATGGCAAGATTTCATTCTTTTTGATTGCCTAGTAATACTCCGTGTGTGTGTGTGTGTGTGTGTGTGTGTGTGTGTGTGTGTGTGTGTGTATACACATACATATACATACATACATACACATATATACACCACATCTTCTTTATCCAGTCATCCGGTGACAGACATTTGGGCTCTTTCCATACTTTGACTATTGTTGATAGAGCTGCTATAAACATGGGGGCACATGTGTCCCTTTGAAACAGCACACCTATATCCCTTGGATAAATGCCTAGTAGTGCAATTGCTAGGTCATAGGGTAGTTCTATTTTTAGTTTTTTGAGGAACCTCCATACTGTTTTCCAGAGTGGCTGCAACCAGCTTGCATTGCCACCAACAATGCAAAAGAGATCCTCTTTCTCCGCATCCTCACCAACATCTGTTGTTGCTTAAGTTCTTAATGTTAGCCATTCTGACAGGTGTGAGGTGATATCTCATTGTGGTTTTGATATTTCCCTGATGATGAGTGATGTTGAGCATTCTTTCATGTGTCGGCCATCTGGTTTTCTTCTTTGGAGTGTCTATTCATGTATTTTGCCCATTTCTTCACTGGATTCTTTGTTTTTTGGGTGTTAAGTTTGATAAGTTCTTTATAGATTTTGGATACTAACCCTTTATCTGATGTGTCATTTGCAAATATCTTCTCCCATTCCGTTGGTTGCCTTTTAGTTTTGCTAATTGTTTCCTTTGCTGTGCACAGCTTTTTATTTTAATGAGGTCCCAATAGTTCATTTTTGCTTTTGTTTCTCTTGCCTCTGGAGACATGTCAGGTCTCCAGAAGTTGCTGCGGCTGAGGTCAAAGAGGTTTTTGCCCGCTTTCCCCTCTAAGATTTTGATGGCTTCCTGTCTTACATGGCCTTTCGTCCATTTTGAGTTTATTTTTGTGTATGGTGTAAGAAAGTGGTCCAGGTTCATTTTTCTGCACGTCGCTGTCAAGTTTTCCCAGCACCATTTTCTGAAGAGACTTCCTTTATTTCATTGGATATTCTTTCCTGCTTTGTCAAAGATTATTTGGCCATCCATTTGTGGGTCCATTTCTGGGTTCTTTATTCTGTTTCATTGACCTGAGTGTCTGTTTTTGTGCCAGTACCATATTGTCTTGATGATTACAGCTTTGTAATACGTCTTGAAGTCCGGGAACATGATGCCTCCAGCTTTGGTTTTCTTTTTCTTTAAATTTTTTTTTTTTTTAACGTTTATTTATTTTTGAGACAGAGAGAGACAGAGCATGAACAGGGGAGGGGCAGAGACAGAGGGAGACACAGAATCTGAAACAGGCTCCAGGCTCTGAGCTGTCAGCACAGAGCCCGACGCGGGGCTCGAACTCACGGACCGTGAGATCATGACCTGAGCTGAAGTCGGACGCTTAACCGACCAAGCCACCTAGGCGCCCCTGGTTTTCTTTTTCAAGATTGGTTTGGCTATTTGGGGTCTTTTCTGGTTCCATAAAAATTTTAGGATTGTTTGTTCTGGCTCTGTGAAGAATGCTGGTGTTATTTTGATAGGGATTGTATTGGATATGTAGATCGGGTAGTATTGACATTTTAACAGTGTTCTTCCTATCCAGGAGCATGGAATATTTTTCCATTTTATTGTGTCTTCTTTAATTTCATACATAAGCTTTCTACAGTTTTCAGTGTATAGATTTTTTACCTCTTTGGTTAGGTTTATTCCTAGGTATTTTATGGGTTTTGGTGCAGTTGTAAAGGGATTGATTCCTTGATTTCTTTCTGTTCTTTTTTATTGGTGTATAGAAATGCAACCGATTTCTATGCATTGATTTTATATCCCGCGACTTTGCTGAATTCATGTATCAGTTCTAGCAGTTTTTTGAAATCTTTTGGGTTCCCCATATAGAATATCGTGTCATCTGTGAAGAGTGAAAGTTTGACTTTCTCCTGGCTGATTTGGATCTCTTTTATTCTTTTGTGTTGTCTGATTGCTGAGGCTAAGATTTCCAATACTATGTTGAATAGCAGTGGCGAGTGTGGACATCCCTGTCTTCTTCCTGACCTTAGGAGGAAGGTGCTCAGTATTTCCCCATTGACGATGATATTAGCAGTGGGTCTTTCATATATGGCTTTTATGATCTTCAGGTGTGATCCTTCTACCCCTACTTTCTTGAGGGTTTTTATCAAAAAGGATGCTGTATTTTGTCAGATGCTTTCTCTGCATCTATTGAGAGGATCATGTGGTTCTTGTCCTTTGTTTCATTGACGTGATGAATCACATGGATTGTTTTGCTGATATTGAACCACCCTGCATCCCAAGTATAAATCCCACTTGGTCGTGGTGAATAATTCTTTTAATTATTGTTGGATCCGGTTGGCCACTATCTTGCTGAGGATTTTTGCATCCATGTTCATCAGGGAGAGAGGAAGAATCCTAAGCAGTCTCCGCACCTGAGCCACTCAGGCACCCCATCCTTATAGGAATCTTAATTTGAAAACAAGATTGGCCATAGACAACAGTAATTATTTGCAATCAAATCATTAAAATGTTACTGGCATCTTCTGGTGCCTGGGTGGCTCAGTAGGTTAAACATCTGACTCTTGATTTCAGCTCTTGTCATGATCTCATGGTCCTGAGATTGAGCCCCCGTGGGTCTCTGAGCTGGGCATGGAGCCTGCTTAAGATTCTCTCTCTCCCTCTGCCCTTCCCAACTCGTGCATGTTCTGTCTCTCAAAAAATACTTTAAAAATTCTTAAATAAAATGTTGGAGCACCTGGGTGGCTCCGTTAAGCATCCTACTCTTGATTTCAGCTCAGGTCATGATCTCCCAGTCGTGAGATCAAGCCCCATGTCAGACATGCACTGAGTGTGGAGTCTGGGATTCTCTCTCTGTCTCTTTCTGTCTCTTGCTCTCTCTCTCTCTGTCTCTCTCTCTCTCTGCCTCTCCCCCGCTTGTGCTCTCTCTCTCCCTCTCTCCAATACATAAACATTTTTAATTTTTTTTAACATTTAGTTATTATTGAGAGACAGAGCATGAGCATGGGAAGGGTAGATAGAGGGGGAGATACAGATTCTGAAGCAGACTGCAGGCTCTGAGCTGTTAGCACAGACCCCAGTGCAGGTCTTGAACTCACAAACTGCGATCATGACCTGAGCCAAAGTTGGACGCTTAACCGACTGAGCCACCCAGGCGCCCCATCAAATACATAAACATTTTTTAAAAATAAAAATAACAGTTCTTTAAAAAATGTTACTGGCATCTTCTAAAAAAGAACGATCTTAAAAATTTCACTGGCATCACTGACTTGTTTGGAAAGCATCCACTTATATGTATTTGTAACGTGTATGTTCATAATATATTTGCTTATATTTGTGAGATTCTGTCAATACCCATAATACCTAAATAAGATACATAAAATACTTTTTCAACTTCTGAACCTCCTGAAATTCCCTGACAGCCTGCCACCTGAACCCGTTTTACAACCTCATGACAACTTTCAGTTAGGATACCTAATAATGACATCTTCTTTTTTATGCTATTTTTACTACTTAATGATATTTTCTTTTTAAAAACAAATTTAATTCCTTAATTTTTTTTTTTTCCACATGGTTAAAATTTTAGTCTCTATTCCTTTTTTCCCCCGGTCCTTTTTTTTTCTTTTCTTTTTTTTTTTTAATGTATAGGTGACATTAGTTTCAGGGGTACAACATAGTGATTCAACAATTATATACAAAATGTTCACTATGGTAAGCTTAGTTACCATCTGTTACTATACAGTGTTATTATAATATTACTATGTTCTCTATGCTGTACTTTTCATTCTCATGACTTAAATATTTATTTTGAGAGAGATCAGGGGAAGGGCAGAAGGAGAGAGAGAATCCCAAGTAGGCTCCACGCTGTCAGCACGGAGCCCAGTGCGGGGTTCAAACCCACAAAATGTGAGATTTTGACCTGAGCTGAAACCAAGAGTCAGTCGTTTAATCAACGGAGCCACTCAGGTTCCCCTGACTTATTTATTAAGTTTGGAAGTTTGTACCTCGTTAATCCCTTTATTTTGTCCTTTCATCTCCCTCCCCTCCAACAACCACTGGTTTGTTGTCTGTGAGTCTGTTTTTGTTCTTGTTTCTTTGTTCATTTGTTTTTGACTGCACATATAAGTGAAAGCATAGGTTATTTGTCTTTCTCTGTCTGACTTACCTCACTTAGCATACATAACCTTTAGGTCCACTGATGTTGCCAGTGGCAAGATTTCATTCTTTTGGTTGAGTAATATTCCATTGTATATATGTACACTGCATCCTTATCCATTCGCCGATCAGTGGACACCTAAGTTG
Organism: Neofelis nebulosa; assembly: GCF_028018385.1. Taxonomy (NCBI): domain Eukaryota; kingdom Metazoa; phylum Chordata; class Mammalia; order Carnivora; family Felidae; genus Neofelis; species Neofelis nebulosa. The sequence goes on from NC_080786.1 coordinate 62,961,757, forward strand.
CTTCCATATCTTGGGTACTATAAGTAAAGCTGCTATAAACATAGGGGTGCATATCTTTTCAAATTCGTGGTTTTGGGGTTTTTTTGGTAAATACCTAGAAATGGAAATACTAGATCATATGGTAGTTGTATTTTTAGTTTTTTTTTGAGGAATCTCCATACTCCTTTTCATAGTGGCAGTACCAGTTTACATTCCCACCAGTTCATAAAGGTTCCCTTTTCTCCAAACTTATCTCGGCTTTTTTTTGGTACTAGCCATTCTGACATATGTGAGGTGATGTAATTGTGGTTTTGATTTTCATTTCCCTGATAACTAATGATGTTGAGCATTTTTTCATGTGTCTGTTGGCCATCTTATGTGTCTTCTTTGAAAAAAATGTCCATTCAGGTCCTCTGCACCTGAATAATAATTGGATTATTTGGGGGTTTTGGTGTTGAATTGTAGTTCTTCATGTATTTTGGATATTAACTTTTTATCATATATGCAACTAGCAAGTATCTTCTCCCATTTGGCAGGTTGCTTTTTTGTTTTGTTGATGCTTTCCCTCACTGTGCATAAGCTTTTTAAGTTTGATGTAGTCCTAGCTGTTTATTTTTGCTTTTGTTTCCCTTGCTTGGGAGATATATCCAGGAAAACGCTAAGGTTCATGTCCAAGAAATTCCAGCCTATGTTTTCTTTTAGGAGTTTTGTGGTTTCAGGTCTCTTATGTTTAGGTTTTTAATCCATTTTGAGTTTAATTTTGTCTATGATAAGGAAGTGGTCCTGTTCTCCCAGCATCATTTATTGAAGAGACTGTCTTTTCTCCATTATGTACTCTGGTCTCTTTTGTCATGGAATAATTAACCATATAAGCATGGGTCTTTTTCTGAGTTCTCAATTCTGTTCTGTTGATCTATGTATCAGTTTTTGTGCCTGTACCGTACTGTTTGGTTATTACAGCTTTGTAGTATAGTTTGAAATCTTAGATTGTGATATCTCCAGCTTTGTTCTTTCTCAAGATTGCTTTGGCTATTCAGGGTCTTATGAGGTTCCATACAAATTTTAAGATTTTTTGTTCTAGTTCTGTGAAACATGTTATTGGTATTATTTTAGGGATTGCATTGTATGGACATTTTAACAATATCAAGTCTTCCAATCCATGAGCATGGAATATCTTTCCATTTGTTTATATCATCCTCAGTTTCTTTCATCAATGTCTTTTTTTTAACCTTTTTAAAAAAATATATTTATTTTGAGAGAGAGAGAGCAAGTGAGCAGGGGAAGGGCAGAGACAGAGGGAAGGAGAGGATCCCAAGCAGGTTCCACTCTGTCAGTGCAGAGCCTGACATGGGGCTCCAACTCTTGAACTGTGAGATCATGACCTGAGCCAAAATCAAGAGTCAGACACTTACCTGACTGAGCCACCTAGGCACTCCACCTTTATTATTTTTTAAAAATAAGCTCTATACCCAATGTGGGACTTGAAATCATGACCCTAAGATCAAGAGTCACATGCTCTTGATCTTGAGCCAGCCAGGTGTCCCTCATCAATACCTTACAGTTTTCAGAGTACAAGCTCTTCACCTTCTTGGTTAAATTTATTCGTAAGTATTTTATTCTTTTCTTTCTTTGAAGTTTATTTTTATTTATTGTGAGAGAAAGATAGCAATCGGGGGAAGGGCAGAGAGGGAGAGGGAGACACATCATAGAGCCTGATGGAGGGTTCAAATTCACAAACCAAGAAATCATGACCTGAGCCAAAATCAAGAGTTGAACACTTAACTGAGCCACCCAGGTGCCCCTTAAGTATCTACACTGAATGTGGGGCTTAAATTCACAACCCTGAGATCAAGAGTCATATGCTCTTCCAACTGAGCCAGCCACCCTGGTATTTTATTCTTCTGATGCAATTTTTATTACCACTTCCATGTTTTATGTATATATCATATTCTGCCTCTTTTTGTGTATCCCTTGACTAATTTTTATAGCTATAAGTGATTGATCTACTAACTTAACTATATATTTGCTTGTACTGTGAAATTTTCTCCTCTCAGTTTTCTTCTGGTTGTGGCCTTCTCTTTCTGTTTATAGAATTTCCATTAACATTTCTTGTAAAGCTAGTTTAGTAGTGATGAACTCTAACTTTTGTCTGGGATACTGTCTCTACTTCAATTCTGAGTGATAATTTTGCTGAATAGAGTAGTCTTGGTTACAGGGGGTTTTGTTGTTTTGTTTTGTTTTTTTCTTTCAGCACTTTATGCCACTCCCTTTTGGCCTGTAGAGTTTCTGCTGAAAATGAGCTGATAGCCTTATGGGGTTTCCCATGTATGTAAGTTTGCTTTTCTATTGCTTTTAGGATTCGCTTTTTAATTTTTGTCATTCTAATTATATGTCTTGATGTGTATTATATACATATAATTATACATAATTATGTGTTGCCATTTTAATTATATGTCCTTGGGTTCCCTGTAAGGCTCTCTTTGCTTTTTGCACCTGGATGTCCATTTCCTTCCCCAGGTTAAGGTAGTTTTCAGTTGTTATTTCTTCAAATATGTTTTCTGTCCCCCTTCTCTCGTCTCCTTCTGGAACCCCCTATAATGCAAATGTTCATACACTTGATCACAGAGAGGTCCCTTAACTTATTCTCATGTATTACTTTTTCTTTTTGCTGTTCAGCTTGGGTGTTTTCCATTATCCTATCTTCCAGATCACTGATCAGATCTGTATCCTCTAATCCACTGATTTCCTGTAGCCCATTTTTTTATTTTAGTTATTCTCTATCTCTGACTAGTTTTTAAATTTTATATCTCTGTGTTGAAGTTCTCCCTGAGTTCATCCATTCTTCTCTCAAGTCTGGTATCTTTATGGCCATTACCTTGAACTCCTTATCAGGCGTATTGCTTACCTGTTTCATTAGCTCTTTTGTGGTTTTGCCTTCTTTCATTTGAGACCTATTCCTGTCTCCTCATCTTGTCTGTTTCTGTGAATTAATTAGGTCAGCTCCTTCTCTTAGGTCTAGAAAGTAGTGTCCTTGTGTAGAAAGGGTCCTATGGTTCCCTGTAGCACAGTCCTCCCTGGTCACCAGAACCTGTTGTGGTTGATATGTGACTAATGCCGGCATGCCGGTTGGTGATGCTAGCCCTCTACCCAGCTGACTACAGTGATTATCCTCTAGTGTTGAGGATACACTGGTGGGCAGCGCTTATCCCCTGCATGGCTAATAAGCCCTGCTTCAGCCTCTACAGCGTGTGGACAGCCTGTCTGCAGTGATCTGCTTTGCTTGCTGTGGGCTTACTGGTGGGTCGGGCTTGCTTCCTGTGTGGCTGGCTCTGAGACCTGGTTGTAGCAGCTGTGGGTTTGCTGGTAGGCAGGGCTAGCCTGTAGCCCAGCTGTCTATAGTGAGCCTCTGTGACTGCTGCAGACACATCGACGGGTAGGGCTTTCTCAAACCTCTATAGCTAGCTGAGAAGGGCAGCTACAGCAACTGCAGGCGCACTGGTGTGTGGGGTTAGCTCCCTCCTCTCCAGAGCAAGAGTTGCTTTGGAGGGGTGCCTGCTGGCATGGGCAGTTTGGAGAGGGCAGGGCGCACACCATGCTAGGAAGGTAGGTTGAGAATGTCAGAACTGGCTTCCATAAGTGTTCGGCTGGGAGGGCGCAGGAAAACTGGCAGCCACCAGCACTTTCCTTCCTGGAGAAAGCCACTAGATTTCCTGTAGATTCCTGCCCCTCCTGTATACATCCTCAAATGAGGCAACAAATCTCCCTCACATATACCCCAGGCACTTTTCAAACTGCTTTTTAGTTATTTAGTGTATTGGTTTTTAGAGGGTGGAGCCTTGGTTTCCTATAGCCCTCCAGCTCTCCTGGAGTTAAGCCCCACTGATGTTCAAAACCAGACAGTATGGAGACTGGTCTTCCCAGTGCAAGTCCCCAGGGCCACTGGTGTCCAGTGTGGGGTCGCTTCTCCTTGCCTGTGATGTCCTTCCCCTTGGTGGCTAGTCACTCCAGGGGTTTAGCTGTGGAAGATCTGTTCTGCCAGGCTTCAGGTTGTTTGCAGAGTGGAGCAGTTGCCTTGATATGTCCGTGGGATGAGGTGAATTCGGGGTTCTCCTGCTCCACCATCTTTGCTTTCCTGTAAAATTTCTTCTAAAAAATTATATTACTCAGTTTTTCCACAATGGACAGTTAAACAAAGTTTAATATATCTTTTACACATTTCAACGTTGTGTTTTTTTTTTTTTTTTTTTTTTTTTTTTTATTTTTTTTGGGACAGAGAGAGACAGAGCATGAACGGGGGAGGGGCAGAGAGAGAGGGAGACACAGAATCAGAAACAGGCTCCAGGCTCCGAGCCATCAGCCCAGAGCCTGACGCGGGGCTCGAACTCACGGACCGCGAGATCGTGACCTGGCTGAAGTCGGACGCTTAACCGACTGCGCCACCCAGGCGCCCCTCTTTTACACATTTCAAGAAGTAGCTTGTTCTAATTTATGAATGAAAACTGTAGTAGGCCATAAAATATTAACATAAGGCAAATATGTGAAAATTATTTCAGAGCTTGTTTTTCATAGATCTGGACCTACTGGTACAAGAATAGAACCTGCATTAGATGACTGACTGCAAACTTCTCCGTAAGTTGGCCTCCAGTAATAATGCTTTTTAAGGCCATTGGAGACTTCTGCGAGATACACATGTCCATCCACCACAAATGGCTCCACATCTGTATTGTCTGGTTTTAGACGGCCTGTTTGAATTAAGTCTGAATATGCCTGTGATTTTTAAGAAAAGAACAAACTATCATTAATAAAATAGGTTGTTCATTTATTGTAATTAAATTTCTATATTCAAATTAGCTGTACTGATTTTCAGTTTAAAATATTTTGAGTAAATTACTGAATTTTATTACTTTCCACATATAGATTTTTGTTCACTTAATTTCACAATGAAATTAGAATCTTGCAAAATTTATTTCTAAGCTTTAAGGTATTTTTTTGTCATTTTATGACTTCCAGAGTTAACAATTCTCACTGTTACTGATTTTATGGGCCAAAAGGTCCCATGGTTAAAATTCCTACAGGGGATCTTAAATGAGGGACATAAGGAGTTGTATATGCCCTTGAAAATTTGATGGCCAGGGACCCATTTCTCAGAAAAATAATCAGATTTTGGCATCCAACTCTCTGGAGTTCATAAACTCCCTGAAGCTCATTTATAGTCTGAGGCTAAGAGACCATTTCCATATTATTAGATGGTGGCCTGACTGGTAGCCCCATTCTTTTTTCATTGTAGAATTTTCTTTGTTTACCTCATGGATCATTGGTATGTATGTAAGATCACACAAACATGTTAAGCTGGCTTGTGAGTAAGATTGTGTACAGAGATAGGCAGAAATGTAGACAGTAAAAGAAAACTTCAGTTGCTTTCTGCTTTATTCCAAGCTCACCTTAGTTTCTAGTGTGTAGAATATGTTTTTCTAAAATCAAGATTTAAATAGTATGTTTTATTACTCGTTTTGGTGGTAGTTTTGGATAGCCTTTTTGCAAATTGAGATTTTTAGCATCTTCTTTCCAAATCAAAATTATTTGTTACTATGGTTTTTGTTTTGAAAGTAGTATCAAGGGCTGTATTTGCATAAGCAGCAGTTAAAAGTACTGTAGGTCTCCAAAACCATGTCTTGGTTTAATTATTGGGCAGCAGATTAGAGATTGTGCTGCATCAAATTTAGAATAAATCAACAATTGTGATTTTTAAAATGTTTTAACTTTGGAGGAGTTGGGACTGTGTCATTCATTGATCTTTATACTAATATGTAGTATTTGAGATATTTTGCTATTTCAACCACAGAACTTTCCAGTCATTTTTAGGGTTTATTTTTAAATGTATCAGAACTGCAGTGTCTTACTATATTTTGTAGTCATTCTTTTAATATTTATTTTTGAGAGAGAGAGAGAGAGAGAGAGACCAAGCAAGTGAGCAGGGGAAGGAGAGAGAGAGAGGGAGAGAGAAAATCCCAAGCAGGCTCAACTCTGGCAGTGCAGAGCCTGACCCAGGGCTCCAACTCAGCAAACATGAGATCATGACCTGAGCTGAAATCAAGAGTCAGACGCTTAACCCACTGAGCCACCCAGGTGCCCCAATATGTTATAATCATTTCTAAGGCCACCTGTAAATGTCTGATGTTATAGAGAAGACCCCAGAAAAAGCCTTCAGTGAAGAAGAAAGAAAAAAAAAAAACCCAAAACATACCACACATGTAGCTTCATCAAATTTGTTTCCCCAAATGTAGACATTAGAGAGTATGGGGTTTGTTTTCATGGACTGTGAAAGTGCAACAAGTCCTTCTCCCTTTATGTTGTTGTTGACTACTGACAACCTAGGGAGAAACAAGAGGTAATAACCCTGGAAACCAGTAAATACTTTCACAAAGAAGATGCATAAGTTAGCCAACAACATTTATTACATTTCTTTCTAAGTTTGTTATTTTAAGAGAGGGGGAGATAGAGGATCCAAAGTAGGCTCTGCACTTACAGCAGAGAGCTCGATGCAGGGCTCGAACTCACGAAGCCTGACATCATGACCTGAGCCGAAGTTGGTCACTTAACCCACTGAGCCACCCAGGCACCCTTGTTGAATTTTATGCTGTAAAATCTTGGCATTATTCTTCAGCGTCTGATGTAATCCTAAAATCCAAGAAACTTAGTTCTCTAATTGGGTGCTTCATGTACCTAGTAGAGCTACCTACATTTTAGAAATCAGTAGGCTGTTTTATATCATTCAGTAAATGTTTGGGGTGGATTACAAATACGCCCTTCAGGATTAAGTCATCCAAGTAGTATTTTCTTTGATTATTTTTTAAGTCTTGGTCATATTGAATGATTGTGATTTTTCTATAGAAGTCAGGGTAAATACTATAGGCAGTAAGAATTCTCTCAGTCTTAAATCAATCATAAGTAGAATCAATATAATTTTTAATATTACTTTTGGAGGTGCCTGGGTGGCTCAGTCGGTTAAGTGGCTGACTTCGGCTCAGATCATGATCTCATGGTTCGTGAGTTTGAGCCCCACGTCAGACTCTGTGCTAACAGCTCAGAGCCTGGAGCCTGCTTCAGATTTGTGTCTCCCTCTCCCTCTGCCCCCTCCCCTGCTCACACTCTGTGTGTGTGTCTCTCTCTCTCAAAAATAAACATTAAAAAAAAAATAGACACTACTTTTGAAAAAGAAATTGAAATGTTTAATATGTCAGTTTAGAAACTATTTTTATATTTCATCATGCATCTTGAGTTAAAGGGCTTGAGGTTAGTGTTTTAAAGGTTTAAATTTTTGTTATTTTGATTAAATATAAAGCGATACTAACGCTTTAAGACTCCTATTGTGTGAAGCAAGAGTTTCACTGAGATACTTTGCTCCTACATCTTCTATTCTGTTAAAAGAAAGATCTATTACTTCCAGAGTAGTATTGCTTTTCAGTACGTCAGCCAAACACACCATTCCATCACGAGTTATTTTATTGCTGGGAAAGGAAAAATACGTGTTACATTTGAAAATATGAAGTATTCTTCTTTTATTCATAGAGATTAACAGGCCTCAGAATTGTTATATAGAACAGTACTTTCTCATTCACTAAAAGATTTTAATCACTCAATTTCCCAAAAAGTTAATGAAAATTTGCTATAAAATGTTACTTTCATTCTGGATTACTCATGATTAAATTGCTCATTCACATTGTAGGAGATACAATATCAGTACAAGCTAAATACTAAGACTTAGGATAAAAAGTTGACAACAATGGTTGCATTTTCTGATCTTTGGAATTAGTATCTAACAGCGTATCCTGTGTACTGTAAATGTTTACATAGATTATTTCCAGGACTTCTGGATTAATGTATTATCACTTACCAGCTCACATCAAGGTAGCGTAGGCTTCTATTCAGATACAGTGCATCGCATAATTGTTTTATTCCACAGTTTTTCATATTATGCTTACACATGTGTAGTGCAACAAGGCAGTGATTTTCTTTCAACATGTGGCCTAGATGAACTGTGGACTCTTCCTAAAAATAGGTAAAATCTTTTTCTAAAATACAATTTTGAAATTGTACCTGTTTATTCCAAACATATGCTAAGTTACTTAAAGTAGCTTTAAAAAAAATATCAAGACTATTAGTCTGTAATTTTCATTTGTTTTGGCTTGGCTTTTAAGAAAAATCATTTTTGCCACAAATGATACCTTATTTTAAAAATAGTAGGGGGGCGCCTGGGTGGCGCAGTCGGTTAAGCGTCCGACTTCAGCCAGGTCACGATCTCGCGGTCCGTGAGTTCGAGCCCCGCGTCAGGCTCTGGGCTGATGGCTCGGAGCCTGGAGCCTGTTTCCGATTCTGTGTCTCCCTCTCTCTCTGCCCCTCCCCCGTTCATGCTATGTCTCTCTCTGTCCCAAAAATAAATAAAAAAAAAAAAAAAAAAAAAAAAAAAAAAAACGTTGAAAAAAAAAATAGTAGGCACTTGCAAGGTACAGTGACTAAGTGATGTAAAGTAAAAGAGGCTGGTTTTAAAAAGGCATAATCCTAAACAATCATTCCAGGTGGAAAAAAAAAAAATTGGTCCCATGACGTATTGAGCATATTAAGCCCCCTTATTGTTGTCCTCTCAGTCTCTAAATTTTTTCTTACACCCTCCATATGTTCTTGAACTTTTCTCTTGATTCCTATTCTTCATAGTCTTTAGATAAAATACACATTTCCCAATGTTGATTCTATTTAAAAACACTCATTAATCCTGTGATATCTAGTTCTTCCCTTTTATAATCATCCCAAATTTCTAAATATGTTTTACTCTAGTCACTGGAAGACTTATTTTTAATTCCAAAATCTAGCTGCTTCCAGGCAAAAGGTAAATAGCCTCAATGAGGATTTGAATACCAAGCACTTTAAATTTTTAAGAGTCAGAGTCTTGAAATGAATGGGTCAGAGTATTTTATGGTAAGAAGTTCTCTTGCTTGATTGCTGTATTTATAAGAAGTTTTACAGTCACTGGAAATGCTGAATACAAACATGGATAACTATGCTCAAATTACGTACTTCTACATAATACTCTGAGAAAAACCTACTTTGAGAAAAACTTTAAAAGTTAAGACCACGTGGCAATAGCAGATAGTACATGAGTTTTATAATAAAAGTATATGAGCTTTATAATAAAACTGTCCAGGGGTGCCTGGGTGGCTCAGTCGATAAAGCGTCTGACTCTTGATTTCAGCTCAGGTCACGATCTTATGGTTCATGAGTTCAAGCCCCACAACGGGCTCTCTGCATACAGTGCAGAGCCCGCTTGGGATCTCTCTCTCCCTCTCTCTCTACCCCTTCCCTGTTTGCGTGCGCTCTCTTGCTCTCAAAATACCCTTAAAACTGTCCAGATACTTGCATTATACTAACTGTATGACTTTGAGCAAATTATTTCATCTAGCTGAGTCTCCGTTTCCTTTCCTGTAAAACAGATAAAATTCTACTTCCTTCACAGAATTAAATTAACAAAAAAGTACGTGGCCCCAAATAAGTGTTCTATAGAACACTGCAAAGCATTTATTATTATTCAGTGTTCTGTAATCCTGTATCTTATTTAAATTATTGCTGACACTGAAATAGATACACCCAAAGGAAGCTATAGGTTAGGATCTTAACAAATGCAAACTGATCACTTATGGGGCCAAATACTGCTCTGCATGGTGCCTGAAACAGAGGACATGATACATATTTGTGTTTTATGCTTTGCATTTTTTTTAGGTCAAGAAATTCGGTCGAGTGACCACCCTTATTAAGGGACGGAACTAGAACCAGAAATAGTAAAGAGTTTTTAGGTCAATTCGCTGAGTTTGACAATTTGCCTAAGATGATGCCTGGCATCAGTATCTTTCCAAGCTCCCCAGATAAATGGAATTCATTAAATGGAACAGGTTTGCAGGCTTATGTTTGGGAACAGCACAGTATGAGGAAGCACATGAGGATTCTACTCCACAGCCACTGAAGAAACTAGTGCTCACAGGGAGAGAGAGGGTAGTGGCTGCCTTAGGAATAGAAAGCAGGCTAGAGTTTACCTGACTGGCTAAACTCTCAGCACCAGGCTGAGAGCAAGGGCTTGGACCTGAGAAAGGCCTTTGGGCTTTTCATAATTCTCAGATTTGGGAATGACGACAACACTCAACACACAAGAGAAATCGTGCTTCTGATGTGATTTCATATAGTTTAACACACTTATTTCTTTGAGGCTTTAATCCAGAAAATTTTGATTTAGCCTTCAAATGTCTCAATCTGAGAACCTTCTCTGCCACTTCTAAAAGAATGTTAAAGGAATAAGGAGAAGCCTTGACAGCAGGTACCATGTTTTCCCTCATCTTGTCTCCAGTAGGTAGCTTACCTATAGGATCAAGTCCAGACTTCCCAGGCTGCTATTCACTCACATTCTGCCATTATTACTCATAATTTCAAAAGTGGTTTAGTCATACCAATATAACAAACAACAAAACAATTTACACTGAGCTTTTATAATCCAGCCTTTAAAACTTGAATCATTTGGGGGCACCTGGGTGGCTCAGTAGGTTAAGCATCTGACTTCAGCTTAGGTCATGATCTCACGGTTTGTGGGTGAGATCACACATGGGGCTCTGCACTGACAGCTCAGAGCCTGGAACCTGCTTTGGATTGTGTGTCTGCCTCTCTCCCCGCCTCTCTCCCTGCCCCTCCCCCACTTGTTCTCTCTCTCTCAAAAATAAACATTAAAAAATTTAAAAAAAAATAAAACTTTAATCATTTGTTTTTGTCTACTTTGCCTCTCTACAGGTTTACTCACTGTTAATCTGAGTTTACAAGAAAAAAAAAAAAAAACATGTTTACTGCCTAAATAAGCAACATCTAAAATCATGACTCAATTTTTCTTCAAGTAAGCTTTTGTTTGTAAATGCAGTTAATTCTAAAAATATGCATTCATGAACCTTGACATAACCTTCAATAAATAGTACCTTCATTTTATTCACATATAATATTAGCTGTCATCACTTTGAATACATACCTGTTCACCATACAGTATAGGTCGGTTTAGGTTTATTCCCTTAATTGTTTGGTTTTGAGTTAGGACTGTAGCAAATGCTATCACACTTTGCATTCCCTAAAAACAATAAATTCATTAAGGAAACTGACAACATATTTAACATCCCTATTTCAAAATCAGTAACCTGGATTCAGTTAAATAAATTGTATTTTGAATTGTAAACCTTGCGTGGTCAAATTCAGAAATGAACGATCACTGTGTTCTTTTCTCCCTGGCCTAAAATCTGTAACATGATGGGGAGTTCTGAAAGTTTCACAGTCCATTTCCTAGGATGTTTACCTCCAGGTTTGCTCTTAAGTCCTCAAGGTACTGTGTGTTGCAGACAGACCTCAGATACATAGATACACACGTGGGTCCCAGCTAGCACTCTGCACTACTGAGAACATAGTGTAGAATACTGTGCAAGTGTTATGCATACTTGAACCCTCAGTGTGTGTGAGTGGTGGCAAAGATTTACTAATCCATTTTTCACAGCTTCCACAGGCCTCCCTCTTTAGCTTATTGGAAGGGCTAATTCTTCCCCATTTCTGTGATGGATACCACCAACCACACCCAGGTGTTACACCAGAAAACCTGGGCTTCCTTGCACTCCGCCACTCCACTCACCCTCCCATCCAATTAATAAGTAAGTCTTAAGAGATTCTGTCTCCAAAAGATGTCTCAAATTAGCCCATCTGGGTGCCACCACCCCAACCCCAGTCCTTATCGTCACCTGGATTACTGTAGTAACTTCCTAAATGGTCTGTGAGCTTCCTCTGTCGCTCTCTAATTCCCCAACAGAGAAACCAGAGATCTTTTTAAAGGACCAATCAGATAACGTCACTTCTCAAAGCCTTTCCATGACACATATTTATAACAATCCCCTCTTCCCCTGATGTATGACCCGCAACCCATACAACATTGCTGGATCTGGCCTCTGCAAACCTCCGCCTTCATTTTGAGATGCTCTTAACTCCCTCATCCACTCTGGCTTTTGAGTTCTTAAAACCTGCGGAGTCAGTATTTCATTACTAATGTACCTCTCATTTTTGCTATATTTGGGTGTCAGTTTTATTATTTACTTAATAGATTTCCATTAAATAATTCACTTTTTCCATCTTATTTTAAAACTGTCACTACTATAAATGGAAAACCTTAAAATAAGTAAATTCCTCAAAATAAGCATCTGTAAACATGAGTATTAAAATCGCCTCAGTCTGTATTAGTAATGCCACCCATACAACACTTGGGGCAGCACTATCTTAGAGTCTGTATGTGTTGGACCCCTGCCTTGAATGTTCTGCCATGGATGCTTTCCAAGGCAGTTTTCCTCATCCTTCATGACCAAGTGTTACCTCCTCAGATATTAGAAACTACCCTATCCTGAAGATTACCTCCTACTTGGCAATCTTTGTAGCACTTTTCTCTTTATTGATGTTTTCCCAACTGGAATATAAGCTTTCTAATGAAGTAGCATTTTTTAAATAAGAAACAACAATAACAGAAAACACCACAATCTTTTTCTCAAAAGATCCCATATAGGTTAAGAAGGGTTATAGATGGAAGCTTAGGAAGAATTTTATTCTAAGTATTCCTCTATAATAAATACAATCTGATTTTATTAATAGCACTATTATGCCTAATAGTATTAAAAAAAAAAACAAAAAACCTTTTTCTCTGATATTAGGGGAAAGCTTAATCATTCCTAAGATGGTCATTTAGCTGGTCTCTTTGACAATTACCTATCCTGGTTTCCAGGGAGAATGACGCAGTACCTAGGCGATATTTCTTATAACCATTTTACTCACCAGATCACAGTCACCCAGATCTAATTTTTCTAAGGATGAATTAATTTGCAGCATTGCAGCAAAAAACATTCCACCTTTATTTTCAATCTTGTTTCCAGTCATTCTTAGGTATTTCAGAGTTGTATTCTTCTGAAAAGGAAAAGAACCAAAACTTCGTTAAATTTTAGTCCACAGAATTCTTGTTTGATTACATGAGTTAGGAGACTATATTACTATTTGTAGACTCATCAGTTTTTCATGAAGACAGAAGAGGATACACTCCTTAAAGGTACCATTCAGCTACTCATAAAAATCTAGCTTAAGTTTTTAGTGGAGAGAATGCCCAGGAAACAGATGCCCAAAAATGCCCAGTAAATGAAGCAGATTTTAATAAATTTTCCTTTCACTGGGAAATCTATAAGTTTGTTTTCTAACAAAATTATGCCACTTTTTTTTTTTGAGGTGAAATTCACATAACCCAAAGTTAACCATTTTAAAGTGTACAATTCACTGGCTTTTAATAAATTCACAGTGTTATACGACCATCACATAGCTAGTTCCAAAGTATTTTTATTACCTCCTCAAAAGGAGACACTACTCATTCCATATTCTCCCTGTATCACTTCTAAAGGAATATAATTTCTCAAACATTTGCAAAGTTTAACTCCTCTCATTCCACTCTTTGGATAATTCTTTCACAAATAAAACTACAGACATTTCAATATGCTGATGAGTAAATATCAGAAGACATGTAAGTGCAAATAGTTATCTTTAAAGTTAATCCAAACCCCTTAAGAGCAGGAAGAAGGCAAGGAGGTCTGCTGTTAACACTTCTATTTAATATTGTACTGGAGATTCTAGACCAAGCAATTAGGCAAGGAAAAGAAACAAAAAAGGCATCCAGATTGGAAAAGAAGTAAAACCATCTCTGCATATAATGTGATCTTATTTATGGAAAATCCAAAGGAATCCACCAAAAAAGCTGTTAGAACTAGTGAGTTCAGTGAGACTGCAGGGCAAAAGACCAATTGTGTGTGTGTGTGTGTGTGTGTGTGTGTGTGTGTGTGTGTGTATTTTTTTAATCGTATTTCTACACACTAGCAATGAACAACCCAAAACTGAAATTAAGGTTATCCCATTTACAATAGCATCAAAAAGAATAAAACGTTAGGAATAAATTTAGCAAAAGCAAGACTTGTACATTAAAAACAAAGCACTGTTGAAGGAAATGAAAAACCTAAATAAATGGAAACCCTTCCCATGTTCATGGATCAGAAGACTTAATACTGTTAAGATGGCAATACTCCCCAAACTGATCTAAAGACTGAAAGCAATTCCTCTCAAAAATCATTGTTTTTCTTGCAGAACTTGATAAACTGATCTTAAATTTCGTACGGAAATGCAAGGGACCAGCACATCTTGAAATAGAAAGGACCCATGCTTCTTGACTTCAGAACTGGCTACAAACTACAGTAATCAAGATAGTGTGGGACTGGCATAAGGATCAAAATACAGGTTAATAGAATGAAGAATAGAGAAATAAGCCATTTATAATCGATCGAGAAAATTAATGGGGAAGAACAGTCTTAAATAGTATTGGGACAACTGGATATCCACATGCAGAAGAATGAGGTTAGACTCCCACCTCACATCATATACAAAAATTGACTCAAGATAGATCAAATAACTAAATGAAAGAGCTAAAACAAAACTGTTAGAAGAATACGCAAGTGTAAATCTTCATGACTTCGAGTTAAGCAAAGCCTTCTTAGATATAACAACAAAAGCACAAACAACAAAAGAAAAAATAAATCGAACTTTATCAAAATTAAATAATTTTGTGCTTCAAAGGACAGACACCATTAAGGAAGTGAAAAGGCAACCTAAACTACAGAATGAGAGAAAACATTTGCAATTCATGTATCTGATAAGGGACTTACATCCAGAACATGTAAAGAACTCTCACAGTTTAAAAAGACAACTAAAACCATTTAAAAATGGGCACCGAATAGACGTTTCTCCAAAGAATGGCACATGCAAAGATGCTCAACATCATTATTTATGAGGGAAATGCGAATCAAAACCACAAAACCTCTTCATATCCACCAGGATGGCTAAAATCAAGACCGTAACAAGTGCTGGTGAGGATGTAGAGAAATTAAAACACTCCACATTGCTGGTGGAATCGTAAAAAGGGACAGCCACTTTGGAAAACAGTTTGGCAGTTTCTCAAGATGTTGAACACCATTACCAAATGATCTAGCAGTTTCACTCCTAGGTATATACCCAAGAAAATGGAAAACCTATGCACACCAAAATGTGCAAATATTCACATTATTATATATAATTCACATTATTATAGCATTATTATAGACAAAAAGTGGAAACCCAAATGTCCTTTAACTGATAGATGAACAAAATAGGATATATCCAAACCATGGAATATTATTGGGCAATAAGAAGGAATGAAGTGTGTTACAATATGGATGAACACTCACTGGGGAGTGAAAGAAGCATGGAGAAGGGTTGCTAATGGCTTTGCAGCATCTTTGGGGGATGAGTTCTAAAAATAGGCAGTGATGGTTGCACAATTCTGAATATACAAAGACCCACAGAGCTGAACACCTTAAAGGTAAATTTTTATGGAAAAAATAAATTTTTATGTATGTGAATTATACCTCAGTAGAGCTGTTTATTTTTAGGGGTACCTGGGTGGCTCAGTCAGTTAAGTGTCTGATTCTTGGTTTTGGCTCAGGTCATGATCTCACGGTTCATGGGTTTGATCCCCACACCGGGCTCTATGCTGGCAATGTGGAGCCTGCTTGGGATTCTCTCTCTTTCCCTTTCTCTTTGTCCCTCCCCTGCTCGCTCACTCTCTCAAAATAAATAGTCATTTTTTTTAAACTGAGTTCAAAAGTGCTTGTAATATTACATTTTAATACATCGAAGTGCAATAAAAGTACACATTTGCATAATAATGTAAGTTCACAGTGATATTTTATTATGTTGATTACAAGCTATCAGAAGTTAAAATTCCCAAAGAAAATGTTGGTTTAAGGTATTTAAATGCTTACATGTAGTGCTTTAGCAATCAATTCTCCACCTTCGGGCCCAATATCATTAAACATAAGATTTAAATAAATGAGTTTATGTTGTTTCTATAATAAGGAGAGAAAAGAAACTATTATTAGGAATGCAATTATTAGGAAACAAATCAATCTAGGAGCTGCTTTATTTAAATAAAAGTATTCACCTCCAAAGAAAATCTTTGCAACATAGAAAATCTGTAAGTCCAGCACAAGAAACTACCATTAAGGGCCGGGGGAGGGGGTGGAGATTACCATTCTCATTTAAACATAACTGCAATATAAATGAAAGAAAAAGACCACATTCCTTTTTGATCAATGACTCAAAGTACGAATGTGCTTACAAAGTGTGAGTGTACAAGTTTGCAAAAGAGGACTCAGGAGCTCTAGGTATCAGTAGTCTACTGATAAATATACAGGTGGGTTTTCAGTGTATTTCAAGTGTTATAAATATAGTACAAGGTCAGGACCTGGACATTTTGCAAAACTATCACTTTGTGGGTGTGCCACGAGACTAGGTGGTTTCACTGTAAACAGAACATTTTGATGACTTTTGCAGCATTTTTGTAATTGTTGAGAATAAATTATTTAGTTTATATTCTTTTTTAATCTTCACTCTGTCCTTACGTTGTGTGCTATCTCATGGATAGGAGAATTTTAAAATCACTTTTAAGCTCATTGGAAACATGTTTAGCAGTTGAGATTGGGACAAGAACTTAAAAAGTGAATTCAAGAGAGGTAGTGAGTAAGTGATATATGCTGCCTTAAACATTTTAACTGAAAAAACAGACACACATATTTGCCAATCGTCTGAGGTTGGAACAAGGGCCTTTTCTTAAAGTACACCTATCTGATTGGTGGACCACACGTTTTTTGTTTTGTTTTGTTTTGTTTGTTTTTTTGATCATGCTGTATTTCTTAAATAAAATACAACCATAATGCAGCACTTCAGCCTGGGCAGTTCCAAAGTGAAGTCTGTAATAAAGGGTTAACTTAGTAGGCTTAGGGTATTCAAACTCTGCACATTCCAAAGAAAGGACTGGTTCTTAACTGACTCCTGGGAAAAAACAAAAAGAACTAAGAACATGTTGCAGTAAAATACCTGAAGCAGTCTTGCAGCATAGTATGCACCAACATCACTCATAAGGTTATATCTAACATCCAAACCTGGAGAACACGGATGAATAGAGGCAGATATTCCTTATAATGAATAATTAAAATCAGGAAAATGAAAGCAAGAGGCAATGATTCTTAAGGAAGCATATACCATTAATATATGGATTCTTCTTTAAAATTCTGGAAAGAATCCAAAAATCTTCACCTGTTATTCTTTCTACTGGCATTAAGCGACTGTTACCAGGAATGTTTAATGTGATTCCTTCCAATCTGTTAAAATACAAAAAAGAAACCCAGTAAAGAAATAAAAGCACTTTTTTCCTCATGTGTAAATAGTAACGTCATGAATAGCATTTACTGAAACCAAGTATGTGTCACAATATAGATTTACACCAAGTAACTTAAGAGGGCTGAATATTCTACAGATTTTACAGACACTTTTATATTATAGAATTTTTCTCACACTCAAAACAATGTATCTCCACCTGACAGATAATGACATCAAAGACTTCAACGATTTTCATAAATAAATCCAGCCCACAGGAGTTCAGCACAAATCTGGAGCCGAGAGCCACTGGTCTCGTGTTCGTCCCCATATACTCCACTACCTCCGGGACTAACACTGTCCATCATCTACCTCTCTGAATCAAAAAGTACGTCCATTTTATGGGGCGCCTGGGTGACTCAGTTGGTTAAGCGTCCGACTTCAGCTCAGGTCACGATCTCACGGTCCGTGAGTTCGAACCCCGCGTCAGGCTCTGGGCTGATGGC
Source organism: Neofelis nebulosa (assembly GCF_028018385.1). Taxonomy (NCBI): domain Eukaryota; kingdom Metazoa; phylum Chordata; class Mammalia; order Carnivora; family Felidae; genus Neofelis; species Neofelis nebulosa. The sequence goes on from NC_080786.1 coordinate 62,979,567, forward strand.
TCAGAGCCTGGAGCCTGCTTCCGATTCTGTGTCTCCCTCTCTCTCTGCCCCTCCCCCGTTCATGCTCTGTCTCTCTCTGTCTCAAAAATAAATAAATGTTAAAAAAAAAAAAATTGGGGCGCCTGGGTGGCGCAGTTGGTTAAGCGTCCGACTTCAGCCAGGTCACGATCTCGCGGTCCGTGAGTTCGAGCCCCGCGTCAGGCTCTGGGCTGATGGCTCGGAGCCTGGAGCCTGTTTCCGATTCTGTGTCTCCCTCTCTCTGCCCCTCCCCCGTTCATGCTCTGTCTCTCTCTGTCCCAAAAATAAATTAAAAAAAAAAAAAAAATTTTTTTTTTAAAAAGTACGTCCATTTTAAAAAGGATTTGCAAGTGGCTTTAAACAAATCACTCAGTATTCCAGGATTTTCACACAGATGATTATCAGTGAATATTACTTATGTAATCAAGTATTTGTCTTCCTTACCCCTTTTCAATTTCTTCATCCACTTCCTGGAGTAGATGCCATACAAAGGAATTAATTTTCCTGGACTTTTCCATACATAGATTATAATAATCTTCCTGGAGACTGCCAATAATTTCTGGAACTTTTGAAAAAGTAGGGCATTACTCTTCACAATGTGAATTATACCGGGACCTTTCCCTTTCCCTCTACACCCTCCCCACTGCCCCCTGCAAAAAAAAAAAAAAAAAAATTACACTTCTTCCAAAGATACGAATGTGTATGTGGATAGAGTCAGGGGTAAGGAAGAAAAGGAGATGGGATTAAGAGCAAGAGGGGGAAAATAGAAGGAATCGAGGCGAATGAAAATGCCATTCGAACAAGAGCCATAGAAGCCCCCACTGAGGGTAGGCAGACACTAACTGGGAAGCGACACAAAGGGAGAACTACAGGCCTGGTAGCTGAGGAAAAGGATATTCATAAAAAAATTAAGTATTTTGTCCAAAACCATACAGCTAATGAGGGCAGAGTAGAAAAACTGACTCCAAAGCCTCTTTCCACTCTGCCACCTTAGGTTAGGATGACTCACACTTTCTTATCATGACTTCAGATAAAGACAATTCTATCAGAGAATCTAAACTTTAAAAAGATCTGAAAAATCACCACATCCCATAGGCTTCTTGGATACCCTCTATACCATGCAGGTTGATGCATCTTTGAATATAGCTGTCAGTTCCTCCTTACACTAAGTGGAGGCCTGGCTCATAGCAGCTCTTCACCTACCCTAGCCTTCCATTTCCTCTATTTTTTTTTTTTTTAAGTTTATTTATTTTGAGAGAGAAGGAACCAGTGGGGAGGGGCAGAAGCGTGGGGACAGAGGATCCAAAGCAGGCTCTGTGCTGACAGCAGCGAGCCTGATGTGGGACTCGAACCCATAAACTGTGGGATCATGACCTGAGCCCAATTTCGACACTTGAGCCACCCAGACACCCCCTTTTCCTCTTTCTAAAGATTGATTTTGCTCTGTTCAGCCTTTAACAAAGAAGACTGAAACAAAGCAGGAGTTGAACTCTCTCCTTTGTTACACCTGCTGCTTTCCTTAAAGGTCTTAGTTTTTCATATTAATTTAAAAGGATCTTTTGCCAGACCCACGCCTTCCAGGGCGGAAGCTATGCTGTCACTCTCCTTAGAAGCACATGCCACTATCTTGGTTTTTGTCCTATCTTTTGTGTAAGTCTCTTGGAAAAAAAAAAAATCTGTGCTCAGAGATCTCACGACTCAACCAACCTAGTGTCTTCAGAGCCAGCCTCTGAGTCTCTGCATCTCAACAGATGTTCTTTGCTGAGATTTTTGCTGAGTAGATTTCTACATTATATGAACCCAAGAGTTTACTAAACAAATTTGCAAAACAAGATTTAAGATGAGGAACGTTGTATTAAAAAGGAAAGCAGTAAACTTTTCTTAACAGTTTTTAAGAATAAGCTTCAAAGGGTCACTTGGGTGGCCCAGTCGGTTGAGCGTCCGACTTCGGCTCAGGTCACGATCTCATGGTCTGTGAGTTCGAGCCCCCGCGTCAGGCTGTGTGCTGACAGCTCAGAGCCTGGAGCCTGCTTCGGATTCTGTGCCCTCTCTCTCTGCTCCTCCCCCGTTCATGCTCTGTCTCTGTCTCAAAAATAAATAAAAACATTAAAAAAAAAAAAAAAGAATAAGCTTTAAAGGGGCACTTGGGTGGCTCAGTTGGTTGAGCGTCCGACTTCGGCTCAGGTCACGATCTCATGGTTTGTGAGTTCGAGTCCCGCGTTGGGCTCTGTGCTGACAGCTCGGTATTGTCTCCCTCTCTCTCTGCCCCTAACCCACTCACATTCTGTCTCTGTCTCTCCCAAAAATAAATAAACATTAAAAAAAAATTAAATAATAAGCTTTAACAAAAATTAACCCACTTATTCCAGACAACTTGGAAATTTCAGTATAAAAAAAAAATAAACATTTATCAGCAATCCCACTGCCAAAGAACCATTATAACTGAGGCCTGTGGGTATTTCCTCCCAAATGTTTTTCTCACATATGTACTTATTAGCATTTTTAAACAAAATTGGAATATTTCAGTACAGTTCCAGATTTTTTTTTTTTTTCAACGTTTTTTATTTATTTTTGGGACAGAGAGAGACAGAGCATGAACGGGGGAGGGGCAGAGAGAGAGGGAGACACAGAATCGGAAACAGGCTCCAGGCTCCGAGCCATCGGCCCAGAGCCTGACGCGGGGCTCGAACTCACGGACCGCGAGATCGTGACCTGGCTGAAGTCGGACGCTTAACCGACTGCGCCACCCAGGCGCCCCCAGTTCCAGATCTTTTAACATTATGTTGTGAGTTTTCCCATGTCATTCTCTGAAAATTTTTTATGTCAACAGAATTTCCTCTCTTGTGTGTGGAGGTACCTAAGAAACCCTTCACTTATTTTAGGAAGTTTTCATGTATTTAAACAACATTTTAGCACAATATCTCCCAAATTGTGCTCTTTAGAATACTAATCTATGAAATGATCAAAGATACTCTGGGGCACCTGGGTGGTACAGTCAGTTGGGCATCTGACTTTGGCTTAGGTCATGATCTCACGGTTCTTGAGTTCAAGCCCCACATCAGGCTCACTGCTGTCGGTGCAGAGCCCGCTTGGATCCTCTATCCCCCTCTCCCTGTACCCCTACCCCGCACGCTCTCTTTCAAAAATAAATATTTTTTAAAAAAGATGTTCTAAGTAGAATAGATCTTATTGTCAGATAAGCTTGGGAAGCGCTGCAGTAAACAAAGATAAACAGACCCCTATCTGTATAA